>NC_030682.2:1107358-1464858 GCF_000004195.4 Xenopus tropicalis
CCCCTACACAGGTACCGCCAGCCAGTCCGCGCTGCTGCCCCAATTCCTACTCAAGGTACCGCAGGCCAGTCCCGGCTCCTGCCCAATTCCCTACACAGGTACCCAGCCAGTCCAGCTCCCTGCCAATTCCCTACTCAGGTACCCAGCAGTCCGGCTCCTGCCCCAATTCCCTACCAGGTACCCAGACAGCCCCGCTCCTGCCCATTCCCTACTCAGGTACCCAGCGCGCCCCCGCTCCTGCCCCAATTCCCTACTCAGGTACCCAAGACAGCCACGCTCCTGCCCCAATTTCCGCTACTCCAGGTACCAGCCAGTCCCGCTCCTGCCCATTCCCTACTCAGGTACCAGCTTGCCCCCGCTCCTGCCCCAATATTCCCTACTCAGGTACCCAGCCAGTCCCCGCTCCTGCCCCCAATTCCTCCTACAACAGGTACCCAGCCAGCCCCCCCCCCCCCCCCCCGCCCCCCCTTTCCTGCCCCAATTCCCTACCACAGGTTACCCAGCGCAGCCCGCGCTCCTGGCCCCAATTCCGTACACAGGTAACCCAGCCAGTCCCCGCTTCCTGCCGCCAATTCCTACATCACAGGTACCCAGCCAGTCCCGCTCCTGCCCCAAATTCCCTACACAGGTACCCCAGCAGCCCGCGCTCCTGCCCCAAAATTCCCTACTCAGGTACCCAGACAGTCCAGCTCCTGCCACCATTCCCTACCCAGGTACCCAGCGCAGTTCCCGCTCCTGCCACATTCCCTAACACAGGTACCCCAGCCAGTCCCGCTCCTGCCCCAAATTCCCTACACAGGTACCCAGCCAGCCCCGGCTCGCTGCCGCCAATTCCTACACCAGGCCCCCCGCCAGCCCGCTCCTGCCCAAATTCCCTACACAGGTACACCAGCCAGTCGCCGTCGCTGCCCAATTCCCTACACAGGTCCCAGCCAGCTCCGCGCTCCTGCCCCATTTCCTACACAGGTACGCCAGCCAGTCGCCGCTCTGCCCCAATTCACTACACAGGTACCCAGCCAGTCCGCTGTCTCTGCCGCCAATTCCCCTACTCAGGTAACCCAGCCAGCCCCGCTCCTGCCCGCAATTCCCAATCAGGTACCCAGCCAGTCCGCTTCCTGCCCCAATTCCCTACACAGGTACCCTCCAGCCAAAGCCCCCGCTCGCTGCCCAATTCACCTACACAGGTACCCAGCCCCAGTCACGCTCCGCCCCAATTCCCTACACAGTGTACAGCCAAGCCCCCGCTCCTGCCCCAATTCCCTACACAGGTCCCCAGCCAGTCCCGCCCCATTCCCTACTCAGGTACCCAGCCAGCCCCGCTCATGCCCCGAATTCCCCTACACAGGTACCCAGCCAGCCCCGCTTCCTGCGCCAATTCCCCTACTCAGTACCGGTACCCCTGCCCAGCCAGCCCCGCTCCTGCCCCAATTCCTACACAGGTACCCAGCAGCCCCCGCGCTCCTGCCCCAATTCCCTACTCGGGACCGGTAACCCAGCCGCAGCCCCGCTGCCTTGCCCCAAATTCCTCTACACAGGTAGCCCAGCCAGTCCCCAATTCCCTACCTCAGGTACCCAGCCAGTTCCCGCTCTCCTGCCCCAGATTCCCGTACAAACAGTACCCAGCCAGCCCCGCTCTGCCGCAATTCCCTACTCAGGTACCGGGTTACCCAGCCAGCCCCCTGCTCCTGCCCCAATTCGCTATCAAGGTACCCAGCCAGTCCCGCCCCAATTCCTACTCAGGTACCCAGCCAGCCCCGCTCCTGCCCAAATTCCTACACAGGGTACGCCAGCCAGCCCCCGTACTGCCCCAATTCCCTACTCAGGTACCGGTAACCCCCAGCCAGCCCCATGCTCCTCCCCAATTCCCCTACACAGGTACCAGCCCAGTCCCGCCAATTCCGCTACTCAGGTACCCAGCCAGTTACCCTCCTGCCCAATTCCCTACAATCAGGTACCACGCCCAGCCAGCCCGCCTCCTGCCCCAATTCCCTACTAGGTCCGTCCCAGCCAGCCCCGCTCACTGGCCCCAATTCCGCTACTCAGGTACCCAGCCAGCCCCGCTCCTGCCCCCAATTCCGTACACAGGTACGCGCCAGTCCCGCTGCACCTGCGCCCCAATTTCCCTACTCAGGTAACGCGGTACCCACCTGTCTCCAGCCAGCCCGCTCCTGCCCCAATTCCTACACAGGTACCCAGCAGTCCCGCTCCTGCCCCAATTCGCCTACAACAGGTCCCAGCCAGCCCCGCTCTGCCCCAATTCCCTACACAGGGTAACGCAGCCAGTCCCGCTCCTGCCCCAATTCCTATCACAGGTACCCAGCCACCCCGCTCCCTGCCCAATTCCCTACACAGGTATCCCAGCCAGCCCCGCTCCTTGCCAATTCCCTACTCAGGTACGCCAGCCAGCCCCGCTCCGCCCAATTCTACTCAGGTACCCGCCAGCCCCGCTCCTGCCATATCCCTACCACAGGTAACCCAGCCAGCCCCGCTCCTAGCCCCAATTCCCTACAAACAGGTACCCCAGCCAGTCCCGCCCAATTCCCTACTCAGGTACCCAGCTAGTCCGGTCCTGCCGCAATTCCGCTACACAGGTACCCAGCCAGCCCCTGGGCTCCTGCCCCAATTTCCTTACTCCAAGGTACCGGTACCACCCCAGCCAGCCCCGCTCCTGCCCTCCAATTCGCTAACCAGGTACCCAGCCAGTCCCGCTCCCAATTCCCTACTCAGTCCCCAGCCAGCCCCGGCTCCTGGCCCAATTCCCTACTTCAGGTACCCAAGCCAGTCCGCTCCTTGCCCAATTCACCTTACTCAGGTACCCGCCGCCCCGCTCCTGCCCCAATTCCCTACACAGGTACCCCAGCATCCGCCCCAATTCCCTTACAACCAGGTACCCCAGCCATACCCGCTCCTGCCCGCCCAATTCCCTACTCAGGTACCGTAACCCGCAGCCAGCCGCTTCCTGCCACCCAAATTCCCTACACAGGTACCCAGCAGTCCAGTCCGCTCCTGCCCCAATTCCTATCACAGGTAACGCCAGCCAGCCCCCGGCTTCCTGCCGCCAATTTCCTACACAGGTACGCCAGCCAGTCCCGCTCTGCCCCAATTCCCTAACTCAGGTATCACAGCCAGCCCCGCTTCCTGCCCCTAATTCCTACACGAGGTACCCAGCCCCAGTTCCCGCTCCCTGCCAATTCCCCTAACCAGGTACGCCAGCCAGCCTGCGCTCCGTGCCCCAATTCCCTACAACAGGGTACCCAGCAGCCCCGCTCGCTTGCCCAATTCCCCTAACCAGGTACCCAGCCAGTCCGTCCTGCCCCAATTCCCTACACAGGTACCCCCAGCCAGCCCCGCCCGCCCCAATTCCGCTACACCAGGTACTAGGCAGTCCCGCTCGCCCCAATTCCCCTAACACAAGGTTACCCCAGCCAGTCCCGCTCTCCGCCCCAATTCCCTACACAGGTACCCAGCCAGCCCCGCTCCTGCCCCAATTCCCTACACAGGTACGCCCAGTCCAGCCCCCGCTCCTGCCCCAATTCCCTACACAGGTACCCAGCCAGTCCCGGCTCCTGCCCCAATTCCCTACACAGGTACCCAGCCAGCCCCGCTCCTGCCCCAATTCCCTACACAGGTACCCCAGCCAGTCCGCGCTCCTGCCCCAATTCCCTACACAGGTACCCAGCCAGCCCCGCTCCTGCCCCAATTCCCTACACAGGTACCCAGCCAGTCCCGCTCCTGCCCCAATTCCCTACACAGGTACCCAGCGCAGTCCCGCTCCTGCCCCAATTCCCTACTCAGGTACCCTGCCAGTCCCGCTCCTGCCCCAATTCCCTACTCAGGTACCCTGCCAGTCCCGCTCCTGCCCAATTCCCTACTCAGGTACCCAGCCAGCCCCGCTCCTGCCCCAATTCCCTACACAGGTACGCCAGCCAGTCCGCTCCTGCCCCAATTCCCTACTCAAGGTATCTCAGCCAGCCCCGCTCCTGGCCCCCAATTCCCTACACAGGTACCCAGCCAGCCCCGCTCCTGCCCCAATTTCCCTACACAGGTACCCAGCCAGCCCCGCTCCTGCCCCATTCCCTACTCAGGTAACCCTGCCAGTCCCGCTCCTGCCCCAATTCCCTACTCAGGTACCCAGCCAGTCCCGCTCCTGCCCCAATTCCCTACTGCAGGTACCCAGCCAGTCCCCTCCTGCTCCAATTCCCTACACACAGGTACCCAGCCAGTCCCGCTCCTGCCCCAATTCCCTACTGCAGGTACCCAGCCAGTCCCGCTCCTGCCCAATTCCCTACACAGGTGAACCATCTAGCAGCCCGCTCCTGCCCCAATTCCCTACTCAGGTACCAGCCAGTCCCGCTCCTGCCCCAATTCCCTACTCAGGGTACCCAGCCAGTCCCACTCCTGCCCCAATTCCCTACTCAGGTACCCAGCCAGCCCCGCTCCTGCCCCAATTCCCTACTCAGGTACCCCGCCAGTCCCGCTCCTGCCCAATTCCCTACTCAGGTACCCAGCCAGTCCCGCTCCTGCCCCAATTCCCTACACAGGTACCCAGCCAGTCCCGCTCCTGCCCCAATTCCCTACTCAGGTACCCAGCCAGTCCCGCTCCTGCCCCAATTCCCTACTCAGGTACCCAGCCAGTCCCACTCTGCCCCAATTCCCTACACAGGTATCCAGCCAGCCCCGCTCCTGCCCCAATTCCCTACACAGGTACCCAGCCAGTCCCGCTCCTGCCCCAATTCCCTACACAGGTACCACGCATCCCAGTCCGCTCCTGCCCCAATTCCCTACACAGGTATCCCCCCAGCCAGTCCCGCTCCTGCCCCAATTCCCTACACAGGTACCCCAGCCAGTCCCGCTCCTGCCCCAATTCCCTACACAGGTACCCAGCCAGTCCGCCTCCTGCCCCAATTCCCTACTCAGGTACCCAGCCAGTCCCGCTCCCGCTGCCCCCAATTCCCTACACAGGTACCCAGCCAGTCCCGCTCCTGCCCCATTCCCTACTCAGGTACCCAGCCAGCCCCGCTCCTGCCCCAATTCCCTACACAGGTACCGGTACCAGCCAGCCCCGCTCCTGCCCCAATTCCCTACTCAGGTACCCAGCCAGTCCCGCTCCTGCCCCAATTCCCTACACAGGTACCGGTACCCAGCCAGCCGCCGCTCCTGCCCCAATTCCCTACTCAGGTACCGGTACCCAGCCCAAGAACCCGCTCCTGCCCCAATTCCCTACTCAGGTACCGGTACCGCCCAGCCAGCCCCCGCTCCTGCCCCAATTCCCTACACAGGTACCCAGACAGCCCCGCTCCTGCCCCAATTCCCTACACAGGTACCCAGCCAGCCCCGCTCCTGCCCCAATTCCCTACACAGGTACCCAGACAGCCCCGCTCCTGCCCCAATTCCCTACACAGGTACCCAGCCAGTCCCGCTCCTGCCCCATTCCCTACTCAGGTACCCAGCCAGCCCGCTCCTGCCCCAATTCCCTACACAGGTACCCAGCCAAGTCCCGCTCCTGCCCCAATTCCCTACTCAGGTATCCCAGCCAGCCCCGCTCCTGCCCCAATTCCCTACACAGGTACCCAGCCAGTCCCGCTCCTGCCCCAATTCCCTACTCAGGTACCGGTACCGGCTCTTCCAGCCAGCCCCGCTCCTGCCCAATTCCCTACACAGGTACCCAGCCAGCCCCGCTCCTGCCCCCAATTCCCTACACAGGTAACCCAGCCAGTCCCGCCCAATTCCCTACTCAGGTACCCAGCCAGTCCCGCTCCTGCCCCAATTCCCTACTCAGGTACCCAGCCAGTCCCGCTCCCGCCCCAATTCCCTACACAGGTACCCAGCCAGTCCCGCTCCTGCCCCAATTCCCTACACAGGTACCGTACCCAGCCAGCCCGCTCCTGCCCCAATTCCCTACTCAGGTACCGGTACCCAGCCAGCCCCGCTCCTGCCCCAATTCCCTACTCAGGTACCGGTACCCAGCCAGCCCCGCTCCTGCCCCAATTCCCTACACAGGTACCCAGACAGCCCCTGCTCCTGCCCCAATTCCCTACACAGGTACCCAGCCAGCCCCGCTCCTGCCCCAATTCCCTACACAGGTACCCAGACAGCCCCGCTCCTGCCCCAATTCCCTACACAGGTACCCAGCCAGTCCCGCTCCTGCCCCAATTCCCTACTCAGGTACCCAGCCAGCCCCGCTCCTGCCCCAATTCCCTACACAGGTACCCAGCCAGTCCGCTCCTGCCCCAATTCCCTACTCAGGTACCGGTACCCAGCCAGCCCCGCTCCTGCCCCAATTCCCTACACAGGTACCCACAGCCCAGCCCCGCTCCTGCCCCAATTCCCTACACAGGTACCCAGCCAGTCCCGCGCCCAATTCCCTACTCAGGTACCCACCAGTCCCGCTCCTGCCCCAATTCCCTACTCAGGTACCCAGCCAGTCCCGCTCCTGCCCCAATTCCCTACACAGGTACCCAGCCAGTCCCGCTCCTGCCCCAATTCCCTACACAGGTACCCAGCCAGTCCCGCTCCTGCCCCAATTCCCTACTCAGGTACCCAGCCAGCCCCGCTCCTGCCCCAATTCCCTACACAGGTACCCAGCCAGTCCCGCTCCGCCCCAATTCCCTACACAGGTACCCAGCCAGTCCCGCTCCTGCCCCAATTCCCTACTCAGGTATCCAGCCAGCCCCGCTCCTGCCCCAATTCCCTACACAGGTACCCAGCCAGTCCCGCTCCTGCCCCAATTCCCTACACAGGTACCCAGCCAGCCCCGCTCCTGCCCCCAATCCCTACTCAGGTACCGGTACCTCCCACCAGCCCCGCTCCTGCCCCAATTCCCTACACAGGTACCCAGACAGCCCCGCTCCTGCCCCAATTCCCTACACAGGTACCCAGCCAGCCCCGCTCCTGCCCCATTCCTACACAGGTACCCAGACAGCCCCGCTCCTGCCCCATTCCCTACACAGGTACCCAGCCAGTCCCAGCTCCTGCCCCAATTCCCTACACAGGTACCCAGCCAGCCCCGCTCCTGCCCCAATTCCCTACACAGGTACCCAGACAGCCCCGCTCCTGCCCCAATTCCCTACACAGGTACCCAGCCAGTCCCGCTCCTGCCCCAATTCCCTACACAGGTACCCAGCCAGTCCCGCTCCTGCCCCAATTCCCTACACAGGTACCCAGCCAGTCCCGCTCCTGCCCCAATTCCCTACACAGGTACCCAGCCAGTCCCGCTCCTGCCCCAATTCCCTACACAGGTACCCAGACAGTCCCGCTCCTGCCCCAATTCCCTACACAGGTACCCAGACAGTCCCGCTCCTGCCCCAATTCCCTACACAGGTACCCAGCCAGTCCCGCTCCTGCCCCAATTCCCTACACAGGTACCCAGCCAGTCCCGCTCCTGCCCCAATTCCCTACTCAGGTACCCAGCCAGTCCTGCTCCTGCCCCAATTCCCTACACAGGTACCCAGCCAGTCCCGCTCCTGCCCCAATTCCCTACACAGGTACCCAGCCAGCCCCGCTCCTGCCCCAATTCCCTACTCAGGTATCCAGCCAGCCCCGCTCCTGCCCCAATTCCCTACACAGGTACCCAGCCAGCCCCGCTCCTGCCCCAATTCCCTACACAGGTACCCAGCAGCCCCGCTCCTGCCCCAATTCCCTACACAGGTATCGAGCCAGCCCCGCTCCTGCCCCAATTCCCTACACAGGTACCCAGCCAGCCCCGCTCCTGCCCCAATTCCCTACACAGGTACCCAGCCAGCCCCGCTCCTGCCCCAATTCCCTACACAGGTACCAGCAAGCCCCGCTCCTGCCCCAATTCCCTACACAGGTACCCAGCCAGTCCCGCTCCTGCCCCAATTCCCTACACAGGTACCCAGCCAGTCCCGCTCCTGCCCCAATTCCCTACACAGGTACCCAGCCAGCCCCGCTCCTGCCCCAATTCCCTACACAGGTACCCAGCCAGTCCGCGCTCCTGCCCCAATTCCCTACACAGGTACCAGCCAGCCCCGCTCCTGCCCCAATTCCCTACACAGGTACCCAGCAGTGCCCGCTCCTGCCCCAATTCCCTACACAGGTACCCAGCCAGTCCCGCTCCTGCCCCAATTCCCTACACAGGTACCCAGCCAGCCCGCTCCTGCCCAATTCCCTACACAGGTACCCAGCCGCCCCCGCTCCTGCCCCAATTCCCTACACAGGTACGACAGCCAGCCCGCTCCTGCCCCAATTCCCTACACAGGTACCCAGCCAGCCCGCTCCTGCCCCAATTCCCTACACAGGTACCCAGCCAGCCCCGCTCCTGCCCCAATTCCCTACTCAGGTACCCAGCCAGTCCCGCTCCTGCCCCAATTCCCTACACAGGTAACCGGTACCTCACCAGCCCCGCTCCTGCCCCAATTCCCTACACAGGTACCCAGCCAGCCCCGCTCCTGCCCCAATTCCCTACACAGGTACCCAGACAGTCGCTCCTGCCCCAATTCCCTACACAGGTACCCAGCCAGCCCCGCTCCTGCCCCAATTCCCTACACAGGTACCCAGCCAGCCCCGCTCCTGCCCCAATTCCCTACACAGGTACCCAGCCAGCCCCCGTCCTGCCCCAATTCCCTACTCAGGTACCCAGCCAGCCCCGCTCCTGCCCCAATTCCCTAACTCGGTCCCAGCCAGCCCCGCTCCTGCCCCAATTCCCTACACAGGTACCCAGCCAGTCCCGCTCCTGCCCCAATTCCCTACACAGGTACCCAGCCAGCCCCACTCCTGCCCCAATTCCCTACACAGGTACCCAGACAGCCCGCTCCTGCCCCAATTCCCTACACAGGTACCCAGCCAGTCCCGCTCCTGCCCCAATTCCCTACTCAGGTACCCAGACAGCCCCACTCCTGCCCCAATTCCCTACACAGGTACCCAGACAGCCCGCTCCTGCCCCAATTCCCTACACAGGTACCCAGCCAGTCCCGCTCCTGCCCCAAATTCCCTACACAGGTACCCAGCCAGCCCCGCTCCTGCTGCCCAATTCCCTACCAGGTACCCAGCAGGTCCCGCTCCTGCCCCAATTCCCTACACAGGTACCCAGCCAGTCCCGCTCCTGCCCCATTCCCTACACAGGTACCCAGCCAGTCCGCGCTCCTGCCCCAATTCCCTACTCAGGTACCCAGCCAGTCCCGCTCCTGCCCCAATTCCCTACTCAGGTACCCAGCCAGCCCCGCTCCTGCCCCAATTCCCTACTCAGGTACCAAGACAGCCCCGCTCCTGCCCCAATTCCCTACTCAGGTACCCAGCCAGCCCCGCTCCTGCCCCAATTCCCTACTCAGGTACCCAGCCAGCCCCGCTCCTGCCCAATGTCCCTACTCAGGTACCCAGACAGTCCTGCTCCTGCCCCAATTCCCTACACAGGTACCCAGCCATCCCCGCTCCTGCCCCAATTCCCTACTCAGGTACCCAGCCAGCCCCGCTCCTGCCCCAATTCCCTACACAGGTACCCCCAGCCAGCCCCGCTCCTGCCCCAATTCCCTACTCAGGTACCCAGCCAGCCCCGCTCCTGCCCCAATTCCCTACACAGGTACCCAGCCAGTCCCGCTCCTGCCGCATTCCCCTACCAGGTACCCAGCCAGCCCCGCTCCTGCCCCAATTCCCTACTCAGGTACCCAGCCAGCCCGCTCCTGCCCCAATTCCCTACTCAGGTACCCAGCCATCCCGCTCCTGCCCCAATTCCCTACACAGGTACCCAGCCAGTCGCCGCTCCTGCCCCAATTCCCTACACAGGTACCCAGCCAGTCCCGCTCCTGCCCCAATTCCCTACTCAGGTACCCAGCCAGTCCTGCTCCTGCCCCAATTCCCTACACAGGTACCCAGCCAGCCCCGCTCCTGCCCCAATTCCCTACACAGGTACCGGTAGCCCCAGCCAGTCCCGCTCCTGCCCCAATTCCCTACACAGGTACCCAGCCAGCCCCGCTCCTGCCCCAATTCCCTACACAGGTACCCAGCCAGTCCCGCTCCTGCCCCAATTCCCTACACAGGTACCCAGCCAGTCCCGCTCCTGCCCCAATTCCCTACTAGGTACCCTGCCAGTCCCGCTCCTGCCCCAATTCCCTACTCAGGTACGCCTGCAGTCCCGCTCCTGCCCCAATTCCCTACTCAGGTACCCAGCCAGCCCCGCTCCTGCCCCAATTCCCTACACAGGTACCCAGCCAGTTTCCCGCTCCTGCCCCAATTCCCTACTCAGGTATCCAGCCAGCCCCGCTCCTGCCCCAATTCCCTACACAGGTACCCAGCCAGCCCCGCTCCTGCCCCAATTCCCTACACAGGTACCCAGCCAGCCCCGCTCCTGCCCCAATTCCCTACTCAGGTACCCTGCCAGTCCCGCTCCTGCCCCAATTCCCTACTCAGGTACCCAGCCATCCCGCTCCTGCCCCAATTCCCTACTCAGGTACCCAGCCAGTCCCGCTCCTGCCCCAATTCCCTACACAGGTACCCAGCCAGTCCCGCTCCTGCCCCAATTCCCTACTCAGGTACCCAGCCAGTCCCGCTCCTGCCCAATTCCCTACACAGGTACCCAGCCAGCCCCGCTCCTGCCCCAATTCCGCTACTCAGGTACCCAGCCAGTCCCGCTCCTGCCCGCATTCCCTACTCAGGTACCCAGCCAGTCCCACTCCTGCCCCAATTCCCTACTCAGGTACCCAGCCAGCCCCGCTCCTGCCCCAATTCCCTACTCAGGTACCCTGCCAGTCCCGCTCCTGCCCCAATTCCCTACTCAGGTACCCAGCCAGTCCCGCTCCTGCCCCAATTCCCTACACAGGTACCCAGCCAGTCCCGCTCCTGCCCCAATTCCCTACTCAGGTACCCAGCCAGTCCCGCTCCTGCCCCAATTCCCTACTCAGGTACCCAGCCAGCCGCCGTCCTGCCCCAATTCCCTACTCAGGTACCCAGCCAGTCCCACTCCTGCCCCAATTCCCTACACAGGTATCCAGCCAGCCCCGCTCCTGCCCCAATTCCCTACACAGGTACCCAGCCAGTCCCGCTCCTGCCCCAATTCCCTACACAGGTACCCAGCCAGTCCCGCTCCTGCCCCAATTCCCTACACAGGTACCCAGCCAGTCCCGCTCCTGCCCCAATTCCCTACACAGGTACCAGCCAGTCCCGCTCCTGCCCCAATTCCCTACACAGGTACCCAGCCAGTCCCGCTCCTGCCCCAATTCCCTACACAGGTACCCAGCCAGTCCCGCTCCTGCCCCAATTCCCTACACAGGTACCCAGCCAGTCCCGCTCCTGCCCCAATTCCCTACTCAGGTACCCAGCCAGCCCCGCTCCTGCCCCAATTCCCTACACAGGTACCGGTTACACCACCAGCCCCGCTCCTGCCCCAATTCCCTACTCAGGTACCCAGCCAATCCCCGCTCCTGCCCCAATTCCCTACACAGGTACCGGTACCATCCAGCGCCCCGCTCCTGCCCCAATTCCCTACTCAGGTACCGGTACCCCAGCCAGCCCCGCTCCTGCCCCAATTCCCTACTCAGGTACCGGTACCCAGCCAGCCCCGCTCCTGCCCCAATTCCCTACACAGGTACCCAGACAGCCCGCTCCTGCCCCAATTCCCTACACAGGTACCCAGCCAGCCCCGCTCCTGCCCCAATTCCCTACACAGGTACCCAGACAGCCCCGCTCCTGCCCCAATTCCCTACACAGGTACCCAGCCAGTCCCGCTCCTGCCCCAATTCCCTACTCAGGTATCCAGCCAGCCGCGCTCCTGCCCCAATTCCCTACACAGGTACCCAGCCAGTCCCGCTCCTGCCCCAATTCCCTACTCAGGTACCGGTACCCAGCCAGCCCCGCTCCTGCCCCAATTCCCTACACAGGTACCCAGCCAGCCCCGCTCCTGCCCCAATTCCCTACACAGGTACCCAGCCAGTCCCACCCAATTCCCTACTCAGGTACCCAGCCAGTCCCGCTCCTGACCCAATTCCCTACTCAGGTACCCAGCCAGTCCCGCTCCCGCCCCAATTCCCTACACAGGTACCCAGCCAGTCCCGCTCCTGCCCCAATTCCCTACACAGGTACCGGTACCCAGCCAGCCCCGCTCCTGCCCCAATTCCCTACTCAGGTACCGGTACCCAGCCAGCCCCGCTCCTGCCCCAATTCCCTACTCAGGTACCGGTAACCCTACGCCCAGCCAGCCCCGCTCCTGCCCCAATTCCCTACACAGGTACCCAGACAGCCCCGCTCCTGCCCCAATTCCCTACACAGGTACCCAGCCAGCCCCGCTCCTGCCCAATTCCCTACACAGGTACCCAGACAGCCCGCTCCTGCCCCAATTCCCTACACAGGTACCCAGCCAGGTTTTTTTTTTTCCCGCTCCTGCCCCAATTCCCTACTCAGGTATCCAGCCAGCCCCGCTCCTGCCCCAATTCCCTACACAGGTACCCAGCCAGTCCCGCTCCTGCCCCAATTCCCTACTCAGGTACCGGTACCCAGCCAGCCCCGCTCCTGCCCCAATTCCCTACACAGGTACCCAGCCAGCCCCGCTCCTGCCCCAATTCCCTACACAGGTACCCAGCCAGTCCCGCCCCAATTCCCTACTCAGGTACCCAGCCAGTCCCGCTCCTGCCCCAATTCCCTACTCAGGTACCCAGCCAGTCCCGCTCCCGCCCCAATTCCCTACACAGGTACCCAGCCAGTCCCGCTCCGCCCGCCCAATTCCCTACACAGGTACCCAGCCAGTCCCGCTCCTGCCCCAATTCCCTACTCAGGTATCCAGCCAGCCCCGCTCCTGCCCCAATTCCCTACACAGGTACCCAGCCAGTCCCGCTCCCGCCCCAATTCCCTACACAGGTACCCAGCCAGTCCCGCTCCTGCCCCAATTCCCTACTCAGGTATCCAGCCAGCCCCGCTCCTGCCCCAATTCCCTACACAGGTACCCAGCCAGTCCCGCTCCTGCCCCAATTCCCTACACAGGTACCCAGCCAGCCCCGCTCCTGCCCCAATTCCCTACTCAGGTACCGGTACCCAGCCAGCCCCGCTCCTGCCCCAATTCCCTACACAGGTACCCAGACAGCCCCGCTCCTGCCCCAATTCCCTACACAGGTACCCAGCCAGCCCCCGCTCCTGCCCCAATTCCCTACACAGGTACCCAGACAGCCCCGCTCCTGCCCCAATTCCCTACACAGGTACCCAGCCAGTCCCGCTCCTGCCCCAATTCCCTACACAGGTACCCCCAGCCCCGCTCCTGCCCCAATTCCCTACACAGGTACCCAGACAGCCCCGCTCCTGCCCCAATTCCCTACACAGGTACCCAGCCAGTCCCGCTCCTGCCCCAATTCCCTACACAGGTACCCAGCCAGTCCCGCTCCTGCCCCAATTCCCTACACAGGTACCCAGCCAGTCCCGCTCCTGCCCCAATTCCCTACACAGGTACCCAGCCAGCCCCGCTCCTGCCCCAATTCCCTACACAGGTACCCAGACAGTCCCGCTCCTGCCCCAATTCCCTACACAGGTACCCAGCCAGTCCCGCTCCTGCCCCAATTCCCTACACAGGTACCCAGCCAGCCCCGCTCCTGCCCCAATTCCCTACACAGGTACCCAGCCAGTCCCGCTCCTGCCCCAATTCCCTACACAGGTACCCAGCCAGTCCCGCTCCTGCCCCAATTCCCTACACAGGTACCCAGCCAGCCCCGCTCCTGCCCCAATTCCCTACACAGGTACCCAGCCAGTCCCGCTCCTGCCCCAATTCCCTACACAGGTACCCAGCCAGCCCCGCTCCTGCCCCAATTCCCTACACAGGTACCCAGCAGCCCCCGCTCCTGCCCCAATTCCCTACTCAGGTACCCAGCCAGCCCCGCTCCTGCCCCAATTCCCTACTCAGGTACCCAGCCAGCCCCGCTCCTGCCCCAATTCCCTACACAGGTACCCAGCCAGCCCCGCTCCTGCCCCAATTCCCTACACAGGTACCCAGCCAGCCCCGCTCCTGCCCCAATTCCCTACACAGGTACCCAGCCAGCCCCGCTCCTGCCCCAATTCCCTACACAGGTACCCAGCCAGCCCCGCTCCTGCCCCAATTCCCTACACAGGTACCCAGCCAGTCCCGCTCCTGCCCCAATTCCCTACACAGGTACCCAGCCAGTCCCGCTCCTGCCCCAATTCCCTACACAGGTACCCAGCCAGTCCCGCTCCTGCCCCAATTCCCTACTCAGGTACCCAGCCAGTGCCCCGCTCCTGCCCCAATTCCCTACTCAGGTACCCAGCCAGCTCCCGCTCCTGCCCCAATTCCCTACTAGTACCCAGACAGCCGCTCCTGCCCCATCCCTAACTCAGGTACCCAGCCAGCCCGCTCCTGCCCCAATTCCCTACTCAGGTACCCAGCCAGCCCCGCTCCTGCCCCAATTCCCTACTCAGGTACCCAGACAGTCCTGCTCCTGCCCCAATTCCCTACACAGGTACCAGCCAGTCCCGCTCCTGCCCCAATTCCCTACTCAGGTACCCAGCCAGCCCCGCTCCTGCCCCAATTCCTACACAGGTACCCAGCCAGCCCCGCTCCTGCCCCAATTCCCTACTCAGGTACCCAGGCCAGCCCCGCTCCTGCCCCAATTCCCTACACAGGTACCCAGCCAGTCCCGCTCCTGCCCCAATTCCCTACTCAGGTACCCAGCCAGCCCCGCTCCTGCCCCAATTCCCTACTCAGGTACCCAGCCAGCCCCGCTCCTGCCCCAATTCCCTACTCAGGTACCCAGCCAGCCCCGCTCCTGCCCCAATTCCCTACTCAGGTACCCAGCCAGCCCCGCTCCTGCCCCAATTCCCTACACAGGTACCCAGCCAGTCCCGCTCCTGCCCCAATTCCCTACACAGGTACCCAGCCAGTCCCGCTCCTGCCCCAATTCCCTACACAGGTACCCAGCCAGTCCCGCTCCTGCCCCAATTCCCTACACAGGTACCCGCCACCCAGTCCCGCTCCTGCCCCAATTCCCTACACAGGTACCCAGACAGCCCCGCTCCTGCCCCAATTCCCTACACAGGTACCCAGCCAGTCCCGCTCCTGCCCCAATTCCCTACACAGGTACCCAGCCAGTCCCGCTCCTGCCCCAATTCCCTACACAGGTACCCAGCCAGTCCGCTCCTGCCCCAATTCCCTACACAGGTACCCAGCCAGTCCCGCTCCTGCCCAATTCCCTACACAGGTACCCAGCCAGTCCCGCTCCTGCCCCAATTCCCTACACAGGTACCCAGCCAGTCCCGCTCCTGCCCCAATTCCCTACACAGGTACCCAGCCAGTCCCGCTCCTGCCCCAATTCCCTACACAGGTACCCTGCCAGCCCCGCTCCTGCCCCAATTCCCTACACAGGTACCCAGCCAGCCCCGCTCCTGCCCCAATTCCCTACACAGGTACCCAGCCAGCCCCGCTCCTGCCCCAATTCCCTACACAGGTACCCAGCCAGCCCCGCTCCTGCCCCAATTCCCTACACAGGTACCCAGCCAGCCCCGCTCCTGCCCCAATTCCCTACTCAGGTACCGGTACCCAGCCAGTCCCGCTCCTGCCCCAATTCCCTACTCAGGTACCGGTACCCAGCCAGTCCCGCTCCTGCCCCAATTCCCTACACAGGTACCCAGCCAGCCCCGCTCCTGCCCCAATTCCCTACACAGGTACCGGTACCCAGACGATATTGCCCCAGGCAGTACTAATACCCTAGCAGTATGGGATATTAATAGTATAACAATTGCCCCAGGCAGTACTAATACCCTAGCAGTATGGGATATTAATAGTATAACAATTGCCCCAGGCAGTACTAATACCCTAGCAGTATGGGATATTAATAGTATAACAATTGCCCCAGGAAGGAAGAGGCGACACTTACTATTACGCGGTTCCAGACGCCGCTGAATTCCCCGCACTTCCGGGTTCCCAGAATACTCAGCGCTACTTTTCCGGCGCATGTTCAGTCACCATCCGCCGCCATCTTTGTTCTGGGCAAGAGCGGCTCTGCGCGGCGTTACGTATCGGTTGTATAGGTTCATATGAATGTTTCTGCTGCCGGATGTGGTCATTCTTAGTGAGAAGTCAGGGGCTTCCGTTATGTCTTTTATATTTACCTCAGGCTTTGATAATGTCCTGCCTGGGAAAGTCTACAGCCCCCTGCCCTGTATATAGTACTGTCTGGGAAAGTCTACAGCCCCCTGCCCTGTATATAGTACTGCCTGGGAAAGTCTACAGCCCCCTGCCCTGTATATAGTACTGCCTGGGAAAGTCTACAGCCCCCTGCCCTGTATATAGTACTGCCTGGGAAAGTCTACAGCCCCCTGCCCTGTATATAGTACTGCCTGGGAAAGTCTACAGCCCCCTGCCCTGTATATAGTACTGCCTGGGAAAGTCTACAGCCCCTGCCCTGTATATAGTACTGCCTGGGAAAAGTCTACAGCCCCTGCCCTGTATATAGGGGCTAGAGCAGGGATAGAAATGGCCGTACTGCCTGGGAAAGCCTACAGCCCCTGCCCTGTATATAGTACTGCCTGGGAAAGTCTAACAGCCCCTGCCCTGTATATAGTACTGCCTGGGAAAGTCTACAGCCCCCTGCCCTGTATATAGTACTGCCTGGGAAAGTCTACAGCCCCCTGCCCTGTATATAGTACTGCCTGGGAAAGTCTACAGCCCCCTGCCCTGTATATAGGGGCTAGAGCAGGGATAGAAATGGCCGTACTGCCTGGGAAAGCCTACAGCCCCCTGCCCTGTATATAGGGGCTAGAGCAGGGATAGAAATGGCCGTACTGCCTGGGAAAGTCTACAGCCCCCTGCCCTGTATATAGGGGGCTAGAGCAGGGATAGAAATGGCCGTACTGCTGGGAAAGTCTACAGCCCCCTGCCCTGTATATAGGGGCTAGAGCAGGATAGAAATGGCCGTACTGCCTGGGAAAGCCTACAGCCCCCTGCCCTGTATATAGGGGCTAGAGCAGGGATAGAAATGGCCGTACTGCCTGGGAAAGCCTACAGCCCCCTGCCCTGTATATAGGGGCTAGAGCAGGGATAGAAATGGCCGTACTGTCTGGGAAAGCCTACAGCCCCCTGCCCTGTATATAGGGGCTAGAGCAGGGATAGAAATGGCCGTACTGCCTGGGAAAGCCTACAGCCCCCCTGCCCTGTATATAGGGGCTAGAGCAGGGATAGAAATGGCCCGTACTGTCTGGGAAAGCCTACAGCCCCCTGCCCTGTATATAGGGCTAGAGCAGGGATAGAAATGGCCGTACTGCCTGGGAAAGTCTACAGCCCCCTGCCCTGTATATAGGGGCTAGAGCAGGGATAGAAATGGCCGTACTGTCTGGGAAAGTCTACAGCCCCCTGCCCTGTATATAGGGGCTAGAGCAGGGATAGAAAATGGCCGTACTGCCTGGGAAAGCCTACAGCCCCCTGCCCTGTATATAGGGGCTAGAGCAGGGATAGAAATGGCCGTACTGCCTGGGAAAGCCTACAGCCCCCTGCCCTGTATATAGGGGCTAGAGCAGGGATAGAAATGGCCGTACTGTCTGGGAAAGCCTACAGCCCCCTGCCCTGTATATAGGGGCTAGAGCAGGGATAGAAATGGCCGTACTGTCTGGGAAAGCCTACAGCCCCCTGCCCTGTATATAGGGGCTAGAGCAGGGATAGAAATGGCCGTACTGCCTGGGAAAGTCTAACAGCCCCCTGCCCTGTATATAGGGGCTAGAGCAGGGATAGAATGGCCCGTACTGTCTGGGAAAGTCTACAGCCCCCTGCCCTGTATATAGGGGCTAGAGCAGGGATAGAAATGGCCCGTACTGTCTGGGAAACCTACAGCCCCCTGCCCTGTATATAGGGGCTAGAGCAGGGATAGAAATGGCCCGTACTGTCTGGGAAAGTCTACAGCCCCCTGCCCTGTATATAGGGGCTAGAGCAGGGATAGAAATGGCCGTACTGTCTGGGAAAGCCTACAGCCCCTGCCCTGTATATAGGGGCTAGAGC
This sequence comes from Xenopus tropicalis, assembly GCF_000004195.4. Classification (NCBI taxonomy): domain Eukaryota; kingdom Metazoa; phylum Chordata; class Amphibia; order Anura; family Pipidae; genus Xenopus; species Xenopus tropicalis. The sequence goes on from NC_030682.2 coordinate 1,125,288, forward strand.
AGGGATAGAAATGGCCGTACTGTCTGGGAAAGCCTACAGCCCCCTGCCCTGTATATAGGGGCTAGAGCAGGGATAGAAATGGCCGTACTGCCTGGGAAAGTCTACAGCCCCCTGCCCTGTATATAGGGGCTAGAGCAGGGATAGAAATGGCCGTACTGTCTGGGAAAGTCTAACAGCCCCCTGCCCTGTATATAGGGGCTAGAGCAGGGATAGAAATGGCCGTACTGTCTGGGAAAGTCTACAGCCCCTGCCCTGTATATAGGGGCTAGAGCAGGGATAGAAATGGCCGTACTGCCTGGGAAAGTCTACAAGCCCCCTGCCCTGTATATAGGGGCTAGAGCAGGGATAGAAATGGCCGTACTGCCTGGGAAAGTCTACAGCCCCCTGCCCTGTATATAGGGGCTAGAGCAGGGATAGAAATGGCCGTACTGTCTGGGAAAGCCTACAGCCCCCTGCCCTGTATATAGGGGCTAGAGCAGGGATAGAAATGGCCGTACTGCCTGGGAAAGTCTACAGCCCCCTGCCCTGTATATAGGGGCTAGAGCAGGGATAGAAATGGCCGTACTGTCTGGGAAAGCCTACAGCCCCCTGCTCTGTATATAGGGGCTAGAGCAGGGGATAGAAATGGCCGTACTGTCTGGGAAAGCCTACAGCCCCCTGCCCCTGTATATAGGGGCTAGAGCAGGGATAGAAATGGCCGTACTGTCTGGGAAAGTCTACAGCCCCTGCCCTGTATATAGGGGCTAGAGCAGGGATAGAAATGGCCGTACTGCCTGGGAAAGCCTACAGCCCCCTGCCCTGTATATAGGGGCTAGAGCAGGGATAGAAATGGCCGTACTGTCTGGGAAAGTCTACAGCCCCCGGCCCTGTATATAGGGGCTAGAGCAGGGATAGAAATGGCCGTACTGCCTTGGAAAGTCTACAGCCCCCTGCCCTGTATATAGGGGCCGGAGCAGGGATAGAAATATACAGTATATACACACTATAACGGGCCCACTATACAGTATATATACACTATAACGGGCACACTATACAGTATATATACACTATAACGGGCACACTATACAGTATATACACACTATAACGGGCACACTATACAGTATATACACACTATAACGGGCACACTATATACAGTTATATACACACTATAACGGGCACACTATACCAGTATATACACACTATAACGGGCACACTATACAGTATATACACACTATAACGGGCACACTATACAGTATATATACACTATAAACGGGCCACTATACAGTATATATACACTATAACGGGCCCACTATACAGTATATATACACTATAACGGGCCCACTATACAGTATATATACACTATAACGGGCCCACTATACAGTATATATACACTATAACGGGCCCACTATACAGTATATATACACTATAAGGGCCCACTATACAGTATATACACTATAACGGGCCCACTATACAGTATATATACACTATAACGGGCCCACTATACAGTATATATACACTATAACGGGCCACTATACAGTATATACACTATAACGGGCCCACTATACAGTATATACACACTATAACGGGCACACTATACAGTATATACACACTATAACGGGCCCACTATACAGTATATACACACTATAACGGGCACACTATACAGTATATATACACTATAACGGGCACACTATACAGTATATACACACTATAACGGGCACACTATACAGTATATACACACTATAACGGGCACACTATACAGTATATATACACTATAAGGCCCACTATACAGTATATACACACTATAACGGCCCACTATACAGTATATATACACTATAACGGGCCCACTATACAGTATATATACACTATAACGGGCCCCAACTATACAGTATATATACACTATAACGGGCCCACTATACAGTATATACACACTATAACGGGCACACTATACAGTAATATACACACTATAACGGGCCCACTATACAGTATATACACACTATAACGGGCCCACTATACAGTATATACACTATAACGGGCCCACTATACAGTATATACACACTATAACGGGCCCACTATACATATATACACTATAACGGGGCCACTATACAGTATATACACACTATAACGGGCACACTATACAGTATATACACACTATAACGGGCCACTATACAGTATATACACACTATAACGGGCACACTATACAGTATATATACACTATAACGGGCACACTATACAGTATATACACACTATAACGGGCACACTATACAGTATATACACACTATAAACGGCACACTATACAGTATATATACACTATAACGGGCCACTATACAGTATATACACACTATAACGGGCCCACTATACAGTATATATACACTATAACGGGCCCACTATACAGTATATATACACTATAACGGGCCCACTATACAGTATATACAACACTATAACGGGCCCACTATACAGTATATATACACTATAACGGGCCCACTATACAGTATATACACACTATAACGGGCCCACTATACAGTATATACACTATAACGGGCACACTATACAGTATATACACACTATAACACACTATACAGTATATATACACTATAACGGGCCCACTATACAGTATATACACACTATAACGGGCACACTATACAGTATATATACACTATAACGGGCCCACTATACAGTATATACACACTATAACGGGCCCACTATACAGTATATACATATAACGGCCCACTATACAGTATATATACACTATAACGGGCCCACTATACAGTATATACACACTATAACGGGCACACTATACAGTATATATACACTATAACGGGCCCACTATACAGTATATATACACTATAACGGGCCCACTATACAGTATATATACACTATAACGGGCCCACTATACAGTATATATACACTATAACGGGCCCACTATACAGTATATATACACTATAACGGGCCCCACTATACAGTATATACACACTATAACGGGCCCACTATACAGTATATACACACTATAACGGGCCCACTATACAGTATATATACACTATAACGGGCCCACTATACAGTATATATACACTATAACGGGCCCACTATACAGTATATATACACTATAACGGGCCCACTATACAGTATATACACACTATAACGGGCCCACTATACAGTATAATACACTATAACGGGCCACTATACAGTATATATACACTATAACGGGCCCACTATACAGTATATATACACTATAACGGGCACACTATACAGTATATATACACTATAACGGGCACACTATACAGTATATATACACTATAACGGGCACACTATACAGTATATACACACTATAACGGGCACACTATACAGTATATACACAATGTATATCTGTGAGGGGGCCTGAGGGGGGAACAGAATGAGTAACACTGAAGCTGTGTATATAGTGACACGCCCTCCCCCCATAATCACTTATTATAAACCCTGAGCCCCAGCCCTCAGCAAACAGTACAGCTAATTCCTACCCGTTATAAACTCAAGAGATAAGATATAGCGTCTCATGTACCCCTCAATATTCACCCTGGGATATACTGTACAACTGGGGGGGCAGGCTGAGGATTGGGGGTAATACTGGGGGGGACGGGCTGAGGATTGGGGGGGTAATACTGTACAACTGGGGGGGCAGGCTGAGGATTGGGGGTAATACTGGGGGGGACGGGCTGAGGATTGGGGGGGGTAATACTGTACAACTGGGGGGGAGGCTGAGGATTGGGGGTAATACGGGGGGACGGGCTGAGGTTGGGGGGGTAATACTGTACAACTGGGGGGGCAGGCTGAGGATTGGGGGTAATACTGGGGGGGACGGGCTGAGGAATTGGGGGGTAATACTGTACAACTGGGGGGGCAGGCTGAGGATTGGGGGTAATACTGGGGGGGACGGGCTGAGGATTGGGGGGGTAATACTGTACAAGTGGGGGGGCAGGCTGAGGATTGGGGGTAATACTGGGGGGGACGGGCTGAGGATTGGGGGGTAATACTGTACAACTGGGGGGCCAGGCTGAGGATTGGGGGTAATACTGGGGGGGGACGGGCTGAGGATTGGGGGGGTTAATACTGTACAACTGGGGGGGCAGGCTGAGGATTGGGGGTAATACTGGGGGGGGACGGCTGAGGATTGGGGGGGTAATACTGTACAACTGGGGGGGCAGGCTGAGGATTGGGGGTAATACTGGGGGGGACGGGCTGAGGATTGGGGGGGTAATACTGTAGAACTGGGGGACAGGCTGAGGATTGGGGGTAATGTATGTATGTATGTATATGTTTATTTATAAAGTGCTACTTATGTACCCAGCGCTGCACAGTAGGATACATTAATACAAACAGGGGGTTATTGAAGATATAATAGATAAATACAAGTATAACAATAAATACAAATAAATACAAAATACAGTTGCAATAAGTTAAGAGTCAAAGACACAAGAGGATGGAGGTCCCTGCCCCGTAGAGCTTACAATCTATATGGGAGGGGTAACTTACAGATATAAGTAGGCAAATATAAGTGCTGTACGTCACAGTGGGTGACAATATAATATAAGTGCTATTGGGGGGACAGGCTGGGGATTGGGGGGTAATACTGTACAATTGGGGGGACAGGCTGGGGATTGGGGGTAAATACTGTACAATTGGGGGGCAGGCTGAGGAATAGGGGGTAATACTGTAGAATTGGGGGGCAGGCTGGGGATTGGGGGGTAATACTGTACAATTGGGGGGCAGGCTGAGGAATAGGGGGTAATACTGTAGAATTGGGGGGCAGGCTGGGGATTGGGGGGTAATACTGTAGAATTGGGGGCAGGCTGAGGATTGGGGGGTAATACAGTAGAATTGGGGGGCAGGCTGGGGATTGGGGGGTAATACAGTAGAATTGGGGGGCAGGCTGAGGATTGGGGGTAATACAGTAGAATTGGGGGGCAGGCTGGGGATTGGGGGGTAATACAGTAGAATTGGGGGGCAGGCTGAGGATTGGGGGGTAATACAGTAGAATTGGGGGGCAGGCTGAGGATTGGGGGTAAATACAGTAGAATTGGGGGGCAGGCTGAGGATTGGGGGTAATACAGTAGAATTGGGGGGGCAGGCTGGGGATTGGGGGGTAATACAGTAGAATTGGGGGGCAGGCTGAGGATTGGGGGGTAATACAGTAGAATTGGGGGGCAGGCTGGGGATTGGGGGGTAATACAGTAGAATTGGGGGGCAGGCTGAGGATTGGGGGGTAATACAGTAGAATTGGGGGGGGCAAGGCTGGGGATTGGGTGGGGTAATACTGTACAACTGGGGGGCAGGCTGAGGATTGGGGGTAATACTGGGGGGGACGGGCTGAGGATTGGGGGGTAATACTGTAGAACTGGGGGACAGGCTGAGGATTGGGGGGTAATACAGTAGAATTGGGGGGCAGGCTGGGGATTGGGGGGTAATACAGTAGAATTGGGGGGCAGGCTGAGGATTGGGGGGTAATACAGTAGATTGGGGGGCAGGCTGGGGATTGGGGGGTAATACAGTAGAATTGGGGGACAGGCTGGGGATTGGGGGGTAATACTGTACAATTGGGGGGCAGGCTGGGGAATGGGGGGTAATACTGTAGAATTGGGGGCAGGCTGAGGATTGGGGGTAATACAGTAGAATTGGGGCAGGCTGGGGATGTTGGGGGTAATACAGTAGAATTGGGGGGCAGGCTGAGGATTGGGGGTAATACAGTAGAATTGGGGGGCAGGCTGAGGAATGGGGGGTAATACAGTAGAATTGGGGGGCAGGCTGAGGATTGGGGGTAATAGAGTAAATTGGGGGGCAGGCTGGGGATTGGGGGGTAATACAGTAGAATTGGGGGCAGGCTGGGGATTGGGGGGTAATACAGTAGAATTGGGGGCAGGCTGAGGATTGGGGGGTAATAACAGTAGAATTGGGGGGCAGGCTGGGGATTGGGGGTAATACAGTAGAATTGGGGGGCAGGCTGAGGATTGGGGGGTAATACAGTAGAATTGGGGGTAATACAGTAGAATTGGGGGGCAGGCTGAGGATTGGGGGGTAATACAGTAGAATTGGGGGGCAGGCTGAGGATTGGGGGTAATACAGTAGAATTGGGGGGCAGGCTGAGGATTGGGGGGTAATACAGTAGAATTGGGGCAGGCTGGGGATTGGGGGTAATACAGTAGAATTGGGGGACAGGCTGGGGATTGGGGGGTAATACTGTACAATTGGGGGGCAGGCTGGGGAATAGGGGGTAATACTGTAGAATTGGGGGCATTGGGGGCTGAGGATTGGGGGGTAATACAGTAGAATTGGGGGGCAGGCTGAGGATTGGGGGTAATACAGTAGAATTGGGGGGCAGGCTGAGGATTGAGGGGTAATACAGTAGAATTGGGGGGCAGGCTGAGGATTGGGGGTAATACAGTAGAATTGGGGGCAGGCTGGGGATTGGGGGGTAATACAGTAGAAATTGGGGGCAGGCTGGGGATTGGGGGGGTAATACAGTAGAATTGGGGGGCAGGCTGAGGATTGGGGGTAATACAGTAGAATTGGGGGGCAGGCTGAGGATTGGGGGGTAATACAGTAGAATTGGGGGGCAGGCTGGGGATTGGGGGGTAATAAAGTAGAATTGGGGGGCAGGCTGGGGATTGGGGGGTAATACAGTAGAATTGGGGGGCAGGCTGAGGATTGGGGGGTAATACAGTAGAATTGGGGGGCAGGCTGAGGATTGGGGGGTAATACAGTAGATTGGGGGGCAGGCTGGGGATTGGGGGTAATACAGTAGAATTGGGGCAGGCTGAGGATTGGGGGTAATACAGTAGAATTGGGGGGCAGGCTGAGGATTGGGGGGTAATAGCAGTAGAATTGGGGGGCAGGCTGAGGATTGGGGGGTAATACAGTAGAATTGGGGGGCAGGCTGAGGATTGGGGGGTAATACAGTAGAATTGGGGGCAGGCTGGGGATTGGGGGGTAATACAGTAGAATTGGGGGGCAGGCTGGGGAATTAGGGGGTAATACTGTAGAATTGGGGGGCAGGCTGAGGATTGGGGGGTAATACAGTAGAATTGGGGGGCAGGCTGGGGATTGGGGGGTAATACAGTAGAATTGGGGGGCAGGCTGAGGATTGGGGGTAATACAGTAGATTGGGGGGCAGGCTGAGGATTGGGGGGTAATACAGTAGAATTGGGGGGCAAGGCTGAGGATTGGGGGGTAATACAGTAGAATTGGGGGCAGGCTGGGGATGGGGGGTAATACAGTAGAATTGGGGGGCCAGGCTGGGGATTGGGGGGTAATACAGTAGAATTGGGGGGCAGGCTGAGGATTGGGGGGTAATACAGTAGAATTGGGGGGGCAGGCTGAGGATTGGGGGGTAATACAGTAGAATTGGGGGCAGGCTGGGGATTGGGGGGTAATACAGTAGAATTGGGGGCAGGCTGGGGATTGGGGGGTAATACAGTAGAATTGGGGGGGCGGCTGGGATTGGGGGGTAATACAGTAGAATGGGGGCAGGGTGAGGATTGGGGGGTAATACAGTAGAATGGGGGGCAGGCTGGGGATTGGGGGGTAATAGAGTAGAATTGGGGGCAGGCTGGGGATTGGGGGGTAATACAGTAGAATTGGGGGGCAGGCTGAGGATTGGGGGTAATACAGTAGAATTGGGGGGCAGGCTGGGGAATTGGGGGTAATACAGTAGAATTGGGGGGCTATAGTGTAGGATTGGGGGGTAATACAGTAGAAATTGGGGGCTATAGTGTAGGATTGGGGGGTAATACAGTAGAATTGGGGGGCTATAGTGTAGGATTGGGGGGTAATACAGTAGAATTGGGGGGCAGGCTGGGGACTGGGGGGTAAATAGAGTAGAATTGGGGGGCAGGCTGGGGATTGGGGGGTAATACAGTAGAATTGGGGGCAGGCTGAGGATTGGGGGGTAATACAGTAGAATTGGGGGCAGGCTGAGGAGGGGGGTAATACAGTAGAATTGGGGGGCAGGCTGAGGATTGGGGGGTAATACAGTAGAATTGGGGGGCTATAGTGTAGGATTGGGGGGTAATACAGTAGAATTGGGGGCAGGCTGGGATTGGGGGTAATACAGTAGAATTGGGGGGCTATAGTGTAGGATTGGGGGGTAATACAGTAGAATTGGCGGGGCAGGCTGGGGTTGGGGGGTAATACAGTAGAATTGGGGGGCTATAGTGTAGGATTGGGGGGTAATACAGTAGAATTGGGGGCAGGCTGGGGACTGGGGGGTAATAGAGTAGAATTGGGGGGCAGGCTGGGGATTGGGGGGTAATACAGTAGAATTGGGGGGCAGGCTGAGGATGGGGTAATACAGTAGAATTGGGGGCAGGCTGAGGATGGGGGGTAATACAGTAGAATGGGGGCAGGCTGAGGATTGGGGGGTAATACAGTAGAATTGGGGGGCTATAGTGTAGGATTGGGGGGTAATACAGTAGAAATTTGGGGGGCAGGCTGGGGATTGGGGGGTAATACAGTAGAATTGGGGGGGCAGGGGCTATACAGTAGAATTGGGGGCAGGCTGAGGATTGCGGGGGTAATACAGTAGAATTGGGGGGCAGGCTGGATTGGGGGGGTAAAAGACAGTAGAATTGGGGGCAGGGCTGGGGATGGGGGTAATACAGTAGAATTGGGGGGCCAGGCTGAGGATTGGGGGGTAATACGAGTTAGAATTGAGGGGGCAGGCGAGGATTGGGGGCGGTATACAGTAGAATTGGGGGGCAGGCTGGGACTTGGGTGGGTAATACAGTAGATGGGGGCAGCTGGGGATTGGGGTAATACAGTAGAATTGGGCAGGCTGGGATTGGGGTAATACAGTAGAATTGGGGGGCAGGGTGAGGATTGGGGTAATACAGTTTAGAATTGGGGGCAGGCTGGGGATTGGGGGGTAATAGAGTAGAATTTGGGGGCAGGCTGGGGGATTGGGGGGGTAACTACAGTAGCATTGGGGGGGCAGGCTGAGGATTGGGGGGTAATACAGATAGAATTGGGGGGCAGGCTGGGGATTGGGGGGTAAACAGTTTAGGAATTTGGGGGCGTGTTTAGGATTTGGGGAATACGCTTAGAATTGGGGGCTATAGTGTGGATTGGGGGGTAATTCAGTAGAATTGCGGGGCTATAGTGTAGGATTGGGGGGTAATACAGTAGAATTGGGGGGCAGGCTGGGGACTGGGAGGGTTCAATAGAGTAGAAATTGGGGGGCAGGCTTGGGATTGGGGGTACAGTAGAATTGGGGGGCAGCGATGAGATTGGGGGGGTAATACAGTAGGAATTGGGCGGGCAGGTGAGGATTGGGGGGTTAAACAGTAGAATTGGGGGCAGGGGGATTGGGGGGTTAATACAGCTAGATTGGGGGGCTATAGCGTGTAGGGATTGGGGTCATATACAGTTAGAATTGGGGGCAGGCTGGCGGATGGGGCGAATTACAGTAGAATTGGGGGGCTATAGTGTAGGATTGGGGGGTAACACAGTTAATTTTTGGGGCAGGCTGGGGATTGGGGGGTAATCAGTAGAATTGCTGTGGGCTATAGTGTAGGATGGGGGTAATACCGAGTAGAATTGGGGGGCAGCGGCTGCGGATGGGGGGTAATAGAGTTAGAATTGGGGCAGGCTGGGATTGGGCAGGTAGATACAGGTAGAATTGGGGGGCAGGCTGAGGATTGGGGGGTAAGTACTAGTAGAATTGGGGGGCAGGCTGAGGGATGGGGGGTAATACAGTAAATTGGGGGGCAGGGCTGAGGATTGGGGGGTAATACAGTAGAATAGGGGGCTATAGTGTAGGATTGGGGGTAATATCAGTAGAATTGAGGGGCGGCTGGGGGATTGGGGTATACAGTTAGAATTGGGGGGCTTATAGTTGTAGGATTGGGGGTAATACAGTAGAAATTGGGTGGCAGGCTGGGAATTGGGTACTACAGTAAGGAATTGGGGGGGGCTATAGTGTTAGGATTTGGGGGGTAATACAGTAGAATTGGGGGCAGGCCTGGGGATTTGGGAGGTAATACCCAGTTAGAATGGGGGTAACAGCTAGAACTGGGGGGTAAATACAGTAGAATTGGGGGCTATAGTGTTAGGACTGGGGGTAATAGAGTAGAATTGGGGAGGCTATAGTGTAGGATTTGGGGGTAATACAATAGAATTGGGGCAGGCGTGGGGATGGGTGGTGGGGTAATTTACAGTAGAATTGGGGGGTAATACCAGTAGAATTGGGGGGGGCTATAGTGTAGGACTGCGGGGGAATACAGTGAATTGCGGGGCAGGCTGGGGGAATTTCGGGGGTAATACAGATGATTGGGGCGGCAGGCTGGGGGATTGGGGGGTAATACAGTAGATTGGGGAATACAGTAGGAATTGGGGTAAATACAGTAGAATTGAGGGGCTATAGTGTAGGACTGGGGGTAATAGAGTAGAATTTGGGGGGCAGGCTGAAGGATGGGGGTAATACAGTAGGAATTGGGGGACAGGCTGGGGGATTGGGGTAATTACAGTAGATGGGGGGCAGGCTGGGATTGGGGGGAATACAGTAGAATTGGGGGGGCAGGCTTGGGGATTGGGGGGTAATTACAGTAGATTTGGGGGGCTATAGTGTTAGGATTGGGGGGTAATACAGTAGAAATTGGGGGGAGGCTGGGGATTGGGGGGTAAACAGATAGAATTTGGGGGCTATGTGTAGGATTGTGGGTAATACAGTTAGAATTGGGGGGGCAGGGCTGGGGATTGGGGGTAATACAGGTAGAATGGGGACAGGCTGGGGAGGGGGTAACAGTAGAATTGGGGGGCAGGACTGGGATTGGGGGGTAAACAGTTAGGAATTGGGAGGCAGGCTGGGGATGGGGGGGTAATACAGTAGAATTTGGGGCTATAGTGTAGGATTGGGGGGGGTAATACAGTAGAATTGCGGGGCAGGCTGGGGATGGGCCAGTAATACAGTAGAATTGCGGGGGGCTATAGCTGTAGGATTGGGGACGGTAATACAGTAGAATTGTGGGGGCAGGGTGGATTGGGGTGGTAATACAGTAGGAATTGGGGCGGCTATAGTGTAGGTTGGCGGTAATCAGGTAGATTGGGGGGCAGGCTGGGACTTGGGGGGTAATTACAGTAGGAAATTGGGACCAGGGCTTGGGGATTGGGGGATTAATACAGTAGAAGTTGGGGGCAGGCTGGGGATTGGGGGGGTAATACTAGTTTAGAATTGGGGCAGGCTGGGGATTGGGGGGTAATACAGTAGAATTGGGGGCTATAGTGTTAGGATTTGGGGGTAGTAATACAGTAGGAAGTGGGTGCAGGCTGGGGATGGGGGGTCTAATACAGTAGAATTGGGGGCAGCTGGGGATTGGGGGTAATACAGTAGAATTGGGGGGCAGCTGGGGATTGGGTGGTTTTTAATACAGTGGAGAATTGGGGCAGGCTTGGGGGATTGGGGGTATACCAGTAGAATTGGGGGCGATAGTGTTAGCATTGGGGGGTAATACAGTAGAATTGGGGGCAAGGCTGGGGATTGGCGGGGTTATAATACCAGTAGAATTGGGGGGCAGGCGGGGATCTGGGGTAATACAGTAGGAATTGGGGGGCTATAGTGTAGGATTGGGTTAATACAGTAGAATTGGGGGCTATAGTGTAGGACTGGGGGTAATACAGTAGGGAATTGGGGGCTATAGTGTTAGGACTGGGGGGTAATACAGTAGAATTGGGGGGGCTATGTGTAGACTGGGGGGTAATACAGCTAGAAATTGGGGCTATAGTGTAGGACTGGGGCGTAATACAGCTAGAATTGGGGGGCAGCTGAGGATTTGGGGGGTAATACAGTAGAATTGGGGGCATAGCTGTAGGATTGGGGTAATACATAGGATGTTGGGGGCTATAGTGTAGGAACTGGGGGGTAAATACAGTAGAATTGGGGCGGCTATAGTGTAGGGACTGGGCGGGGTAATACAAGTAGAATTGGGGGCTATAGTGTAGGACTGGGGGTCAATTACAGTAGAATTGGGGGCTATAGTGTAGACTGGGGACGGGTTAATACAGTAGAATTGGGGGCAGGCTGGAGGATTGGGGGGTAATACAGAGATTGGGGCGGCGTATAGTGTAGGAACTTGGGGGGTCAATACAGTAGAAAGTTGGGGCAGGCTGGGATTTGGGGTAATACAGTAAATTGGGGGGCTATAGTGTAGACTGGGGTAATACAGTAGAATTGGGGGGCTATAGTGTCGGCACTGGGGTAATAGAGGAGAATTGGGGGGCCGTATAGTTGTCCAGGATTGGGGGTCAATGACGTAGAATTGGGGGCTATAGCTGGGATAGGAACTGGGGGTAATACAGTAGAATTGGGGGGCAGGCTGAGGATTGGGGGGTAATACAGTAGAATTGGGGGGCGTATAGTGGAGGATTGGGGGTAATACGTAGAATTGGGGGGCAGGCTGGGGATTTGGGGTAATACAGAGAATTGGGGGCAGGCTGGGATTGGGGGGTATTACAGTAGAATGGGGGCTATAGTGCTAGGATTGGGGGGTAATAAGTAGAATTTGGGGGCTATCAGGTTGCGGACTGGGGGTATACAGTAGAATTGGGGGCATATGTGTAGGATTGGGGGTAATAACAGTAGAATGGGCTTAGTGTGGATTGGGGGGTAATACAGAGAATGGGGGGCTATAGTGTAGGATGGGGGTTAATACAGTAGAATGGGAGGCTAATAGTTTAGGACTGGGGGTAATACAGTAGAATTGGGGGCTATAGTGTAGGATTGAGGGGGTATAACAGTAGATTGGGGGGCTATAGTGTAGGACTGGGGGAAGTACAGTAGATTGGGGGGCTTATAGTTGTAGGATTGGTGGGGTAAGACAGTTAGAATTGGGGGGCTATGTGTAGGATTGGGGGTAATACAGTAGAATTGGGGGGCTAGAGTGTAGGATTGGGCGGTGAATACAGTAGAAATGGGGGGGCTTAGTGTAGACTGGTAATACAGTAGAATTGGGGGGCTAGGTGTAGTGATGGGGGTATACAGTAGAATGGGGGGGCTTATAGTGTAGGTTTGGGGGGTAATCCAGTAGAATTGGGGCTATAGTGTGGATTTGGGGGTAATACAGTAGAATTTGGGGGCCTATAAGTGTAGGATGGGGGGTTATACAGTAGAATTTGGGGGGCTTTATTGTGTAGGATTGGGGGGTAATAAGTAGGAATTTGGGGGCTTAGTGTAGGAGCTGGGGGTTAATACAGTAGAGATTGGGGGCAGCTTGGGGAGTTGGGGGGTAAATACAGTAGGATTGGGGGCCAGGGCTGGGATTGTGGCGGTAATACAGATGGCATTGGGGGGTAATACAGTAGAATTGGGCGGGCTATAGTGTAGGACTGGGGGGTAATACAGTAGAATTGGGGGGTAATACAGTAGAATTGGGGGGCGTATAGTGTAGGACTGGGGGGTAATACAGTAGAATTGGGGGGCTATAGTGTAGGGCTGGGGGGGAACAGGCTGAGGCGGTTGCAGTAAGTACATAATAGCCCCCCCTCATCCCGTTTGCCATCAGACCGGAAGTGAGTGGGCGGGGCCGGAAGTGGGGGTGTGAGTGACGCAGGTGCCTGTGAGCGCGCATGGGAATGAGTGGGAGTGCGCGCTCCCGAGTCCCGCTCCGTTATTCTCCGGCTCAGCCTGACAGGAACCGGCGGAACCAGGCCCGGACCCCCGGTGTCTCCCCCGTCACTGGCACCGATACCTACCCCCATTACTTACCCCTATTGCCCCATTACCTACCCCCCATACTTACCCCTATTGCCCCCGATACTTACCCCCATTACTTACCCCTATTGCCCCATTCTCTCACTACATCAGCTGACTGACCCCCTGTTTCTGCCCCTCAGACACTGCCTGTTTGCCCCTATTGCCCCATTCTCTCGCTACATCAGCTGACTGACCCCCTGTTTCTGCCCCTCAGGCACTGCCTGTTTGCCCCTATTGCCCCACTCTCTCGCTACATCAGCTGACTGACCCCCTGTTTCTGCCCCTCAGGCACTGCCTAGTTTGCCCCTATTGCCCCACTCTCTCGCTACATCAGCTGACTGACCCACCTGTTTCTGCCCCTCAGGCACTGCCTGTTTGCCCCTATTGCCACTCTCTCGCTACATCAGCCTGACTGACCGCCTGTTTCCTGGCCCCTCAGACACTGCCTGTTTGCCCCTATTGCCCCACTCTCTCGCTACATCAGCTGACTGACCCCCTGTTTCTGCCCCTCAGACACTGCCTTTTGCCCCTATTGCCCCACTCTCTCACTACATCAGCTGACTGACCCCCTGTTTCTGCCCCTCAGACACTGCCTGTTTGCCCCTATTGCCCCACTCTCTCGCTACATCAGCTGACTGACCCCCTGTTTCTGCCCCTCAGACACTGCCTGTTTGCCCCTATTGCCCCACTCTCTCGCTACATCAGCTGACTGACCCCCTGTTTCTGCCCCTCAGACACTGCCTGTTTGCCCCTATTGCCCCACTCTCTCGCTACATCAAGCTGACTGACCCCCCTGTGCTTCTGCCCCTCAGACACCTGCCTGGTTGTGCCCCTATTGCCCCCACCTCTCTCACTCATCAGCTGACTGACCCCCTGTTGCGTGCCCCCCCTCAGACACTGCCTGTTTGCCCCTATTGCCCCACTTCTCGCTACATCAGCTGACTGACCCCCTGTTTCTGCCCCTCAGGCACTGCCTGTTTTGCCCCTATTGCCCCCACTCTCTCGCTACAGTTCAGCTGACTGACCCCCTGTTTCTGCCCCTCAGGCACTGCCTGTTTGCCCCTATTGCCCATTCTCTCGCTACATCCAGCTGACTGCACCCCCTGTTTCTCGCTCCCTCAGACACTGCCTGTTTGCCCCTATCTGCCCACTCTCTCACTACATCAGCTGACTGACCCCCTGTTTCTGCCCTCCTTCTCTCAGACACTGCCTGTTTGCCCCTATTGCCCCATTCTCTCGCTACATCAGCTGGACGACCCCCTGTTTCTGCCCCTCAGACACTGCCTGTTTGCCCCTATTGCCCCCACTCTCTTGCTACATCAGCTGACTGACCCCCTGTTTCTGCCCCTCAGGCACTGCCTGTTTGCCCCTATTGCCCCACTCTCTCACTACATCAGCTGACTGACCCCCTGTTTCTGCCCCTCAGACACTGCCTGTTTGCCCCTATTGCCCCACTCTCTCGCTACATCAGCTGACTGCCCCTGTTTCTGCCCCCTCAGACACTGCCTGTTTGCCCCTATTGCCCACTCTCTCACTACATCAGCGGACTGACCCCTGTTTTGCCCCCTCAGACACTGCCTGTTTGCCCCTATTGCCCCATTCTCTCGCTACATCAGCTGACTGACCCCCTGTTTCTGCCCCTCAGACACTGCCTGTTTGCCCTACTTGCCCCACTCTCTTGCTACATCAGCTGACTGACCCCCTGTTTCTGCCCCTATTGCCCCAGTCTCTCACTACATCAGCTGACTGACCCCCTGTTTCTGCCCCTCAGGCACTGCCTGTTTGCCCCTATTGCCCCATTCTCTCGCTACATCAGCTGACTGACCCCCGTTTTCTGCCCCTCAGCACTGCCTGTTTGCCCCTATTGCCCAGTCTCTCACTACATCAGGGCTGACTGACCCCCTGTTTCTGCCCCTCAGACACTGCCTGTTTGCCCCTATTGCCCCATTCTCTCGCTACATCAGCTGACTGACCCCCGTTTTCTGCCCCTCAGGCACTGCCTGTTTGCCCCTATTGCCCCATTCTCTCGCTACATCAGCTGACTGACCCCCTGTTTCTGCCCCTCAGGCACTGCCTTTTTGCCCCCCTCCCATTTAATGCCCCAGTCACCTTTATTGCCCCTGTATATTTTCTCCCCTATAGACTTACCCCTTATCCCTGTATATTTGCCCCCCCAGTAACTGACTCTTATTCGCCATTATCCCCATTTTCACCCCCACTTCCCTTTGCCCCAGCCCCCCCATTTCTATGTTAATTGCCCTTTCCCCCCTGTTTAGCGGCTCTGTCCCCCTTTAATGACCCCCCGTTGTTTGGAGCCATTTCTCGTGCCCCCCCAGTCGTTACAGAGCCCCCCGACCATGAATTTCCCCCCTCCCGGGCTGTCGGGGAGCCCCCAGTCGTCCCTCACCTCCCAGGTATCGGTCTCTGGCGCCTCGGTTTCCTCTCAGTTTGGTTCCCCCTCGGGGCCGGCCCCCCCGCCCTCTGCCGCCTCCCCCTATGTCCTGTCCAACTCGGTGGCCATTCGGGCAGAAATCCAGCGCTTCGAGTCGGTGCACCCCAATATCTACGCCATCTACGATCTGATAGAGCGGGTGGATGACCTGGCGCTGCAGAACCAGATCCGAGAGCATGTCATTGCCATTGAAGGTCAGTACTGGTTCTGCCCCGGTGGCACCGCGCAAAGGGGGCTTGTGGGGTAACTTGGGAGCACAATACTTACTGGGGGTAGTGCAATTAGCATTAGTACGGTAAGGATTATGGGACTGGGAGGTTGATACGTACTAGGCCATTCCTAATAAGGGGGTTTGGAGTACAGTAAGGATTACGGGACTGTATCTTGGCACTTTAGAGGTTGAGGTGCACTTACCAATTCTTTGTTGGGGGTATTTGGGTATGGTAAGGATTATGGGACTGTGTAGCCATAGAGAGGTTGGCCACTCTTAGTAGGGCTTTTAGAGTACAGTAAGGATTATGGAACTGTATTATAGTCCTAGGAAGGCAGACATGCACTAAGCAATTCCTAGTAGGGGGTTTTGGCATACAGTAAGGATTATGGGACTGTATCTTGGCCCTTGGGAGGTTGAAAATCACCAATCAATTCCTAGTAGGGGGTTTGGAGTACAGTAAGGATTATGGGACTGTATCTCGGTAGAGATGTACTAGACATTTGTGTATGTAAGACAAGCTTAGGCCCGGAAATTCCCTCTTTCCTAAAGATTCCGCTATCTCTCCTTCTAAACTAACTGGTGATTTGGCTCCATTATATATTTGGCCCAGAATATGCGGGAAAACCCAAGGTATTATGGGACCTTACAGTGCAGCAGGTACAAATAGACTGGGTATGAGGTGTGTGTGTGTGTGAATAAGTGTGTGGGCTGTGTGGTGTCGTTGAATAACGTGTGTGTGGTGTGAATAAGTGTGTGTGTGTGTGTGTGTGTGTGTGAATAGATGTGTGTGGTGTGTGAATAGTGTGTGTGTGAGTGTGTGAATAAGTGTTGTGGTGTGTGTATAAGTGGCGATGTGTGTGGTGTGAGTGTGTGAATAAGTGTGTGTGTTGGTGTGTGTGTGTGAATAAGTGTGTGTGCCCTGTGTGAATACAGTCGTGTGTGTGTGTGTGTGTGTGTGTGAATAAGTGTGTTGTGTGCTGAATAAGTGTGTGTGTGAATAAGTGTGTGTGTGTGTGAATAAGCTGTGTGTCTTGGTGAATAAGTGTGTGTGTCATGTGTGTGTGAATAAGTGTGTGTGTGTGTGTGTGTGTGTGTGGTGGAAATTAGTGTGTGTTGGTTGTGAATTAGTGGCTGTGTGTGTGTGAATAAGTGTGTGTGTGAATATGGTGTGTTGTGTGTGTGGATGAATCGTGTCACATCCTGTGTGTGTTGCTTGAATAAGTTGTGTGTTGTGAATTAGTGGGTGTGTGTGTGAATTAGTGTGTGTGTGTGAATTAGTGTGTGTGTGAATTAGTGTGTGTGTGAATTAGTGTGTGTGTGTGTGTGTGAATAAGTGTGTGTGTGTGAATAAGTGGTGTGTGTGGTGAATAAGTGTGTGTGTGTGTGAATAAGTGTGTGTGTGTGAATAAGTGTGTGTGTGTGTGTGTGAATAAGTGTGTGTGTGAATAAGTGTGTGTGTGAATAAGTGTGTGTGTGTGTGAATAAGTGTGTGTGTGGTGTGTGAATAAGTGTGTGTGGTGTGAATAAGTGTGTGTGTGTGAATAAGTGTGTGTGTGTGAATAAGTGTGTGTGTGAATAAGTGTGGTGTGTGTATAAGTGTTGTGTGTGAATAAGTGTATGTGTGTGTGTGAATTAGTGTGTGTGTGTGTGAATTAGTGTGTGTGTGTGAATTAGTGTGTGTGTGTGAATTAGTGTGTGTGTGTGAATTAGTGTGTGTGTGTGTGTGAATTAGTGTGTGTGTGTGAATAAGTGTGTGTGTGTGTGTGAATAAGTGTGTGTGTGTGTGTGTGAATAAGTTGTGTGTGTGTGTGAATAAGTGTGTGTGTGTGTGTGTGAATTAGTGTGTGTGTGTGTGAATTAGTGTGTGTGTGTGAATTAGTGTGTGTGTGTGAATTAGTGTGTGTGTGAATTAGTGTGTGTGTGAATAAGTGTGTGTGTGTGTGTGAATAAGTGTGTGTGTGTGAATAAGTGTGTGTGTGTGTGTGTGAATAAGTGTGTGTGTGTGTGTGAATAAGTGTGTGTGTGTGAATAAGTGTGTGTGTGTGTGAATTAGTGTGTGTGTGTGAATAAGTGTGTGTGAATGAGTGTGTGTGTGTGGGGGGGGGGGGGTTCTGTGTTGTTTCCAATACATCAGTCAATACAATGTCGCCTTTACACCTCTCCCCTGTCTGCCTCTCAGCTCTGCATGAACTTACTATGTGCCACTTGGGTTCAATGTTGAGATGCAGGGGCAGTTCCTTACTAGGGGTCTTCCGGGACCGTCAGGATTGGCAGTTCCTTACTAGGGGTCTTCCGGTACCGTCAGGATTGACTTGGCAGTTCCTTACTAGGGGTCTTCCGGTACCGTCAGGATTGACTTGGCAGTTCCTTACTAGGGGTCTTCCGGTACCGTCAGGATTGACTTGGCAGTTCCTTACTAGGGGTCTTCCGGTACCGTCAGGATTGACTTGGCAGTTCCTTACTAGGGGTCTTCCGGTACCGTAAAGATTGACTTGGCATGGAATTGGCACTGTATTTATCTGCTGTGGGTTCTGGGGTATTATACATGGAATTGGCACTGTATTTATCCTGCTGTGGGTTCTGGGGTATTATACATGGAATTGGCACTGTATTTATCCCACTGTGGGTTCTGGGGTATTATACATGGAATTGGCACTGTATTTATCTGCTGTGGTCTGGTATTATACATGGAATTGGCACTGTATTTATCTGCTGTGGGTTCCGGGGTATTATACATGGGAATTGGCACTGTATTTATCTGCTGTGTGTTCTGGGGTATTATACATGGAATTGGCACTGTATTTATCTGCTGTGTGTTCTGGGGTATTATACATGGAATTGGCACTGTATTTATCTGCTGTGTGTTCTGGGGTATTATACATGGAATTGGCACTGTATTTATCTCGCTGTGTGTTCTGGGGTATTATACATGGAATTGGCACTGTATTTATCCTGCTGTGGGTTCTGGGGTATTATACACGGAATTGGCACTGTATTTATCCTGCTGTGGGTTCTGGGGTATTATACATGGAATTGGCACTGTATTTATCCCGCTGTGGGTTCTGGGGTTATTATACATGGAATTGGCACTGGTATTTATCCTGCTGTGGGTTCTGGGTATTATACATGGAATTGGCACTGTATTTATCCCGCTGTGGGTTCTGGGGTATTATACATGGAATTGGCACTGTATTTATCCCGCTGTGGGTTCTGGGGTATTATACATGGATGGCACTGTATTTATCCTGCTGTGGGTTCTGGGGTATTATACATGGAATTGGCACTGTATTTATCCTGCTGTGGGTTCTGGGGTATTATACATGGAATTGGCACTGTATTTATCTGCTGTGGGTTCTGGGGTATATACATGGAATTGGCACTGTATTTATCCTGCTGTGGGTTCTGGGGTATTATACATGGAATTGGCACTGTATTTATCTGCTGTGGGTTCTGGGGTATTATACATGGAATTGGCACTGTATTTATCCTGCTGTGGGTTCTGGGGTATTATACATGGAATTGGCGCTGTATTTATCCCGCTGTGGGTTCTGGGGTATTATACATGGAATGGCACTGTATTATCCGCTGTGGGTTCTGGGGTATTATACATGGAATTGGCACTGTATTTATCCCGCTGTGGGTTCTGGGGTATTATACATGGAATTGGCACTGTATTTATCCCACTGTGGGTTCTGGGTATTATACATGGGAATTGGCACTGTATTTATCCCGCTTTGGGTTCTGGGGTATTATACATGGAATTGGCATTGTATTTATCCTGCTGTGGGTTCTGGGGTATTATACATGGAATGGCACTGTATTTATCCTGCTGTGGGTTCTGGGGTATTATACATGAATTGACACTGTATTTATCCCGCTGTGGGTTCTGGGGTATTATACATGGAATTGGCGCTGTATTATCCCGCTGTGGGTTCTGGGGTATATATACATGGAATTGGCACTGTATTTATCTGCTGTGGGTTCTGGGTATTATACATGGAATTGGCACTTGTATTTATCCTGCTGGGGTTCTGGGGTATTATACATGGAATTGGCACTGTATTTATCCCGCTGTGGGTTCTGGGGTATTATACATGGAATTGGCATTGTATTTATCCTGCTGTGGGTTCTGGGGTATTATACATGGAATTGGCACTGTATTTATCCTGCTGTGGGTTCTGGGGTATTATACATGGAATTGGCACTGTATTTATCTGCTGTGGGTTCTGGGGTATTATACATGGAATTGGCACTGTATTTATCCTGCTGTGGGTTCTGGGGTATTATACATGGAATTGGCACTGTATTTATCTGCTGTGGGTTCGGGGGTATTATACATGGAATTGGCACTGTATTTATGCCGATGTGGGTTCATTGGGTACAGTACCCCGGGGGTCTCACACTTACTGATATCATTGGGTACAGTACCCCGGGGGTCTCACACTTACTGATATCATTGGGTACAGTGCCCCGGGGGTCTCACACTTACTGATATCATTGGGTACAGTACCCCGGGGGTCTCACACTTACTGATATCATTGGGTACAGTACCCCGGGGGTCTCACACTTACTGATATCATTGGGTACAGTACCCAGGGGGTCTCACACTTATTGATATCATTGGGTACAGTACCCGGGGGTCTCACACTTACTGATATCATTGGTACAGTACCCCGGGGGTCTCACACTTACTGATATCATTGGGTACAGTACCCCGGGGGTCTCACACTTACTGATATCATTGGGTACAGTACCCCGGGGGTCTCACACTTACTGATATCATTGGGTACAGTACCCCGGGGGTCTCACACTTACTGATATCATTGGGTACAGTACCCCGGGGGTCTCACACTTACTGATATCATTGGGTACAGTACCCCGGGGGTCTCACACTTACTGATATCATTGGGTACAGTACCCCGGGGGGCTGCAGGTACAGATATGGGGATATAGTATTAATGGGGGGCAGTACTGCCAGTAGTACCCATGAGGGGGCAGTTATTACCATTTTTGTCGCTCGTGTCTTTGCTTTCTGGCACTAAACACGTTAATCCCCACAGCCTGTCATATTGTTCCTGTTTCAGTTTCCATGGTAACGGCTCCTTTGTGCTGATTCCTGTGATGTTGTTGACACAGTTATTTGGGGTCTTACTCAGCGTTTATGTTTGGCGCTGGGGGTCGGGGGGCTCTGTGTTTGTACTGCTCTGTATTTGCCTACGTTTCCCATGTTATAGAGAGGCCTGAGGGGCCATATATATATATACAGGGGTACATACGGGATATAATGCCCCCAGTTGGGCCCATTCTTTTGCTGTCTAATCTCTGTCACTTGCGGAGATTTCTACAGTAACTGCCCCTGTATATAAATCCCATTCATTTGCTCTGTAGCACACTCACTGGGGTATTTCCTTACAGTCCTGCCCTGCTTTATGGCTGAGATTCTAGCTATCTGTATAACAGAGCATTCTGTCACAGTGGCACAGATCCTATCTGATCCCCCCATTGTAAGCAGCAGTCCTGCCCTGCTTTATGGCTGAGATTCTAGCTATCTGTATAACAGAGCATTCTGTCACAGTGGCACAGATCCTATCTGATCCCCCCCATTGTAAGCAGCAGTCCTGCCCTGCTTTATGGCTGAGATTCTAGCTATCTGTATAACAGAGCATTCTGTCACAGTGGCACAGATCCTATCTGATCCCCCCATTGTAAGCAGCAGTCCTGCCCTGCTTTATGGCTGAGATTCTAGCTATCTGTATAACAGAGCATTCTGTCACAGTGGCACAGATCCTATCTGATCCCCCCATTGTAAGCAGCAGTCCTGCCCTGCTTTATGGCTGAGATTCTAGCTATCTGTATAACAGAGCATTCTGTCACAGTGGCACAGATCCTATCTGATCCCCCCATTGTAAGCAGCAGTCCTGCCCTGCCCTGACCTCCCCTCTCCTCCACGGCCCCTACTGACCTCCCCTCTCCTCCACGGCCCCTACTGACCTCCCCTCTCCTCCACGGCCCCTACTGACCTCCCCTCTCCTCCACGGCCCCTACTGACCTCTCCTCTCCTCCACGGCCCCTACTGACCTCTCCTCTCCTCCACGGCTCCTACTGACCTCTCCTCTCCTCCACGGCCCCTACTGACCTCTCCTCTCCATCTGATACCATCCTGGTAGCCCTTTTGCTCCATCTGATACAGCAAAAGTGCTATCAGCATGGTATGTGATCCCCATGATCCCCAGTAGAATGATCTGGTTTGTGGGGTCCCCTGTAGAGGAATGAGGCCGGGGGATAGAGCCATAGGGCAGGGGTGAGAGTTGGGCGGCCAGTCAGCACTTGTGGCTGAGCCTCCCTTCTCGCTGAACCTGTTGGTGCCACACGTGTCCCAACCTGCAGCCACGCGGGGAGTCAGGGAGAGGCTGCGAGTTTGTGCAAGAGCCAGAGGTGTTCCCTGCCTGTCTGCTTTGTGCTGGGTGCCCCTGCCGTCTCGCTGCCCTGCGCTCTCGTACCGAAAGGATTTGGCCCTGCGCTCTCGTACCGAAAGGATTTGCCCCTGCTCTCTCTTACCTAAAGGATTTGGCCTTGCTCTCTCTTACCTAGAGGATTTGGCCCTGCGCTCTCTTACCGAAAGGATTTGGCCATGCGCTCTCGTACCGAAAGGATTTGCCCCTGCTCTCTCTTACCTAAAGGATTTGCCCCTGCTCTCTCTTACCTAAAGGATTTGGCCTTGCTCTCTCTTACCTAGAGGATTTGGCCTTGCTCTCTCTTACCGAAAGGATTTGCCCCTGCGCTCTCTTACTTAAAGGATTTGGCCTTGCTCTCTCTTACCGAAAGGATTTGCCCCTGCTCTCTCTTACCTAAAGGATTTGCTCCTGCTCTCTCTTACCTAAAGGATTTGGCCCTGCGCTCTCGTACCGAAAGGATTTGCCCCTGCTCTCTCTTACCGAAAGGATTTGCCCCTGCTCTCTCTTACCTAAAGGATTTGCCCCTGCTCTCTCTTACCTAAAGGATTTGGCCCTGCGCTCCCTTACCTAAAGTATTTGGCCCTGCTCTCTCTTACCTAAAGGATTTGGCCCTGCTCTCTCTAACCTAAAGGATTTGGCCCTGCGCTCCCTTACCTAAAGTATTTGGCCCTGCTCTCTCGTACCTAAAGGATTTGGCCCTGCTCTCTCTTACCTAAAGGATTTGGCCTTGCTCTCTTACCTAAAGGATTTGGCCCTGCGCTCTCTTACCTAAAGGATTTGGCCCTGCGCTCTCTTACCTAAAGGATTTGGCCCTGCGCTCTCTTACCTAAAGGATTTGGCCCTGCGCTCTCTTACCTAAAGGATTTGGCCCTGCGCTCTCTTACCTAAAGGATTTGGCCCTGCGCTCTCTTACCTAAAGGATTTGGCCCTGCGCTCTCTTACCTAAAGGATTTGGCCCTGCGCTCTCTTACCTAAAGGATTTGGCCCTGCGCTCTCTTACCTAAAGGATTTGGCCCTGCGCTCTCTTACCTAAAGGATTTGGCCCTGCACTCTCTAACCTCGGGGATTTGGCCCTGCACTCTCTAACCTCGGGGATTTGGCCCTGCACTCTCTAACCTCGGGGATTTGCCCTTGCACTCTCTTACCTGTGGGACTGCCCTGCAGAGATGAGGTGAGTGCAGGCGGGGCCACCGCTGGGTGAGGACATATAAGAGCATGGAGCTGAGAAGCTTGGACTGCAGGCTGAGCCCAGAAACACCAGCTGCTGCCCAGTCGTCCAGCCATGCCATCCAGGCTGCTATCCATGCCTCCAAACATCAGAAACGGAGGCCCAAAAGCCTCTCTTCCCTTAGCAGTGCCCTCCCAGGGCATAAAGCTGAGCTCTACCCCGGGCCCTTTGGCGGCTTGTTGGATTTTCTGAAACAGCAGTCAGGGCGGAGGTGTGATTCCTCAGGGGGTGTCCATGTCCTCGATTCCTCTCCCTGGCAGAGTCCGGATATGGCGCCACACCGTCCACTTAGTATGAGTGTCTTGGAGATCCACCATGTTGATACAGGGCAGTTGGGCAGCTCTTGTGACCATGACGTGGGCACTGTGGGAGGGATGAGCCATGGCAGTAGCTCTGGGTTCCTGCGAGGAAGCTCCCTGTGGAGCAGCCAGCGTTGGACCATGTTTGGGAGAAGATCTCAGGAGGCTTCTAGGAGGACCTTCTCCTCCCTGCGCAAGAGTTTCAGTTTCCGCGCGCGCAGAGCGGCAGAATCGCGCAAAGTGGAAGAGCGAATAGAGAAGAGGATGCGGAGCCGCAGCGAAGGGGAAACCTGCTCCTTGCACACCACCTCGTCCCGACGGGATCTTCTGAAAGCAGAGCCCCCCATTGAGAGGAGTAAGGAGGACAGGACTGGCCTATGGAGGGCCATCACTGCCCCTTTCAGAAAGAAGGAATATGGCACCATGAACCCAAGCAGGACTGGCAGAACCACTGAGCCTGTGCTTATTGGCATGATGCGGGCAGAAAGCAGGGCACGCAGGGACCTCAAGGGTAAGTCTCGGGTATCTGTACCAATTGGAGTGGGGCACAGAGGGAGAGAGACCCTCCGGGCACCCTGGTACCCTGTGCCTATACCAGCCTGGGGCACAGAGGGAGAGAGACCCTCCGGGCACCCTGGTACCCTGTGCCTATACCAGCCTGGGGCACAGAGGGAGAGAGACCCTCCGGGCACCCTGGTACCCTGTGCCTATACCAGCCTGGGGCACAGAGGGAGAGAGACCCTCCGGGCACCCTGGTACCCTGTGCCTATACCAGCCTGGGGCACAGTCTGACAGATAGTGAGGGCACGCTGGTACCCTGTGCCTATACCAGCCTGGGGCACAGTCTGACAGATAGTGAGGGCACGCTGGTACCCTGTGCCTATACCAGCCTGGCGCACAGTGGGACAGATAGTGAGGGCACGCTGGTACCCTGTGCCTATACCAGCCTGGGGCACAGTGGTACAGATAGTTAGGGCACGCTGGTACCCTGTGCCTATACCAGCCTGGGGCACAGTGGGACAGATAGTGAGGGCACGCTGGTACCCTGTGCCTATACCAGCCTGGGGCACAGTGGGACAGATAGTGAGGGCACGCTGGTACCCTGTGCCTATACCAGCCTGGGGCACAGTGGGACAGATAGTGAGGGCACGCTGGTACCCTGTGCCTATACCAGCCTGGGGCACAGTGGGACAGATAGTGAGGGCACCCTGGTACCCTGTGCCTATACCAGCCTGGGGCACAGTGGGACAGATAGTGAGGGCACCCTGGTACCCTGTGCCTATACCAGCCTGGGGCACAGTGGGACAGATAGTGAGGGCACCCTGGTACCCTGTGCCTATACCAGCCTGGGGCACAGTGGGACAGATAGTGAGGGCACCCTGGTACCCTGTGCCTATACCAGCCTGGGGCACAGTGGGACAGATAGTGAGGGCACCCTGGTACCCTGTGCCTATACCAGCCTGGGGCACAGTGGGACAGATAGGGCACGCTGGTACCCTGTGCCTATACCAGCCTGGGGCACAGTGGGACAGATAGTGAGGGCACGCTGGTACCCTGTGCCTATACCAGCCTGGGGCACAGTGGGACAGATAGTGAGGGCACGCTGGTACCCTGTGCCTATACCAGCCTGGGGCACAGTGGGACAGATAGTGAGGGCACCCTGGTACCCTGTGCCTATACCAGCCTGGGGCACAGTGGGACAGATAGTGAGGGCACGCTGGTACCCTGTGCCTATACCAGCCTGGGGCACAGTGGGACAGATAGTGAGGGCACCCTGGTACCCTGTGCCTATACCAGCCTGGGGCACAGTGGGACAGATAGGGCACGCTGGTACCCTGTGCCTATACCAGCCTGGGGCACAGTGGGACAGATAGTGAGGGCACGCTGGTACCCTGTGCCTATACCAGCCTGGGGCACAGTGGGACAGAGAGTGAGGGCACCCTGGTACCCTGTGCCTATACCAGCCTGGGGCACAGTCTGACAGATAGTGAGGGCACGCTGGTACCCTGTGCCTATACCAGCCTGGGGCACAGTGGGACAGATAGTGAGGGCACGCTGGTACCTTGTGCCTATACCAGCCTGGGGCACAATGGGACAGATAGGGCACGCTGGTACCCTGTGCCTATACCAGCCTGGGGCACAGTGGGACAGATAGGGCACGCTGGTACCCTGTGCCTATACCAGCCTGGGGCACAGTGGGACAGAGAGTGAGGGCACGCTGGTACCTTGTGCCTATACCAGCCTGGGGCACAATGGGACAGATAGGGCACGCTGGTACCCTGTGCCTATACCAGCCTGGGGCACAGTGGGACAGATAGGGCACGCTGGTACCTTGTGCCTATACCAGCCTGGGGCACAGTGGGACAGATAGGGCACGCTGGTACCCTGTGCCTATACCAGCCTGGGGCACAGTGGGACAGATAGGGCACGCTGGTACCCTGTGTAGTGGGATGGGCACATGATTCACGTGCCCCTTTATACTAAGGTGTATGACAGGGGCACAGTTGGCACACAGTGCCAGGCCTGTAGTTAGATGAGATCTCCCCCTGGGATCCGGCTGCTCTGTGTCTGATTGGGTTGGATTATGTCCAGAGATAAATGTTGATCTTATGGTTCTGATCCATTTGCCTGGTGATTGCTGTATGGACTGGGCTTGTGGTGCCACGGCACGTAGGGAGGGGGCCCCTGAATTATTCAGTGATCTTGTGCTGGAAGTGTCAGGTTCCCTGTGTGGCTGTGGCCCCTAGGAGCGTGGGATTCTGGGTTCGTGGGACCTAGACAGAGTTAAAGAGATTAACCCTTACACCAACTGAACCCTCTGGGCACACAGACAAAAGGAACATCTCTCCTGGACAGGACCGAGACCCACGGGCACATAGTCATATTGATTTATACGTACGGCGCTGCTGGTTCCGCTCCAGCGCTCTGCGGCCATCTTGGCTGCTCGGTGTCTGCCGGTTAAAGGGAAAGTATTTGCTGTATTCACTATCCAGCAAGCTGGGCAGGAGCTTGAATGGGCCCCTCTGGGGGTTTAGGGGGGCCCTCGTTACTCTGGGAACCTTCATTTCATCTGGCTGCCCATCAACCTTAGCCAATGAAAAGCCACACAGAATGCGAGCTATAAATGCTACTATAGAACGTCAGGAGGGAGGAGCTTTCTGGGCAGGGTGTGGCCAAGGGAATCCTTTTCATTGGACAGGGAGAAAGTGGGGCGTGGCAATATTCTTATAATAAGGCAGGGATCCCCAACCGTTTATACCTGTGAGCCACATGAGCCACATTCAAATGGAAAAAGTGTTGGGGAGCAACACAAGCATGGAGAAAGTTCCTGGGGTGCAAATAAGAGCTATGATTGGCTATTTGGTAGCCCCTATGGGGACTGGCAGCCTATAGGAGGCTCTGTTTGGCTTTACACTGGGTTTTATGCCACCAAAACTTGCCCCCAAGCCAGGAATTCAAGAATGAGCCCCTACTTTGAGGCCCCTGGGAGCCACATCCAAGGGGTCCCTGTAATAGGGAATAAATAGGCATATTGGAGCTGGGGGGAGTGGGCATACGTGGCAATAGGCCGATGGTTCCATGGGGCAGGGGGGCTTATTGGGTGTGACTGGGGCAGATAGATATGGCAAAAAGCCCAGCCTAACGCTCACCCTAAGGTGCCCATACATTGGCCAACTCCGTGTGGCACCCAGCTCATCTGCTCACATAGTACATGGGTGCTGGGGGACCGACGGCCCCCGTACTGACTGCTGTGTATGGCCAGCACGAGACCCCAATAGTTCAGCTAATGGGGGGCCTCTTAGGGGCTTGATCAGATAAATGACTGACACCCATGGCATTGGGCTGTGCCACGTCTGAGAGTGGCTTCTCCCCTTGATCCGTGTTCTGATCCGTGTGAGTTTGTATCGGCCCTGGGGCCACTTTGTCACTGGGTTCAACTCGGCTGTTTGTTTCTTTCAGACTCATTTGTCAATAGCCAAGAATGGACCCTGAGCCGATCGGTACCAGAACTGAAAGTGGTAAGTAACTTCTACCCAATGTATGGGATACTGTGCCCAACCAACCTGCCTGGCATCCCAGTCCCCCAGCTGGCTCTGTGCCCCCTTGTGCCCACTCCTAACTCTCTATAAAGCAACATAGCCCAACCAACCTGCCCCTGCCTGGCATCCCAGTCCCCCAGCTGGCTCTGTGCCCCCTAGTTCCCACGCCTAACTCTCTATAAAGCAACATAGCCCAACCAACCTGCCCCTGCCTGGCATCCCAGTCCCCCCGCTGGCTCTGTGCCCCCTAGTGCCCACGCCTAACTCTCTATAAAGCAACATAGCCCAACCAACCTGCCCCTGCCTGGCATCCCAGTCCCCCCGCTGGCTCTGTGCCCCCTAGTGCCCACGCCTAACTCTCTATAAAGCAACATAGTCCAACCAACCTGCCCCTGCCTGGCATCCCAGTTCCCTCGCTGGCTCTGTGCCCCCTAGTGCCCATGCCTAACTCTCTATAAAGCAACATAGCCCAACCAACCTGCCCCTGCCTGGCATCCCAGTCCCCCCGCTGGCTCTGTGCCCCTAGTGCCCATGCCTAACTCTCTATAAAGCAACATAGCCCAACCAACCTGCCCCTGCCTGGCATCCCAGTCCCCCCGCTGGCTCTGTGCCCCCTAGTTCCCATGCCTAACTCTCTATAAAGCAACATAGCCCAACCAACCTGCCCCTGCCTGGCATCCCAGTCCCCCCGCTGGCTCTGTGCCCCCTAGTTCCCATGCCTAACTCTCTATAAAGCAACATAGCCCAACCTGCCCCTGCCTGGCATCCCAGCTCCCCCCGCTGGCTCTGTGCCCCCTAGTGCCCATGCCTAACTCTCTATAAAGCAACATAGCCCAACCTGCCCCTGCCTGGCATCCCAGTCCCCCCGCTGGCTCTGTGCCCCCTAGTGCCCATGCCTAACTCTCTATAAAGCAACATAGTCAAACCAACCTGCCCCTGCCTGGCATCCCAGTCCCCCGCTGGCTCTGTGCCCCCTAGTTCCCATGCCTAACTCTCTATAAAGCAACATAGTCCAACCACCTGCCCCTGCCTGGCATCCCAGTCCCCCCGCTGGCTCTGTGCCCCCTAGTGCCCATGCCTAACTCTCTATAAAGCAACATAGCCCACAACCTGCCCCTGCCTGGCATCCCAGTCCCCCCGCTGGCTCTGTGCCCCCTAGTGCCCATTGCCTAACTCTCTATAAAGCAACATAGCCCAACCAACCTGCCCCTGCCTGGCATTCCCAGTCCCCCCGCTGGCTCTGTGCCCCCTAGTGCCCATGCCTAACTCTCTATTAAAGCAACATAGTCCAACCAACCTGCCCCTGCCTGGCATCCCAGTCCCCCCGCTGGCTCTGTGCCCCCTAGTGCCCATGCCTAACTCTCTATAAAGCAACATAGCCCAACAACCTGCCCCCTGCCTGGCATCCCAGTCCCCCGCTGGCTCTGTGCCCCCTAGTGCCCATGCCTAACTCTCTATAAAGCAACATAGCCCAACCAACCTGCCCCTGCCTGGCATCCCAGTCCCCCCGCTGGCTCTGTGCCCCTAGTGCCCACGCCTAACTCTCTATAAAGCAACATAGCCCAACCAACCTGCCCCTGCCTTGCATCCCAGTCCCCCACGGCTCTGTGCCCCCTAGTGCCCACCACCTAACTCTCTATAAAGCAACATAGGCCCAACCAACCTGCCCCTGCCTGCATCCCAGTCCCCCCGCTGGCTCTGTGCCCTAATTCCCATGCCTAACTCTCTATAAGCAACATAGTCCAACCAACCTGCCCCTGCCTGGGCATCCCAGTCCCCCCGCTGGCTCTGTGCCCCCTAGTGCCCACGCCTAACTCTCTATAAAGCAACATAGCCCAACCAACCTGCCCCTGCCTGGCATCCCAGTCCCCCGCTGGCACTGTGCCCCCCTAGTTTCCCATGCCTAACTCTCTATAAAGCAACATAGCCCAACCAACCTGCCCTGCTGCGGCATCCCAGTCCCCCCGCTGGCTCTGTGCCCCCTAGCCCCATGCCTAACTCTCTATAAAGCAACATTAGCCCAACCAACCTGCCCCTGCCTGGCATCCCAGTCCCCCGGCTGGCTCTGCTGCCCCCTAGTGCCCATGCCTCAACTCTCTATACAAGCAGCATAGCCCTAACCCACCTGCCCCTGCCTGGCAATCCCAGATCCCCCCGCTGGCTCTGTGCCCCCTAGTGCCCATGCCTAACTCTCTATAAAGGCAACCATAGGCCCAACCAACCTGCCCTCGCCGTGGCATCCCAGTCCCCCTGCGCTCTGTGCCCCCTTAGTGCCCACGCCTAACTAACTATAAAGCAACCATAGTCCACCAACCTTGCCCCTGCCTGGGGCATCACCAGTCCCCCGCTGGCTCTGTGCCCCCTTAGTGCCCACGCCTAACTCTTCTATAAAAGCAACATAGCCCAACCCACCTGCCCTGCCTGGCATCCCAGTCCCCCCCGCTGGCTCTGTGCCCCCTAAGTGCCCATCGCCTAACTCTCTATAAAGCAACATAGCCCAACCAACCTGCCCCTGCCCTGGCATCCCAGTCCCCCCGCTGGCTCTGTGTCCCCCTTAGGCCCACAGCCTACTTCTAATAAGCAGAAAACCCAACACCTGCCCGCCTGGCATCCCAGTCCCCCCCGCGGCTCTTGCCCCCTAGTGCCCATGCCTAACTCTCTATAAAGCAACATAGCCCAACCAACCTGTCCCTGCCTGGCATCCCAGTCCCCCCGCTGGCACTGTGCCCCCTAGGTGCCCATGCCTAACTCTCTATAAAGCTAACATAGCCCAACCAACCTGCCCCTGCCTGGCATCCCAGTCCCCCCGCTGGCTCTGTGCCCCCTAGTGCCCATGCCTAACTCTCTATAAAGCAACATAGCCCAACCAACCTGCCCCTGCCTGGCATCCCAGTCCCCCGCTGGCTCTGTGCCCCTAGTGCCCACGCCTAACTCTCTATAAAGCAGCATAGCCCAACCAACCTGCCCCTGCCTGGCATCCCAGTCCCCCCGCTGGCACTGTGCCCCCCTAGTTCCCACGCCTAAACTCTCTATAAAGCAACATAGCCCAACCCACCTGCCCCTGCCTGCATTCCCAGTCCCCCCTGGCTCTGTGCCCCCTAGTGCCCACGCCTACTCTCTATAAAGCAACATAGCCCAACCAACCTGCCCTGCCTGGCATCCCAGTCCCCCCGCTGGCTTTGTGCCCCCTATGCCCACGCCTAACTTTCTATAAAGCTAGAAAACCCAACCAACCTGCCCCTGCCTGGCATCCCAGTCCCCCCGCGGCTCTGTGCCCCCTAGTGCCACGCCTAACTCTCTATAAAGCAACATAGCCCAACCAACCTGCCCCTGCTGGCATCCCAGTCCCCCCGCTGGCTCTGTGCCCCCTAGTGCCCACGCTAACTCTCTATAAAGCAACATAGCCCACCAACCTGCCCCTGCCTGGCATCCCAGTCCCCCCGCTGGCTCTGTGCCCCTAGTGCCCACGCCTAACTCTCTATAAAGCAACATAGCCCAACCAACCTGCCCCTGCCTGCATCCCAGTCCCCCCGCGGCTCTGTGCCCCCTAGTGCCACGCTTAACTCTCTATAAAGCAACATAGCCCAACCAACCTGCCCCTGCCTGGCATCCCAGTCCCCCCGCTGGCTTTGTGCCCCCTAGTGCCCACGCCTAACTTTCTATAAAGCTAGAAAACCCAACCAACCTGCCCCTGCCTGGCATTCCCAGTCCCCCCGCGGCTCTGTGCCCCCTAGTGCCCACGCCTAACTCTCTATAAAGCAACATAGCCCAACCAACCTGCCCCTGCCTGGCATCCAGTCCCCCCGCTGCTTTGTGCCCCCTAGTGCCCACGCCTAACTTTCTATAAAGCTAGAAAACCCAACCAACCTGCCCCTGCCTGGCATCCCAGTCCCCCCGCGGCTCTGTGCCCCCTAGTGCCCACGCCTAACTCTCTATAAAGCAACATAGCCCAACCAAACCTGCCCCTGCCTGGCATCCCAGTCCCCCCGCTGGCTCTGTGCCCCCTAGTGCCCACGCCTAACTCTCTATAAAGCAACATAGCCCAACCAACCTGCCCCTGCCTAGCATCCCAGTCCCCCCGCTGGCTCTGTGCCCCCTAGTTCCCACGCCTAACTCTCTATAAAGCAACATAGCCCAACCAACCTGCCCCTGCCTGGCATCCCAGTCCCCCCGCGGCTCTGTGCCCCCTAGTGCCCACGCCTAACTCTCTATTAAGCAACATAGCCCAACCAACCTGCCCCTGCCTGGCATCCCAGTCCCCCCGCTGGCTTTGTGCCCCCTAGTGCCCACGCCTAACTTTCTATAAAGCTAGAAAACCCAACCAACCTGCCCCCTGCCTGGCATCCCAGTCCCCCCGCGGCTCTGTGCCCCCTAGTGCCCACGCCTAACTCTCTATAAAGCAACATAGCCCAACCAACCTGCCCCTGCCTGGCATCCCAGTCCCCCCGCTGGCTTTGTGCCCCCTAGTGCCCACGCCTAACTTTCTATAAAGCTAGAAAACCCAACCAACCTGCCCCTGCCTGGCATCCCAGTCCCCCCGCGGCTCTGTGCCCCCTAGTGCCCACGCCTAACTCTCTATAAAGCAACATAGCCCAACCAACCTGCCCCTGCCTGGCATCCCAGTCCCCCCGCTGGCTCTGTGCCCCCTAGTGCCCATGCCTAACTCTCTATAAAGCAACATAGCCCAACCAACCTGCCCCTGCCTGGCATCCCAGTCCCCCCGCTGGCTCTGTGCCCCCTAGTGCCCATGCCTAACTCTCTATAAAGCAACATAGCCCAACCAACCTGCCCCTGCCTGGCATCCCAGTCCCCCCGCTGGCTCTGTGCCCCCTAGTGCCCATGCCTAACTCTCTATAAAGCAACATAGCCCAACCAACCTGTCCCTGCCTGGCATCCCAGTCCCCCCGCTGGCTCTGTGCCCCCTAGTGCCCACGCCTAACTCTCTATAAAGCAACATAGTCCAACCAACCTGCCCCTGCCTGGCATCCCAGTCCCCCCGCTGGCTCTGTGCCCCCTAGTGCCCATGCCTAACTCTCTATAAAGCAACATAGTCCAACCAACCTGCCCCTGCCTGGCATCCCAGTCCCCCCGCTGGCTCTGTGCCCCCTAGTTCCCACGCCTAACTCTCTATAAAGCAACATAGCCCAACCAACCTGTCCCTGCCTGGCATCCCAGTCCCCCCGCTGGCTCTGTGCCCCCTAGTGCCCACGCCTAACTCTCTATAAAGCTAGAAAACCCAACCAAACTGCCCCTGGCACCCTAGGCTGCTCTCCCCCCCCCCCCCCCCATGGGCATGCTGGGTGAGGGGGGGTTAATCTTTGGCCAATAAAGAGCAGGGCAATGGGGCAACTTATCCCTAAGTCTTGTGGGCAGGAGAAGGTGCAGTTGTCCTACTGGGGGCCCCATAAGGGGTATCTGGCCTGCCTGTAGGGGTAACAGGGTGCCATTATGTTCTGCTCTTTCCCCTGCAGGGCATTGTGGGAAATCTGTCGAGTGGGAAGTCGGCGCTGGTGCATCGGTACCTGACGGGCACTTACGTACAGGAGGAGTCCCCTGAAGGTGAGGGTGCCCCCCATACCTGTGTGCTTGGCTATTATGGGATGCAGGACCCCCCCCATACCTGTGTGCTTGGCTATTATGGGATGCAGGACCCCCCCATACCTGTGTGCTTGGCTATTATGGGATGCAGGACCCCCCCATACCTGTGTGCTTGGCTATTATGGGATGCAGGACCCCCCCATACCTGTGTGCTTGGCTATTATGGGATGCAGGACCCCCCATACCTGTGTGCTTGGCTATTATGGGATGCAGGACCCCCCCATTCCTGTGTGCTTGGCTATTATGGGATGCAGGACCCCCCCATTCCTGTGTGCTTGGCTATTATGGGATGCAGGACCCCCCCATACCTGTGTGCTTGGCTATTATGGGATGCAGGACCCCCCCATTCCTGTGTGCTTGGCTATTATGGGATGCAGGACCCCCCCCCATTCCTGTGTGCTTGGCTATTATGGGATGCAGGACCCCCCCATTCCTGTGTGCTTGGCTATTATGGGATGCAGGACCCCCCCATTCCTGTGTTCTTGGCTATTATGGGATACAGGACCCCCCCATTCCTGTGTGCTTGGCTATTATGGGATGCAGGACCCCCCCATTCCTGTGTGCTTGGCTATTATGGGATACAGGACCCCCCCCCCCCATTCCTGTGTGCTTGGCTATTATGGGATACAGGACCCCCCCATTCCTGTGTGCTTGTCTATTATGGGATGCAGGACCCCCCCATACTTGTGTGCTTGGCTATTATGGGGATACAGGACCCCCCATTCCTGTGTGCTTGGCTATTATGGGATGCAGGACCCCCCATTCCTGTGTGCTTGGCTATTATGGGATACAGGATCCCCCCATTCCTGTGTGCTTGGCTATTATGGGATACAGGACCCCCCCATTCCTGTGTGCTTGGCTATTATGGGATACAGGACCCCCCCATACCTGTGTGCTTGGCTATTATGGGATACAGGACCCCCCCATTCCTGTGTGCTTGGCTATTATGGGATGCAGGACCCCCCATTCCTGTGTGCTTGGCTATTATGGGATGCAGGACCCCCCCCATTCCTGTGTGCTTGGCTATTATGGGATGCAGGACCCCCCCATTCCTGTGTGCTTGGCTATTATGGGATGCAGGACCCCCCCATACCTGTGTGCTTGGCTATTATGGGATGCAGGACCCCCCCCCATTCCTGTGTGCTTGGCTATTATGGGATACAGGACCCCCCCATTCCTGTGTGCTTGGCTATTATGGGATGCAGGACCCCCCCCATTCCTGTGTGCTTGGCTATTATGGGATACAGGACCCCCCATTCCTGTGTGCTTGGCTATTATGGGATGCAGGACCCCCCCATACCTGTGTGCTTGGCTATTATGGGATGCAGGACCCCACTATTCCTGTGTGCTTGGCTATTATGGGATGCAGGACCCCACCATTCCTGTGTGCTTGGCTATTATGGGATGCAGGACCCCCCCCCATTCCTGTGTGCTTGGCTATTATGGGATACAGGACTCCCCCATTCCTGTGTGCTTGGCTATTATGGGATGCAGGACCCCCCCATACCTGTGTGCTTGGCTATTATGGGATGCAGGACCCCCCCATACCTGTGTGCTTGGCTATTATGGGATGCAAGACCCCCCATACTTGTGTGCTTGGCTATTATGGGATGCAGGACCCCCCCATTCCTGTGTGCTTGGCTATTATGGGATGCAGGACCCCCCCATACCTGTGTGTTTGGCTATTATGGGATGCAGGACCCCCCCATACCTGTGTGCTTGGCTATTATGGGATACAGGACCCCCCATACCTGTGTGTTTGGCTATTATGGGATGCAAGACCCCAGGGGTTTGATTGGCGGAACCCCCCCCTCACGGCTGTGTCTCTCTGCGCAGGGGGCAGGTTTAAGAAAGAGATTGTGGTTGACGGACAGAGCTATCTGCTGCTGATCAGAGATGAAGGAGGGCCCCCAGAGATGCAGGTAAGCAGTCACATGGCTGGGGTCCCCCTGGTGATAGTGTAGTGTGACTGTGGTAGAGAAAAGGGGCACAGTCTGACGCCCACATATTCACCCCACGGGCTGCGGGGCACAGTCTGACGCCCACATATTCACCCCACGGGCTGCGGGGCACAGTCTGACGCCCACATATTCACCCCATGGGCTGTGGGGCACAGTCTGACGCCCACATATTCACCCCATGGGCTGTGGGGCACAGTCTGACGCCCACATATTCACCCCACGGGCTGCGGGGCACAGTCTGACGCCCACATATTCACCCCACGGGCTGCGGGGCACAGTCTGGCGCCCACATATTCACCCCACGGGCTGCGGGGCACAGTCTGACGCCCACATATTCACCCCACGGGCTGCGGGGCACAGTCTGGCGCCCACATATTCACCCCACGGGCTGCGGGGCACAGTCTGGCGCCCACATATTCACCCCACGGGCTGCGGGGCACAGTCTGGCGCCCACATATTCACCCCACGGGCTGCGGGGCACAGTCTGACGCCCACATATTCACCCCACGGGCTGCGGGGCACAGTCTGACGCCCACATATTCACCCCACGGGCTGCGGGGCACAGTCTGGCGCCCACATATTCACCCCACGGGCTGCGGGGCACAGTCTAACGCCCACATATTCACCCCACGGGCTGCGGGGCACAGTCTGGCGCCCACAAATTCACCCCACGGGCTGCGGGGCACAGTCTGGCGCCCACATATTCACCCCACGGGCTGCGGGGCACAGTCTGGCACCCACATATTCACCCATGGGCTGCGGGGCACAGTCTGGCACCCACATATTCACCCCACGGGCTGCGGGGCACAGTCTAACGCCCACATATTCACCCCACGGGCTGCGGGGCACAGTCTGGCGCCCACAAATTCACCCCACGGGCTGCGGGGCACAGTCTGGCGCCCACATATTCACCCCACGGGCTGCGGGGCACAGTCTGGCACCCACATATTCACCCATGGGCTGTGGGGCACATATTCACCCCACGGGCTGCACACGCGGGCAGATAATCTGGGGATTGCCGGTGGCAGCAGCGCCGGCAGGAGGTACAACATATCAGTCTGTGCATAGCTACCCCTCTGCCCCACGTACAGAGTAGCAGCAGTTCCATGGGGGTGTCGGTTATAGGTGCCTCTGCCCCCACGTCTCGTATGCCCCCCATGTTTGGGATGGTATAAGGCTTGTACCCGGGAGCTTCATTTCATGCCCTGGGGAAGTGTTTTCTCTGTCTCTCTGTACCTAGTTACCTCTGCCCCTCTCTCGGTGCCTACTTAGCCCTGCCCCTCTCTCGGTGCCTACTTAGCCCTGCCCCTCTCTCGGTGCCTACTTAGCCCTGCCCCTCTCTCGGTGCCTACTTACCCCTGTACCTACTTACCCCTGCTCTGCTCCAGTTTGCAGCTTGGGTAGATGCCGTGGTGTTTGTGTTCAGTCTGGAGGATGAGATCAGCTTTCAGACAGTGTTTAATTACTACGCGCGCCTGTCCAGTTACCGCAATACGGCCGACGTACCGATGGTGCTGGTAGGAACCCAAGGTGACTCCATGTTCTGCCCCCTTTGTGTATGTGCTTCCCACCTACCCCCCCCCCATCATTCCTGAATCCTACTTCCAGCATCCCTTGGGCTCTCCCAACTCCCAGCATCCCTTGGGCTCTCCCAACTCCCAGCATCCCTTGTTCATCCAACTCCCAGCATCCCTTGTTCATCCAACTCCCAGCATCCCTTGTTCATCCAACTCCCAGCATCCCTTGTTCATCCAACTCCCAGCATCCCTTGTTCTACTGCCTATTAATTCCCTTATGTTCTACCATTTCCCATCATGCCATGTCCCTCTCTCTAACCCTTTATGTTCTACCATTTCCCATCATGCCATGTCCCTCTCACTCTCTAACCCTTTATGTTCTACCATTTCCCATCATGCCATGTCCCTCTCTCTAACCCTTTATGTTCTACCATTTCCCATCATGCCATGTCCCTCTCACTCTCTAACCCTTTATGTTCTACCATTTCCCATCATGCCATGTCCCTCTCTCTAACCCTTTATGTTCTACCATTTCCCATCATGCCATGTCCCTCTCACTCTCTAACCCTTTATGTTCTACCATTTCCCATCATGCCATGTCCCTCTCTCTAACCCTTTATGTTCTACCATTTCCCATCATGCCATGTCCCTCTCACTCTCTAACCCTTTATGTTTTACCATTTCCCATCATGCCATGTCCCTCTCACTCTCTAACCCTTTATGTTCTACCATTTCCCATCATGCCATGTCCCTCTCTCTAACCCTTTATGTTCTACCATTTCCCATCATGCCATGTCCCTCTCTCTAACCCTTTATGTTCTACCATTTCCCATCATGCCATGTCCCTCTCTCTAACCCTTTATGTTCTACCATTTCCCATCATGCCATGTCCCTCTCTCTAACCCTTTATGTTCTACAAACCGGATTCCAAAAAAGTTGGGACACTAAACAAATTGTGAATAAAAACTGAATGCAATGATGTGGAGGTGCCAACTTCTAATATTTTATTCAGAATAGAACATGAATCACAGAACAAAAGTTTAAACTGAGAAAATGTACCATTTTAAGGGAAAAATATGTTGATTCAGAATTTCATGGTGTCAACAAATCCCCAAAAAGTTGGGACAAGTAGCAATAAGAGGCTGGAAAAAGTAAATTTGAGCATAACGAAGAGCTGGAAGAGCAAATAACACTAATTAGGCCAATTGGCAACATGATTGG
Organism: Xenopus tropicalis; assembly: GCF_000004195.4. NCBI lineage: Eukaryota > Metazoa > Chordata > Amphibia > Anura > Pipidae > Xenopus > Xenopus tropicalis. Next base: position 1,163,963 of record NC_030682.2, read on the forward strand.
GTATAAAAAGAGCTTCTCAGAGTGGCTGTGTCTCTCAGAAGCCAAGATGGGGAGAGGATCCCCAATTCCCACAATGTTGCGCAGAAAGATAGTGGAGCAATATCAGAAAGGTGTTACCCAGCGAAAAATTGCAAAGATTTTGCATCTATCATCATCAACTGTGCATGACATCATCCGAAGATTCAGAGAATCTGGAACAATCTCTGTGCGTAAGGGTCAAGGCCGTAAAACCATACTGGATCCCCGGGATCTCCGGGCCCCGACACTGCACCACAAACAGGAATGTACTGTAAAGGGAATCACAGAATGGGCTCAGGAATACTTCCAGAAACCATTGTCAGTGAATCCACCGTGCCATCCGCCGCTGCCAGCTGAAACTCTACAGTGCAAAGAAGAAGCCATTTCTAAGCAAGATCCACAAGCTCAGGCGTTTTCACTGGGCCAGGGATCATTTAAAATGGAGTGTGGCAAAATGGAAGACTGTTCTGTGGTCAGACGAGTCACGATTCAAAGTTCTTTTTGGAAATCTGGGACGCCATGTCATCCGGACCAAAGAGGACAAGGACAAGCCAAGTTGTTATCAACGCTCAGTTCAGAAGCCTGCATCTCTGATGGTATGGGGTTGCATGAGTGCGTGTGGCATGGGCAGCTTGCATGTCTGGAAAGGCAGCATCAATGCAGAAAAATATATTCAGGTTCTAGAACAACATATGCTCCCATCCAGGCGTCATCTCTTTCAGGGAAGAGCCTGCATTTTTCAACAAGATAATGCCAGACCACATTCTGCACCAATCCCAACATCATGGCTGCGTAGGAGAAGGATCCGGGTACTGAAATGGCCAGTCTGCAGCCCAGATCTTTCCCCTATAGAGAACATTTGGCGCATCATAAAGAGGAAGGTGCCACACAGAAGGCCCAAGACGATGGAACAGTTAGAGGCCTGTATTAGACAAGAATGGGAGAGCATTCCTATTCCTAAACTTGAGAAATTGCTCTCCTCGCTCCCCAGATGGCTGTTGAGTGTTGTAAGAAGAAGGGGAGATGCCACACAGTGAGAGTTGTAAGAAGAAGGGGAGGTGCCACACAGTGAGTGTTGTAAGAAGAAGGGGAGATGCCACACAGTGAGAGTTGTAAGAAGAAGGGGAGGTGCCACACAGTGAGTGTTGTAAGAAGAAGGGGAGATGCCACACAGTGAGTGTTGTAAGAAGAAGGGGAGGTGCCACACAGTGAGTGTTGTAAGAAGAAGGGGAGGTGCCACACAGTGAGTGTTGTAAGAAGAAGGGGAGGTGCCACACAGTGAGAGTTGTAAGAAGAAGGGGAGGTGCCACACAGTGAGAGTTGTAAGAAGAAGGGGAGATGCCACACAGTGGCAGTTGTAAGAAGAAGGGGAGATGCCACACAGTGAGTGTTGTAAGAAGAAGGGGAGGTGCCACACAGTGAGAGTTGTAAGAAGAAGGGGAGGTGCCACACAGTGAGTGTTGTAAGAAGAAGGGGAGATGCCACACAGTGAGAGTTGTAAGAAGAAGGGGAGGTGCCACACAGTGAGTGTTGTAAGAAGAAGGGGAGGTGCCACACAGTGAGAGTTGTAAGAAGAAGGGGAGGTGCCACACAGTGAGTGTTGTAAGAAGAAGGGGAGATGCCACACAGTGAGAGTTGTAAGAAGAAGGGGAGGTGCCACACAGTGAGTGTTGTAAGAAGAAGGGGAGATGCCACACAGTGAGAGTTGTAAGAAGAAGGGGAGATGCCACACAGTGAGAGTTGTAAGAAGAAGGGGAGATGCCACACAGTGAGTGTTGTAAGAAGAAGGGGAGGTGCCACACAGTGAGTGTTGTAAGAAGAAGGGGAGATGCCACACAGTGAGTGTTGTAAGAAGAAGGGGAGGTGCCACACAGTGAGTGTTGTAAGAAGAAGGGGAGGTGCCACACAGTGAGTGTTGTAAGAAGAAGGGGAGGTGCCACACAGTGAGAGTTGTAAGAAGAAGGGGAGGTGCCACACAGTGAGAGTTGTAAGAAGAAGGGGAGATGCCACACAGTGGCAGTTGTAAGAAGAAGGGGAGATGCCACACAGTGAGTGTTGTAAGAAGAAGGGGAGGTGCCACACAGTGAGAGTTGTAAGAAGAAGGGGAGGTGCCACACAGTGAGTGTTGTAAGAAGAAGGGGAGATGCCACACAGTGAGAGTTGTAAGAAGAAGGGGAGATGCCACACAGTGAGAGTTGTAAGAAGAAGGGGAGATGCCACACAGTGAGAGTTGTAAGAAGAAGGGGAGATGCCACACAGTGAGTGTTGTAAGAAGAAGGGGAGGTGCCACACAGTGAGAGTTGTAAGAAGAAGGGGAGATGCCACACAGTGAGAGTTGTAAGAAGAAGGGGAGATGCCACACAGTGAGAGTTGTAAGAAGAAGGGGAGATGCCACACAGTGAGAGTTGGGAAGAAGAAGGGGAGATGCCACACAGTGAGTGTTGTAAGAAGAAGGGGAGATGCCACACAGTGAGAGTTGTAAGAAGAAGGGGAGATGCCACACAGTGAGAGTTGTAAGAAGAAGGGGAGATGCCACACAGTGAGAGTTGTAAGAAGAAGGGGAGATGCCACACAGTGAGAGTTGTAAGAAGAAGGGGAGGTGCCACACAGTGGCAGTTGTAAGAAGAAGGGGAGATGCCACACAGTGAGTGTTGTAAGAAGAAGGGGAGGTGCCACACAGTGAGAGTTGTAAGAAGAAGGGGAGATGCCACACAGTGAGAGTTGTAAGAAGAAGGGGAGGTGCCACACAGTGAGTGTTGTAAGAAGAAGGGGAGATGCCACACAGTGAGTGTTGTAAGAAGAAGGGGAGGTGCCACACAGTGAGTGTTGTAAGAAGAAGGGGAGATGCCACACAGTGAGTGTTGTAAGAAGAAGGGGAGATGCCACACAGTGAGAGTTGTAAGAAGAAGGGGAGGTGCCACACAGTGAGTGTTGTAAGAAGAAGGGGAGATGCCACACAGTGAGAGTTGTAAGAAGAAGGGGAGGTGCCACACAGTGAGTGTTGTAAGAAGAAGGGGAGATGCCACACAGTGAGAGTTGTAAGAAGAAGGGGAGGTGCCACACAGTGAGTGTTGTAAGAAGAAGGGGAGATGCCACACAGTGAGTGTTGTAAGAAGAAGGGGAGGTGCCACACAGTGAGTGTTGTAAGAAGAAGGGGAGATGCCACACAGTGAGAGTTGTAAGAAGAAGGGGAGATGCCACACAGTGAGAGTTGTAAGAAGAAGGGGAGATGCCACACAGTGAGAGTTGTAAGAAGAAGGGGAGATGCCACACAGTGAGAGTTGTAAGAAGAAGGGGAGGTGCCACACAGTGAGAGTTGTAAGAAGAAGGGGAGATGCCACACAGTGAGTGTTGTAAGAAGAAGGGGAGGTGCCACACAGTGAGAGTTGTAAGAAGAAGGGGAGATGCCACACAGTGAGTGTTGTAAGAAGAAGGGGAGGTGCCACACAGTGAGTGTTGTAAGAAGAAGGGGAGGTGCCACACAGTGAGTGTTGTAAGAAGAAGGGGAGGTGCCACACAGTGAGTGTTGTAAGAAGAAGGGGAGGTGCCACACAGTGAGTGTTGTAAGAAGAAGGGGAGATGCCACACAGTGAGTGTTGTAAGAAGAAGGGGAGGTGCCACACAGTGAGAGTTGTAAGAAGAAGGGGAGATGCCACACAGTGAGTGTTGTAAGAAGAAGGGGAGGTGCCACACAGTGAGTGTTGTAAGAAGAAGGGGAGGTGCCACACAGTGAGTGTTGTAAGAAGAAGGGGAGATGCCACACAGTGGCAGTTGTAAGAAGAAGGGGAGATGCCACACAGTGAGAGTTGTAAGAAGAAGGGGAGATGCCACACAGTGAGTGTTGTAAGAAGAAGGGGAGGTGCCACACAGTGAGAGTTGTAAGAAGAAGGGGAGATGCCACACAGTGAGTGTTGTAAGAAGAAGGGGAGGTGCCACACAGTGAGAGTTGTAAAGAAGAAGGGGAGATGCCACACAGTGAGTGTTGTAAGAAGAAGGGGAGGTGCCACACAGTGAGAGTTGTAAGAAGAAGGGGAGATGCCACACAGTGAGAGTTGTAAGAAGAAGGGGAGATGCCCACACAGTGAGAGTTGTAAGAAGAAGGGGAGGTGCCACACAGTGGCAGTTGTAAGAAGAAGGGGAGATGCCACACAGTGAGAGTTGTAAGAAGAAGGGGAGATGCCACACAGTGAGAGTTGTAAGAAGAAGGGGAGATGCCACACAGTGAGAGTTGTAAGAAGAAGGGGAGGTGCCACACAGTGAGTGTTGTAAGAAGAAGGGGAGGTGCCACACAGTGAGAGTTGTAAGAAGAAGGGGAGATGCCACACAGTGAGAGTTGTAAGAAGAAGGGGAGATGCCACACAGTGAGAGTTGTAAGAAGAAGGGGAGATGCCACACAGTGGCAGTTGTAAGAAGAAGGGGAGATGCCACACAGTGAGAGTTGTAAGAAGAAGGGGAGATGCCACACAGTGAGAGTTGTAAGAAGAAGGGGAGATGCCACACAGTGAGAGTTGTAAGAAGAAGGGGAGATGCCACACAGTGAGAGTTGTAAGAAGAAGGGGAGATGCCACACAGTGAGAGTTGTAAGAAGAAGGGGAGATGCCACACAGTGAGTGTTGTAAGAAGAAGGGGAGATGCCACACAGTGAGAGTTGTAAGAAGAAGGGGAGGTGCCACACAGTGGCAGTTGTAAGAAGAAGGGGAGGTGCCACACAGTGAGAGTTGTAAGAAGAAGGGGAGATGCCACACAGTGAGAGTTGTAAGAAGAAGGGGAGATGCCACACAGTGAGTGTTGTAAGAAGAAGGGGAGGTGCCACACAGTGAGTGTTGTAAGAAGAAGGGGAGGTGCCACACAGTGAGAGTTGTAAGAAGAAGGGGAGGTGCCACACAGTGAGAGTTGTAAGAAGAAGGGGAGATGCCACACAGTGAGAGTTGTAAGAAGAAGGGGAGATGCCACACAGTGAGAGTTGTAAGAAGAAGGGGAGGTGCCACACAGTGAGTGTTGTAAGAAGAAGGGGAGGTGCCACACAGTGAGAGTTGTAAGAAGAAGGGGAGGTGCCACACAGTGAGAGTTGTAAGAAGAAGGGGAGATGCCACACAGTGAGAGTTGTAAGAAGAAGGGGAGATGCCACACAGTGAGAGTTGTAAGAAGAAGGGGAGATGCCACACAGTGAGAGTTGTAAGAAGAAGGGGAGATGCCACACAGTGAGAGTTGTAAGAAGAAGGGGAGGTGCCACACAGTGAGAGTTGTAAGAAGAAGGGGAGATGCCACACAGGGGTGAAAATGGCCTTGTCCCAACTTTTTGGGGATTTGTTGACACCATGAAATTCTGAATCAACATATTTTTCCCTTAAAAAGGTACATTTTCTCAGTTTAAACTTTTGTTCCGTGATTTATGTTCTATTCTGAATAAAATATTAGAAGTTGGCGCCTCCACATCATTGCGTTCAGTTTTTATTCACAATTTGTTTAGTGTCCCAACTTTTTTGGAATCCGGTTTGTACCATTTCCCATCATGCCATGTCCCTCTCACTCTCTAACCCTTTATGTTCTACCATTTCCCATCATGCCATGTCCCTCTCACTCTCTAACCCTTTATGTTCTACCATTTCCCATCATGCCATGTCCCTCTCACTCTCTAACCCTTTATGTTCTACCATTTCCCATCATGCCATGTCCCTCTCACTCTCTAACCCTTTATGTTCTACCATTTCCCATCATGCCATGTTCTCCTCCCTCTCCCCTGCCTCAATGCCTCCTATTGTTATTGCCTTTTGTTCTTAAGCCCCTCATCCCCCGGCCCCCCCTGTAGTATGAGGGGTATGATTGTGACGGGCGCACAGGCTACTGCGTATTTGCCCTACCCTTACCCAGAGCTGTGTTTCTCTTTGCCCCCCAGATGCCATTAGTGCTACGAATCCTCGGGTGATAGACGACTCGCGGGCACGGAAGCTCTCTAATGACCTGAAGCGCTGCACTTACTATGAGACGTGCGCCACCTATGGGCTGAATGTGGAACGTGTCTTTCAGGATGGTGAGAGCGGCGCAGGGGTGTGGGCAGATGGGGGAGCTGTATTGTGGTGCCTACTGCTACGGGTTCCTCACTTCTCCCCTTACTCTCTGTCCCACAGTGGCGCAGAAGGTGGTGGCTATCCGCAAAAAGCAGCAGCTTTCCATTGGTCCATGCAAGTCTCTGCCCAACTCCCCCAGCCACTCATCTGTGTCAGCCGCCTCCATACCGTCCATGCACATAAACCAGGTACGTGCCAGTCTGTCTTCTGAGTGCCACACGTGTGCCATGTTTGGCTTGGTGCTGCTTGTGCCATGCCTTCTTGTGCCGTGCCACGCCTGCTTGTGCCATGGTAGTGCCACGCCTGCTTGTGCCATGCCAGTGCCACGCCTGCTTGTGCCATGCCAGTGCCACGCCTGCTTGTGCCATGCCAGTGCCACGCCTGCTTGTGCCATGCCAGTGCCACGCCTTCTTGTGCCATGAGCAGAGGGCATGATGGGGGAGTGTAACAGTGTATGAGCAGAGTGCATGATGGGAGAGTGTAGCAGTGTATGAGCAGAGTGCATGATGGGAGAGTGTAGCAGTGTATGAGCAGAGTGCATGATGGGAGAGTGTAACAGTGTATGAGCAGAGTGCATGATGGGAGAGTGTAACAGTGTATGAGCAGAGTGCATGATGGGAGAGTGTAGCAGTGTATGAGCAGAGTGCATGATGGGAGAGTGTAGCAGTGTATGAGCAGAGTGCATGATGGGAGAGTGTAGCAGTGTATGAGCAGAGTGCATGATGGGAGAGTGTAGCAGTGTATGAGCAGAGTGCATGATGGGAGAGTGTAACAGTGTATGAGCAGAGTGCATGATGGGAGAGTGTAACAGTGTATGAGCAGAGTGCATGATGGGAGAGTGTAACAGTGTATGAGCAGAGTGCATGATGGGAGAGTGTAACAGTGTATGAGCAGAGTGCATGATGGGAGAGTGTAACAGTGTATGAGCAGAGTGCATGATGGGAGAGTGTAGCAGTGTATGAGCAGAGTGCATGATGGGAGAGTGTAGCAGTGTATGAGCAGAGTGCATGATGGGAGAGTGTAGCAGTGTATGAGCAGAGTGCATGATGGGAGAGTGTAACAGTGTATGAGCAGAGTGCATGATGGGAGAGTGTAACAGTTGGCAGGTAGTGTTTGATCAGAGTGCATGATGGGAGAGTGTAACAGTTGGCAGGCAGTGTTTGATCAGAGTGTATGATGGGAGAGTGTAACAGTGTATGAGCAGAGTGCATGATGGGAGAGTGTAACAGTGTATGAGCAGAGTGCATGATGGGAGAGAGTGTACCCAGAATGCATTGTGCCTACAGGTACAGTAACCCGTGTGTATTCCCTAGGCCACCAATGGAGGCGGGACGTTCAGTGATTACTCCTCCTCCGTCCCATCCACCCCCAGTATCAGCCAACGGGAGCTGCGCATCGAAACCATTGCAGCGGCCAGCACCCCGACCCCCATCCGCAAGCAGAGCAAGCGCCGCTCCAACATCTTCACGGTGAGTGGCACGGGGGCACGGGGGCACCTTCTGGGGGTAGATATAATAGGCTTGCACACAGCAGCCAATGACATGATGCTTAGGAGGTAGAACTGGAGCCAGTAGGGTTCTGCGGGGAGGAACACATGAGCCAATGAGAGTTACTGCTGCTCATCAGCCAATCAGATGTAGCAGTGCAGAACATAGGAATATTGGCAGCTAATAAAGAGCCTGAATTTCCCAGCATTCAGTGGGCGAGACATGCAATAGCCACTTAGGGGTGGGGTCCCTCAGTGTGAGAGCTACAACCAACACTCACCCTTTCCCTTCACTCATACAGACATGTGCACTCACACTCCCTGACTCCTCCCACCTACACGCACCTTAACCCCACCCACTTATCCACTCCGCCCATCTCCTTCCTTCTCTGTATATTTCCTTTTCAGTTATATCCCCCGCTAACCCCTAGCAACCCTTCCCTGCTAACCCCTAGCAACCCTCCCCGCTAACCCTTCCTCCCCCGCTAACCCCTAGCAACCCTTCCTCCTCCGCTAACCCCTAGCAACTCTCCCTCCCCTGCTAACCCCTAGCAACCCTTCCTCCCCTGCTAACCCCTAGCAACCCTTCCTCCCCTGCTAACCCCTAGCAACCCTTCCTCCCCTGCTAACCCCTAGCAACCCTTCCTCCCCTGTTAACCCCTAGTAACCCTCCCTTCTCCTGCTAACCTCTAGCAACCCTCCCTCCCCCGCTTACCACTAGCAACCCTCCCTTCTCCTGCTAACCCCTAGCAACCCTCCCTCCCCCGCTAACCCCTAGCAACCCTCCCTCCCCCGCTAACCCCTAGCAACCCTCCCTCCCCCGCTAACCACTAGCAACCCTCCCTTCACCTGCTAACCCCTACCAACCCTCCCTCCCCCGCTAACCCCTAGCAACCCTCCCTTCTCCTGCTAACCACTAGCAACCCTTCCTCCCCCGCTAACCCCTAGCAACCCTCCCTTCTCCTGCTAACCACTTGCAACCCTCCCTTCTCCTGCTAACCACTAGCAACCATTCCTCCCCCGCTAACCCCTAGCAACCTTTCCTCCCCCGCTAACCCCTAGCAACCCTCCCTTCTCCTGCTAACCCCAAAACCTTTCTTTACCCCCAGTAGGCTTGCAGGAATCAGATATGGAATAAGAGGTAATACTTTCCCTTTAAGCTGCACTATCCCTGCTTTTACATCACAGAGGAGGGTGGTGCCGGCAGCACAGAGAGAAGCTGCTGGAGGCAGGATCCAAACTGAACAGATTCTATAAGGACTCACCCCGTGGAAGTGTTTGGGGTAGATGTGCCCTCTGACTGGCACAGAGACAATGGAGTGTAGTGATAGAAAGCTACCAGCAGGTGGCAGGGCAGGAGCACATAAGGGAAACACTGACTCCTACTCTCAGTGCAACAAGGTGTTAGTTCAGTTTGTAAGGGCCACACACTAATACCTGTACTGAGCTCCTCCCACTCGTGCCAGGGCCACACACACTAATACCTGTACTGAGCTCCTCCCACTCGTGCCAGGGCCACACACACTAATACCTGTACTGAGCTCCTCCCACTCGTGCCAGGGCCACACACTAATACCTGTACTGAGCTCCTCCCACTCGTGCCAGGGCCACACACGCTAATACCTGTACTGAGCTCCTCCCGCTCGTGCCAGGGCCACACACACTAATACCTGTACTGAGCTCCTCCCACTCGTGCCAGGGCCACACACTAATACCTGTACTGAGCTCCTCCCACTCGTGCCAGGGCCACACACTAATACCTGTACTGAGCTCCTCCCACTCGTGCCAGGGCCACACACTAATACCTGTACTGAGCTCCTCCCACTCGTGCCAGGGCCACACACACTAATACCTGTACTGAGCTCCTCCCACTCGTGCCAGGGCCACACACTAATACCTGTACTGAGCTCCTCCCACTCGTGCCAGGGCCACACACTAATACCTGTACTGAGCTCCTCCCACTCGTGCCAGGGCCACACACTAATACCTGTACTGAGCTCCTCCCACTCGTGCCAGGGCCACACACTAATACCTGTACTGAGCTCCTCCCACTTGTGCCAGGGCCACACACTAATACCTGTACTGAGCTCCTCCCACTCGTGCCAGGGCCACACACTAATACCTGTACTGAGCTCCTCCCACTCGTGCCAGGGCCACACACTAATACCTGTACTGAGCTCCTCCCACTCGTGCCAGGGCCACACACTAATACCTGTACTGAGCTCCTCCCACTCGTGCCAGGGCCACACACTAATACCTGTACTGAGCTCCTCCCACTCGTGCCAGGGCCACACACTAATACCTGTACTGAGCTCCTCCCACTCGTGCCAGGGCCACACACTAATACCTGTACTGAGCTCCTCCCACTCATGCCAGGGCATTACTGCCGCTCTGTTTGGGAATGGGGGGAAAACCAAGGTGAATTGCCCCGCGCCCGAACTGGCAGTGGGTGAGATATGATTGGTCAGTATAGGCTGTATGTATCCAATCTGGCACACAGTCTGCTAAGTTGGCAGCTCTTTGCCGGATATGGGGCCAATCAGATCAGTTGGGAATGCTGGGAAATCTTGGGGCAAAGGGGCTGCGTAAGGTGTTGCACTTGGACCTTTCAGACCCCATGTGACCAAGCCCTTGGCCCCGCGGCGACAGATCAGGTCACATTGGGGGTGTATGCGCAGCTCTACGTTGGGGCGTCAGTGGAGGGGAATGATGTCATTGTAAGTTCCGCCCAAACTGGGTAATTATTGGTCGCTTTAAGGATCCCCTTATGAGCCTTTTACTGGATCACTTCCATGCTAACCAATCAGAAAGAAAACGTTGGACCCAATCGCTGTGTGGGCATGGGGCATCTGACCTGGGCAACTGAGAGTCAGCTCTTGGGCCGGTGTAGTTTGACTGCCTCTGACTGGGGTATTTCCCCCACCCCCTCACATTATTGCCCTGTTCATTATATTGGTACATAGACTGGAAGTCTCTATCAGCCCATTGGCCATGATGGCTCAGCCGAGCCTACTCACCTGTCTCACTCACACTCACTGGGGCCACACTCACATCCGGCCCCCTCATTCCCATTCTCTCTCTGCTTGATTGGATTGGGCTGTCTGTGTACTGATTGGAGCAGGTCGTTGCTCAGTGTGTAAATGTCAGTTGGTCTGTCCGGCCCCTCAGGGGTGTGACCGTTTTTTTGCCGAGTCCCAGCTCCCATTGGCTGTGCCCCAAAATGGGGGAGGGGTTTGTTACTTGTCTCTCTGCCCCCCCTAATTCAGCAGGAGGGGGGTGGGTGCGGCAGGCAGTTGTTGGGCTGAGGGGTCACTTACCTGCCCCCACATGATAGAAGGCAGCAGAGACATCTGGGCCTGGGGTGCAGCAGTGGGTGGGGGTGCTAGGGCCCTAGGCGCTTTCTCTGCTGTCTCCCTTAATAGCACTGCACCATTGGGTGAGTGGGGGGGGTGACGGGTCAGGGTGCCTTGGGTGCCGGAAGCCTTACAATACACTGAGTAGGATCCCATGGGGTACCGGTACCCTCAGCCTTACACTGAGTAGGATCCCATGGGGTACCGGTACCCTCAGCCTTACACTGAGTAGGATCCCATGGGCTACCTTCAGCCTTACACTGAGTAGGATCCCATGGGGTACCGGTACCTTCAGCCTTACACTGAGTAGGATCCCATGGGGTACCGGTACCCTCAGCCTTACACTGAGTAGGATCCCATGGGGTACCGGTACCCTCAGCCTTACACTGAGTAGGATCCCATGGGCTACCTTCAGCCTTACACTGAGTAGGATCCCATGGGCTACCTTCAGCCTTACACTGAGTAGGATCCCATGGGCTACCTTCAGCCTTACACTGAGTAGAATCCCATGGGGTACCGGTACCTTCAGCCTCACACTGAGTAGGATCCCATGGGGTACCGGTACCTTCAGCCTTACACTGAGTAGAATCCCATGGGGTACCGGTACCTTCAGCCTCACACTGAGTAGGATCCCATGGGGTACCGGTACCTTCAGCCTTACACTGAGTAGGATCCCATGGGGTACCGGTACCCTCAGCCTTACACTGAGTAGGATGCCATGGGGTCCCGGTACCCTCGGCCTTACACTGAGTAGGATCCCATGGGGTACCGGTACCCTCAGCCTTACACTGAGTAGGATCCCATGGGGTACCGGTACCCTCGGCCTTACACTGAGTAGGATGCCATGGGGTCCCGGTACCTTCGGCCTTACACTGAGTAGGATCCCATGGGGTCCCGGTACCTTCAGCCTTACACTGAGTAGGATCCCATGGGGTCCCGGTACCCTCGGCCCTACACTGAGTAGGATCCCATGGGGTACCGGTACCCTCGGCCTTACACTGAGTAGGATCCCATGGGGTACCGGTACCCTCAGCCTTACACTGAGTAGGATCCCATGGGGTACCGGTACCCTCAGCCTTACACTGAGTAGGATCCCATGGGGTCCCGGTACCCTTTGCCCTACACTGAGTAGGATTCCATGGGGTACCGGTACCCTCGGCCTTACACTGAGTAGGATCCCATGGGGTACCGGTACCTTCAGCCTTACACTGAGTAGGATCCCATGGGGTCCCGGTACCCCTCAGCCTTACACTGAGTAGGATGCCATGGGGGTACCGGTACCCTCGGCCTTACACTGAGTAGGATCCCATGGGGTACCGGTACCCTCAGCCTTACACTGAGTAGGATCCCATGGGGTCCCGGTACCCTTTGCCCTACACTGAGTAGGATTCCATGGGGTACCGGTACCCTCGGCCTTACACTGAGTAGGATGCCATGGGGTCCCGGTACCTTCAGCCTTACACTGAGTAGGATCCCATGGGGTCCCGGTACCCTCGGCCCTACACTGAGTAGGATCCCATGGGGTACCGGTACCCTCGGCCTTACACTGAGTAGGATCCCATGGGGTACCGGTACCCTCAGCCTTACACTGAGTAGGATCCCATGGGGTCCCGGTACCCTCGGCCCTACACTGAGTAGGATCCCATGGGGTACCGGTACCCTCGGCCTTACACTGAGTAGGATCCCATGGGGTACCGGTACCCTCAGCCTTACACTGAGTAGGATCCCATGGGGTACCGGTACCCTCAGCCTTACACTGAGTAGGATCCCATGGGGTCCCGGTACCCTTTGCCCTACACTGAGTAGGATTCCATGGGGTACCGGTACCCTCAGCCTTACACTGAGTAGGATCCCATGGGGTCCCGGTACCCTTTGCCCTACACTGAGTAGGATTCCATGGGGTACCGGTACCCTCAGCCTTACACTGAGTAGGATCCCATGGGGTCCCGGTACCTTCAGCCTTACACTGAGTAGGATCCCATGGGGTCCCGGTACCTTCAGCCTTACACTGAGTAGGATCCCATGGGGTCCCGGTACCTTCAGCCTTACACTGAGTAGGATCCCATGGGGTCCCGGTATGTTCAGCCTTACACTGAGTAGGATCCCATGGGGTCCCGGTACCCTTGGCCCTACACTGAGTAGGATCCCATGGGGGTACCGGTACCTTCAGCCTTACACTGAGTAGGATCCCACGGGGTACCGGTACCTTCAGCCTTACACTGAGTAGGATCCCATGGGGTACCGGTACCTTCAGCCTTACACTGAGTAGGATCCCATGGGGTCCCGGTACGTTCAGCCTTACACTGAGTAGGATCCCATGGGGTACCGGTACCTTCAGCCTTACACTGAGTAGGATCCCATGGGGTCCCGGTACCCTCGGCCTTACACTGAGTAGGATCCCATGGGGTACCGGTACCCTCAGCCTTACACTGAGTAGGATCCCATGGGGTCCCGGTACGTTCAGCCTTACACTGAGTAGGATCCCATGGGGTACCGGTACCTTCAGCCTTACACTGAGTAGGATCCCATGGGGTACCGGTACCCTCAGCCTTACACTGAGTAGGATCCCATGGGGTCCCGGTACCCTCAGCCTTACACTGAGTAGGATCCCATGGGGTCCCGGTACCCTTTGCCCTACACTGAGTAGGATGCCATGGGGTCCCGGTACCTTCAGCCTTACACTGAGTAGGATCCCATGGGGTCCCGGTATGTTCAGCCTTACACTGAGTAGGATCCCATGGGGTCCCGGTACCCTCAGCCTTACACTGAGTAGGATCCCATGGGGTACCGGTACCCTCGGCCCTACACTGAGTAGGATCCCATGGGGGTACCGGGACCTTCAGCCTTACACTGAGTAGGATCCCATGGGGTACCGGTACCTTCAGCCTTACACTGAGTAGGATCCCATGGGGTCCCGGTACGTTCAGCCTTACACTGAGTAGGATCCCATGGGGTACCGGTACCTTCAGCCTTACACTGAGTAGGATCCCATGGGGTCCCGGTACGTTCAGCCTTACACTGAGTAGGATCCCATGGGGTACCGGTACCCTCGGCCCTACACTGAGTAGGATCCCATGGGGTACCGGTACCCTCGGCCTTACACTGAGTAGGATCCCATGGGGTACCGGTACCCCTCAGCCTTACACTGAGTAGGATCCCATGGGGTCCCGGTACGTTCAGCCTTACACTGAGTAGGATCCCATGGGGTACCGGTACCCTCGGCCCTACACTGAGTAGGATCCCATGGGGTCCCGGTACCCTCGGCCTTACACTGAGTAGGATCCCATGGGGTACCGGTACCCTCGGCCTTACATTGAGTAGGATCCCATGGGGTCCCGGTACGTTCAGCCTTACACTGAGTAGGATCCCATGGGGTACCGGTACCCTCGGCCCTACACTGAGTAGGATCCCATGGGGTACCGGTACCCTCGGGCTTACACTGAGTAGGATCCCATGGGGTACCGGTACCCCTCAGCCTTACACTGAGTAGGATCCCATGGGGTACCGGTACCCTCGGCCTTACACTGAGTAGGATCCCATGGGGTACCGGTACCCCTCAGCCTTACACTGAGTAGGATCCCATGGGGTCCCGGTACGTTCAGCCTTACACTGAGTAGGATCCCATGGGGTACCGGTACCCTCGGCCTTACACTGAGTAGGATCCCATGGGGTACCGGTACCCCTCAGCCTTACACTGAGTAGGATCCCATGGGGTACCGGTACCCCTCAGCCTTACACTGAGTAGGATCCCATGGGGTACCGGTACCCCTCAGCCTTACACTGAGTAGGATCCCATGGGGTCCCGGTACGTTCAGCCTTACACTGAGTAGGATCCCATGGGGTACCGGTACCCTCGGCCCTACACTGAGTAGGATCCCATGGGGTACCGGTACCCTCGGGCTTACACTGAGTAGGATCCCATGGGGTACCGGTACGTTCAGCCCTACACTGAGTAGAATCCCATGGGGTACCGGTACCCTCAGCCTTACACTGAGTAGGATCCCATGGGGTCCCGGTACGTTCAGCCTTACACTGAGTAGGATCCCATGGGGTACCGGTACCCTCGGCCCTACACTGAGTAGGATCCCATGGGGTACCGGTACGTTCAGCCTTACACTGAGTAGGATCCCATGGGGTCCCGGTACCTTCAGCCCTACACTGAGTAGAATCCCATGGGGTACCGGTACCCTCAGCCTTACACTGAGTAGGATCCCATGGGGTACCGGTACCCTCGGCCTTACACTGAGTAGGATCCCATGGGGTCCCGGTACGTTCAGCCTCACACTGAGTAGGATCCCATGGGGTCCCGGTACGTTCAGCCTCACACTGAGTAGGATCCCATGGGGTACCGGTACCCTCGGCCTTACACTGAGTAGGATCCCATGGGGTACCGGTACCCTCGGCCTTACACTGAGTAGGATCCCATGGGGTACCGGTACCCTCGGCCTTACACTGAGTAGGATCCCATGGGGTCCCGGTACCCTCGGCCTTACACTGAGTAGGATCCCATGGGGTCCCGGTACTCCCTCTCTATATGGATCCACACACTGAGCCCCACTATAGAGGGACACCCCAAACTTGCCCTCATATCCCACTTATCCATCTGTGAAGTCATCAGTGATGTATAAGAAAATGATTGGCTGTAACTTGTGCATTTCCCCTGTGTTGCCGGGCGGAATTACCATTCAGTCACTATGAGTTCTCTGTTCCCCTAAGCTGATTGGTTTGTATATAAAATATTAACCCATTCCTTTCATACCACTCCTAAATAATGGGTCCGGCTCACGTCCCCGGGTCAGATTGCTACCCCACAAGGGCAGTGGGCCCCCCAATTCCCCCCCCCCCCCCCACACACACACATGGGGTTACAGTGCAGGGAAGGGGCCGGCTCTTTGGGGTCCGGGTGGATGTAAAGGAATCAGTAGTTGGTGCAATAATGGGCCGATAGCCCCCCCTGCTGTTTGGGGTAGGCCGGGGTGCAATGGCGCTGGAGTTTGCTGCTGCTGTGGGGGCGGAGCCACAAGTCCCACTCACCTGAGTGCTCGCTCACAGCTGGGTGGGCTCATTCCCTCTCCTCCCTTGTCTCAGATTTGGGGTG
Source organism: Xenopus tropicalis (assembly GCF_000004195.4). Lineage (NCBI taxonomy): Eukaryota > Metazoa > Chordata > Amphibia > Anura > Pipidae > Xenopus > Xenopus tropicalis. The sequence continues at coordinate 1,179,986 of NC_030682.2, forward strand.
CCCCAGCGGGTACAATAGGGGGTGTCATTTTGCCTCTCCCCTTTTCCAGACTGGGACCTTTCAGAGACTGCCGCTGGCCCCTCTGCCGCCTCCGCAGAGCCGTGTGTCTGTCCTGCGCAAGTACCTGACCGCTCACTCCACCAACTGCCCCTGAGAGGCGGCCATTGCTCCATCTGCCCCTACTGCCAGGAGAAAAAGTGACTGAACGGAATTATACGGGAACCCCCCCCCTCCCCCCAGTGACTATGGCCGCCCGTGCCCGGGCAGGGGGCGCCGAGTACTGCGCTCGGACAGATGCTCTACTCCCTGCAGCCTGCACGGACCTGACCCCGCCCCCGGCCGGCCCCCCATCTGTCTAACAGACATGCTGCTGTCTCTTCTTCCTGTCTGAATGTAATCCTTGTGCTCTCTATATGGTTACTGAGTATCTCCATTCGCAGCGTCTCGGAAGCACTTTTTGGATCAAGCCTTTGCAGATTGTACATTGAATATTGTATTTTCCTGCGCCCCCCCCCTCTCTATAAATATGCCTGTACATACAGAGAGAGCCCACTGATTCCTTGTCTAGCAAGCTGTTTTGTACCAGAAGTCTCCGCCCCCTCCCTACATGCTCCTCCCCCAGCCCTGCAACTCTGTAACTCAATAAAGTATTGGAATGGATCCTGATTGGCTCTCTGGGTCTCTTTGTGCTCTCGCTGTTGGCAGTGTCGCTGTGTCGCCCATTTCATGCCTCTCTCCATGTCCTCTATTGGATTCCCGCTGCCGCCCCAGACAGGGCAGGATAAGGGGGTGGTTGGGACTGGCTGGGGCATTCTGAGGCTTGGTGTGTGTGTAGTACCCCCCTCCTTTATACTTTGGGGGTATCCTTATAGTAACTGTGTCTGTGTAGTGGCCCCGCCCCCATTCTCCAGTACTGTGTGTGTGTGTGCCCCTTACCCCTCTCTGTAGTGGCCCCGCCCCCATTCTCCAGTACTGTGTGTTTGCCCCTTACCCCTCTCTGTAGTGGCCCCGCCCCCATTCTCCAGTACTGTGCGTGTGTGCCCCTTACCCCTCTCTATGTAGTGGCCCCGCCCCCATTCTCCAGTACTGTGTGTTTGCCCCTTACCCCTCTCTGTGTAGTGGCCCCGCCCCCATTCTCCAGTACTGTGTTTTTGCCCCTTACCCCTCTCTGTAGTGGCCCCGCCCCCATTCTCCAGTACTGTGTGTGTGTGCCCCTTACCCCTCTCTGTGTAGTGGCCCCGCCCCCATTCTCCAGTACTGTGTGTGTGTGCCCCTTACCCCTCTCTGTGTAGTGGCCCCGCCCCCATTCTCCAGTACTGTGTGTGCCCCTTACCCCTCTCTGTGTAGTGGCCCCGCCCCCATTCTCCAGTACTGTGTGTGCCCCTTACCCCTCTCTGTGTAGTGGCCCCGCCCCCATTCTCCAGTACTGTGTGTGTGTGTGTGCCCCTTACCCCTCTCTGTAGTGGCCCCGCCCCCATTCTCCAGTACTGTGTGTGTGTGCCCCTTACCCCTCTCTGTGTAGTGGCCCCGCCCCCATTCTCCAGTACTGTGCGTGTGTGCCCCTTACCCCTCTCTGTAGTGGCCCCGCCCCCATTCTCCAGTACTGTGCGTGTGTGCCCCTTACCCCTCTCTGTGTAGTGGCCCCGCCCCCATTCTTCAGTACTGTGCGTGTGTGCCCCTTACCCCTCTCTGTGTAGTGGCCCCGCCCCCATTCTTCAGTACTGTGTGTGTGTGCCCCTTACCCCTCTCTGTGTAGTGGCCCCGCCCCCATTCTCCAGTACTGTGTGTGTGTGTGTGCCCCTTACCCCTCTCTGTGTAGTGGCCCCGCCCCCATTCTCCAGTACTGTGCGTGTGTGTGTGCCCCTTACCCCTCTCTGTGTAGTGGCCCCGCCCCCATTCTCCAGTACTGTGTGTATGTGCCCCTTACCCCTCTCTGTAGTGGCCCCGCCCCCATTCTCCAGTACTGTGCGTGTGTGTGTGTGCCCTTTACCCCTCTCTGTGTAGTGGCCCCGCCCCCATTCTCCAGTACTGTGTGTGTGTGTGTGTGTGTGTGTGTGCCGCCCCTTACCCCTCTCTGTGTAGTGGCCCCGCCCCCATTCTCCAGTACTGTGCGTGTGTGTGCCCCTTACCCCTCTCTGTGTAGTGGCCCCGCCCCCATTCTTCAGTACTGTGTGTGTGTGCCCCTTACCCCTCTCTGTGTAGTGGCCCCGCCCCCATTCTCCAGTACTGTGTGTGTGCCCCTTACCCCTCTCTGTGTAGTGGCCCCGCCCCCATTCTCCAGTACTGTGTGTTTGTCCCTTACCCCTCTCTGTAGTGGCCCCGCCCCCATTCTCCAGTACTGTGTGTGTGCCCCTTACCCCTCTCTGTAGTGGCCCCGCCCCCATTCTCCAGTACTGTGCGTGCGTGCCCCTCCTGTACCCATGTAATGTGCGCCTGTATCTTGTTCTCTTCCAGTCTCGGAGGGGCGCAGAGATGGACAGAGAGAAGAGGGTCCCGGAGTGTAAAACTGAGAATGTTGGCAGTGGAAGAGCCATTCCTATCAAACAGGTGGGGTCCCCCCCTCCCCGAGTGGCGCGTGTGTGTCACACGTGTGTGTGTGTGTTACACGTATGTGCGGGGCTAGAGAGGCAGGGAAAGCAGTTCTTCCTATGAGACAATTGTGCGGCGCCAGCCGGAATCCCTGTGTTTGTGCCACCATCACTGTGTGTGATTGTGCCGCTGCTCCTGATTGGCTGCAAGGGGCTGTCTGTGCTGGTGTGTAACACTCTCCCCAACTGCTCACACTCGTCTGTCATTCATTGTGCAATGTGCAAATCTCTCTTCTGCTATTGTGTAAAGGTGTGTGTAACACTCTCTGTCTGGGACTCTAACACTGTGTGTGTAACACTCTCTGTCTGGGACTCTAACACTGTGTGTGTGTAACACTCTCTGTCTGGGACACTAACACTGTGTGTGTGTGTAACACTCTCTGGGACTCTAACACTGTGTGTGTGTAACACTCTCTGTCTGGGACTCTAACACTGTGTGTGTAACACTCTCTGTCTGGGACACTAACACTGTGTGTGTGTGTAACACTCTCTGTCTGGGACTCTAACACTGTGTGTGTGTGTGTGTGTGTGTGTGTAACACTCTCTGTCTGGGACACTAACACTGTGTGTGTGTGTGTGTGTAACACTCTCTATCTGGGACTCTAACACTGTGTGTGTGTAATACTCTCTGTCTGGGAGTCTAACACTGTGTGTGTGTGTGTAACACTCTCTGTCTGGGACACTAACACTGTGTGTGTGTGTAACACTCTCTGTCTGGGACTCTAACACTGTGTGTGTGTGTAACACTCTCTGTCTGGGACACTAACACTGTGTGTGTGTGTGTGTGTGTGTAACACTCTCTGTCTGGGACACTAACACTGTGTGTGTGTAACACTCTCTGTCTGGGACTCTAACACTGTGTGTGTGTGTAACACTCTCTGTCTGGGACTCTAACACTGTGTGTGTGTTTAACACTCTCTGTCTGGGACTCTAACACTGTGTGTGTGTGTAACACTCTCTGTCTGGGACACTAACACTGTGTGTGTGTGTAACACTCTCTGTCTGGGACTCTAACACTGTGTGTGTGTGTAACACTCTCTGTCTGGGACACTAACACTGTGTGTGTGTAACACTCTCTGTCTGGGACTCTAACACTGTGTGTGTGTGTGTAACACTCTCTGTCTGGGACTCTAACACTGTGTGTGTGTGTGTGTGTGTGTGTAACACTCTCTGTCTGGGACACTAACACTGTGTGTGTGTGTGTGTAACACTCTCTGTCTGGGACACTAACACTGTGTGTGTGTGTAACACTCTCTGTCTGGGACTCTAACACTGTGTGTGTGTGTAACACTCTCTGTCTGGGACACTAACACTGTGTGTGTGTGTAACACTCTCTGTCTGGGACTCTAACACTGTGTGTGTGTGTAACACTCTCTGTCTGGGACACTAACACTGTGTGTGTGTAACACTCTCTGTCTGGGACTCTAACACTGTGTGTGTGTGTAACACTCTCTGTCTGGGACTCTAACACTGTGTGTGTGTGTGTGTGTGTGTGTGTGTGTGTGTGTGTGTGTAACACTCTCTGTCTGGGACTCTAACACTGTGTGTGTGTGTGTGTGTGTGTGTGTAACACTCTCTATCTGGGACTCTAACACTGTGTGTGTGTAATACTCTCTCTCTGGGACTCTAACACTGTGTGTGTGTGTGTGTATGTGTAACACTCTCTGTCTGGGACACTAACACTGTGTGTGTGTAACACTCTCTGTCTGGGACTCTAACACTGTGTGTGTGTGTGTGTGTGTGTAACACTCTCTGTCTGGGACACTAACACTGTGTGTGTGTAACACTCTCTGTCTGGGACTCTAACACTGTGTGTGTGTGTAACACTCTCTGTCTGGGACTCTAACACTGTGTGTGTGTTTAACACTCTCTGTCTGGGACTCTAACACTGTGTGTGTGTGTGTGTGTAACACTCTCTGTCTGGGACTCTTACACTGTGTGTGTGTGTGTGTGTGTAACACTCTCTATCTGGGACTCTAACACTGTGTGTGTGTAATACTCTCTCTCTGGGACTCTAACACTGTGTGTGTGTGTGTGTATGTGTAACACTCTCTGTCTGGGACACTAACACTGTGTGTGTGTAACACTCTCTGTCTGGGACTCTAACACTGTGTGTGTGTGTGTGTGTGTGTAACACTCTCTGTCTGGGACACTAACACTGTGTGTGTGTAACACTCTCTGTCTGGGACTCTAACACTGTGTGTGTGTGTCTGTGTAACACTCTCTTTCCGGGACTCTTAACACTGTGTGCGTGTGTGTGTGTGTAACACTCTCTGTCTGGGACTCTAACACTGTGTGTGTGTGTGTGTGTGTGTAACACTCTCTGTCTGGGACACTAACACTGTGTGTGTGTGTGTGTAACACTCTCTGTCTGGGACACTAACACTGTGTGTGTGTGTAACACTCTCTGTCTGGGACTCTAACACTGTGTGTGTGTGTAACACTCTCTGTCTGGGACACTAACACTGTGTGTGTGTGTAACACTCTCTGTCTGGGACTCTAACACTGTGTGTGTGTGTAACACTCTCTGTCTGGGACACTAACACTGTGTGTGTGTAACACTCTCTGTCTGGGACTCTAACACTGTGTGTGTGTAACACTCTCTGTCTGGGACTCTAACACTGTGTGTGTGTAACACTCTCTTTCCGGGACTCTTAACACTGTGTGTGTGTGTGTGTCTGTGTAAGCAAGACACAAAAGTTGTTCCCTGAGCAGGTCAGTCATTGTCAGGCTATGGCCGGGGCCCCTCCTGTGGGGCTCAAATCGTGGAATGGGGCCCCAACATGCAGGTAAGTGATATCTCTGTCACTGTCTATTATAGTGGGGTGACTGTTACCCCAATGTTTCTATATATCTGTAACCTTGTTATGGGCTAAGGGGGCCCAGCCTGAAGGCCAGTTAGGGGGGGATTTGGGGTGAGTGCTTATTTGTGCCCTGGGTATCCCTGGAACTATAGCGGGGTGACTGTTACCCCAATGTTTCTATATATCTGTAACCTTGTTATGGGCTAAGGGGGCCCAGCCTGAAGGCCAGTTAGGGGGGGATTTGGGGTGAGTGCTTATTTGTGCCCTGGGTACCCTGGAACTATAGCGGGGTGACTGTTACCCCAATGTTTCTATATATCTGTAACCTTGTTATGGGCTAAGGGGGCCCAGCCTGAAGGCCAGTTAGGGGGGGATTTGGGGTGCTTATTTGTGCCCTGGGTACCCCTGGAACTATAGCGGGGTGACTGTTACCCCAATGTTTCTATATATCTGTAACCTTGTTATGGGCTAAGGGGGCCCAGCGTGAAGGCCAGTTAGGGGGGGATTTGGGGTGAGTGCTTGTGCCCTGGGTACCCCTGGAACTATAGCGGGGTGACTGTTACCCCAATGTTTCTATATATCTGTAACCTTGTTATGGGCTAAGTGGGCCCAGCCTGAAGGCCAGTTAGGGGGGGATTTGGGGTGAGTGCTTATTTGTGCCCTGGGTACCCCTGGAACTATAGCGGGGTGACTGTTACCCCAATGTTTCTATATATCTGTAACCTTGTTATGGGCTAAGGGGGCCCAGCCTGAAGGCCAGTTAGGGGGGATTTGGGGTGCTTATTTGTGCCCTGTGTACCCCTGGAACTATAGCGGGGTGACTGTTACCCCAATGTTTCTATATATCTGTAACCCTGTTATGGGCTAAGGGGGCCCAGCCTGAAGGCCAGTTTAGGGGGGGATTTGGGGTGAGTGCTTATTTGTGCCCTGGGTACCCCTGGAACTATAGCGGGGTGACTGTTACCCCAATGTTTCTATATATCTGTAACCCTGTTATGGGCTAAGGGGGCCCAGCCTGAAGGCCAGTTAGGGGGGGATTTGGGGTGAGTGCTTGTGCCCTGGGTACCCCTGGAACTATAGCGGGGTGACTGTTACCCCAATGTTTCTATATATCTGTAACCTTGTTATGGGCTAAGGGGGCCCAGCCTGAAAGCCAGTTAGGGGGGGATTTGGGGTGAGTGCTTGTGCCCTGGGTACCCCTGGAACTATAGCGGGGTGACTGTTACCCCAATGTTTCTATATATCTGTAACCTTGTTATGGGCTAAGGGGGCCCAGCCTGAAGGCCAGTTAGGGGGGGATTTGGGGTGAGTGCTTATTTGTGCCCTGGGTACCCCTGGAACTATAGCGGGGTGACTGTTACCCCAATGTTTCTATATATCTGTAACCTTGTTATGGGCTAAGGGGGCCCAGCCTGAAGGCCAGTTAGGGGGGGATTTGGGGTGAGTGCTTATTTGTGCCCTGGGTACCCCTGGAACTATAGCAGGGTGACTGTTACCCCAATGTTTCTATATATCTGTAACCTTGTTATGGGCTAAGGGGGCCCAGCCTGAAGGCCAGTTAGGGGGGGATTTGGGGTGCTTATTTGTGCCCTGGGTACCCCTAGCAGGGTGGCGGTTACCCCAATGTTTGGGCTAGGGGTGGCACAATAGTTCCCTTGTGCCTGGGGTCAGTCTGTGCCAGTGTAACCCACATTAGTTGCTGCTGTCTCGCACTCACTCTCGCACTCACTCCCGTACATGTCTCTTCCCTGCAGGGAGTTCTGTTAAAGAGAAGTGGAAAATCTCTAAACAAGGAGTGGAAGAAGAAATACGTCACTCTCTGCGACAATGGCATCCTGAATTACCACCCCAGTCTGCACGTAGGTAGCCTCCTCCTAATACCCCTCTGTGCCCCTCCTACTACTGTTCCTTCTTAATCCCTCCCCCTCTTCTTAATAATCCCTCCCTCTCTTTTTAATAATCCCTCCCTCTACTGAACATCTTTTCATTTCTGCCTTTAACCCCTCCCACTGCTGTCACTAACCCTTCAGCCCCTTCACTGTAACCCCTCCCACTGCTGTCACTAACCCTTCAGCCCCTTCACTGTAACCCCTCCCACTGCTATCACTAACCCTTCAGCCCCTTCTCTGTAACCCCTCCCACTGCTATCACTAACCCTTCAGCCCCTTCACTGTAACCCTCCCACTGCTATCACTAACCCTTCAGCCCCTTCTCTGTAACCCCTCCCACTGCATCACTAACCCTTCAGCCCCTTCACTGTAACCCCTCCCACTGCTATCACTAACCCTTCAGCCCCTTCACTGTAACCCCTCCCACTGCTATCACTAACCCTTCAGCCCTTCTCTGTAACCCCTCCCACTTCTGTCACTAACCCTTCAGCCCCTTCTCTGTAACACCTCCCACTGCTGTCACTAACCCTTCAGCCCCTTCACTGTAACCCCTCCCACTGCTATCACTAACCCTTCAGCCCCTTCACTGTAACCCCTCCCACTGCTATCACTAACCCTTCAGCCCCTTCACTGTAACCCCTCCCACTGCTATCACTAACCCTTCAGCCCCTTCTCTGTAACCCCTCCCACTGCTGTCACTAACCCTTCAGCCCCTTCTCTGTAACCCCTCCCACTGCTATCACTAACCCTTCAGCCCCTTCACTGTAACCCCTCCCACTGCTGTCACTAACCCTTCAGCCCCTTCACTGTAACCCCTCCCCACTGCTATCACTAACCCTTCAGCCCCTTCTCTGTAACCCCTCCCACTGCTATCACTAACCCTTCAGCCCCTTCACTGTAACCCCTCCCACTGCTATCACTAACCCTTCAGCCCCTTCACTGTAACCCCTCCCCACTGCTATCACTAACCCTTCAGCCCCTTCACTGTAACCCCTCCCACTGCTATCACTAACCCTTCAGCCCCTTCACTGTAACCCCTCCCACTGCTATCACTAACCCTTCAGCCCCTTCACTGTAACCCCTCCCACTGCTATCACTAACCCTTCAGCCCCTTCACTGTAACCCCTCCCACTGCTGTCACTAACCCTTCAGCCCTTCACTGTAACCCCTCCCACTGCTATCACTAACCCTTCAGCCCCTTCTCTGTAACCCCTCCCACTGCTGTCATTAACCCTTCAGCCCTTCACTGTAACCCCTCCCACTGCTATCACTAACCCTTCAGCCCTTCACTGTAACCCCTCCCACTGCTATCACTAACCCTTCAGCCCCTTCACTGTAACCCCTCCCACTGCTATCACTAACCCTTCAGCCCCTTCTCTGTAACCCCTCCCACTGCTATCACTAACCCTTCAGCCCCTTCTCTGTAACCCCTCCCACTGCTGTCACTAACCCTTCAGCCCCTTCTCTGTAACCCCTCCCACTGCTGTCACTAACCCTTCAGCCCCTTCTCTGTAACCCCTCCCACTGCTATCCCTAACCCTTCAGCCCCTTCTCTGTAACCCCTCCCACTGCTATCACTAACCCTTCAGCCCCTTCACTGTAACCCCTCCCACTGCTATCACTAACCCTTCAGCCCCTTCTCTGTAACCCCTCCCACTGCTATCACTAACCCTTCAGCCCCTTCACTGTAACCCCTCCCACTGCTATCACTAACCCTTCAGCCCCTTCTCTGTAACCCCTCCCACTGCTATCCCTAACCCTTCAGCCCCTTCTCTGTAACCCTCCACTGCTGTCACTAACCCTTCAGCCCTCACTGTAACCCTCCACTGCTATCCCTAACCCTTCAGCCCTTCTCTGTAACCCCCCCTGCTCCACCTCACCCTGCTTACCCTCCCACTCCTAACCCTTCAGCCCCTTCTCTGTAACCCCTCCCACTGCTATCACTAACCCTTCAGCCCCTTCTCTGTAACCCCTCCCACTGCTATCACTAACCCTTCAGCCCCTTCTCTGTAACCCCTCCCACTGCTGTCACTAACCCTTCAGCCCCTTCTCTGTAACCCCTCCCACTGCTATCCCTAACCCTTCAGCCCCTTCACTGTAACCCCTCCCAGTGCTATCACTAACCCTTCAGCCCCTTCACTGTAACCCCTCCCACTGCTGTCATTAACCCTTCAGCCCCTTCTCTGTAACCCCACCCACTGTCATTAACCGCTCCCTCTTTTCTCAATCATACACACTCTTCCTTGTGAGTGGGGATTTAGTACTTGGCCGGAGTGAGTGGGGATTTAGTACTTGGCCGGAGTGAGTGGGGATTTAGTACTTGGCCGGAGTGAGTGGGGATTTAGTACTTGGCCGGAGTGAGTGGGGATTTAGTACTTGGCCGGAGTGAGTGGGGATTTAGTACTTGGCCGGAGTGAGTGGGGATTTAGTACTTGGCCGGAGTGAGTGGGGATTTAGTACTTGGCCGGAGTGAGTGGGGATTTAGTACTTGGCCGGAGTGAGTGGGGATTTAGTACTTGGCCGGAGTGAGTGGGGATTGATCATTCATCCCAAATTATTATGTATTTATCACATGCAGAATTTTGGGAATTTATTACTCAGCCCAGTAATACTCTAACCCCTCCCCATACTAACTCTAACCCCTCCCCATACTAACTCTAACCCCTCCCCATACTAACTCTGACCCCTCCCCATACTCACTCTAACCCCTCCCCATACTCACTCTAACCCCTCCCCATACTCACTCTAACCCCTCCCCATACTCACTATAACCCCTCCCCATACTCACTCTAACCCCTCCCCATACTCACTCCAACCCCTCCCCATACTCACTCCAACCCCTCCCCATACTCACTCCAACCCCTCCCCATACTCACTCCAACCCCTCCCCATACTCACACTAACTCCAACCCCTCTCCATACTCACACTAACTCCAACCCCTCTCCATACTCACACTAACTCTAACCCCTCCCCATACTAACTCTAACCCCTCCCCATACTAACTCCAACCCCTCCCCATACTCACTCTAACCCCACCCCATACTCACTCTAACCCCTCCCCATACTCACTCTAACCCCTCCCCATACTCACTCTAACCCCTCCCCATACTCACTCTAACCCCTCCCCATACTCACTCTAACCCCTCCCCATACTCACTCTAACCCCTCCCCAAACTAACTCTAACCCCTCCCCATAGTAACTCTAACCCCTCCCCATAGTAACTCTAACCCCTCCCCATACTCACTCTAACCCCTCCCCATACTCACTCTAACCCCTTCCCATACTCACTCTAACCCTCCCCATACTCACTCTAACCCCTCCCCATACTCACTCTAACCCCTCCCCATACTCACTCTAACCCCTCCCCATACTCACTCTAACCCCTCCCCATACTCACTCCAACCCCTCCCCAACCCTCCCCCATACTCACTCCAACCCCTCCCCATACTCACTCTAACCCCTCCCCATACTCACATCTAACCCCTCCCAAACTAACTCTAACCCCTCCCCATAGTAACTCTACCCTCCCCATACTCACTCTAACCCCTCCCCATACTCACTCTAACCCCTCCCATACTCACTCTAACCCCTCCCCATACTCACTCCAACCCCTCCCCATACTCACTCCAACCCCTCCCCATACTCACTCCAACCCCTCTCCATACTCACACTAACTCTAACCCTCCCCATACTAACTCTAACCCCTCCCATACTAACTCTAACCCCTCCCATACTAACTCTAACCCTCCCCATACTAACTCTAACCCCTCCCCATACTAACTCTAACCCCTCCCCATACTAACTCTAACCCCTCCCCATACTAACTCTAACCCTCCCCATACTAACTCTGCCCTCCCCATACTAACTCCAGCCCCTCCCCATACTAACTCCAACCCCTCCCCATACTCACTCTAACCCCTCCCCATACTCACTCTAACCCCTCCCCATACTAACTCTAACCCCTCCCCATACTAACTCTAACCCCTCCCCATACTAACTCTAACCCTCCCCATACTAACTCTAACCCTCCCCATACTCACTCTAACCCCTCCCCATACTATCTCTAACCCCTCCCCATACTAACTCTAACCCCTCCCCATACTAACTCTAACCCCTCCCATACTCACTCTAACCCTCCCCATACTAACTCCAGCCCCTCCCCATACTCACTCCAACCCCTCCCCATACTAACTCTAACCCTCCCCATACTAACTCTAACCCTCCCCATACTAACTCCAGCCCCTCCCCATACTAACTCTAACCCCTCCCCATACTAACTCTAACCCCTCCCCATACTAACTCTAACCCCTCCCCATACTATCTCTAACCCCTCCCCATACTAACTCTAACCCCTCCCCATACTAACTCTAACCCCTCCCCATACTCACTCTAACCCTCCCCATACTAACTCCAGCCCCTCCCCATACTAACTCTAACCCCTCCCCATACTAACTCTAACCCCTCCCCATACTAACTCTAACCCTCCCCATACTAACTCTAACCCTCCCCATACTAACTCCAGCCCCTCCCCATACTAACTCTAACCCCTCCCCATACTAACTCTAACCCCTCCCCATACTAACTCTAACCCCTCCCCATACTAACTCTAACCCTCCCCATACTAACTCCAGCCCCTCCCCATACTAACCCTTTTTCTGGAGGATATACTATCCTTACTCAGCGCTACGATGCTGCAGAACCCAAATAACCAACATGGCTCTGTCCCCTGCGCAGGATTATATGCAGAACATTCATGGCAAACAAATTGATCTTCTCCGCACCACCGTTAAAATTCCTGGAAAGAGACCCCCAAGGGCCACAAGTGGGACCCCTGCAGTAGGAAGCCAGTCATCTGCACCAACAGGTACTGCCCCACCCCCTTGTATCTGCTTACTGTCTCCTACCTATGGGAGGGGCAATTAGGGGAAGATGGGGTTTATTTGTGCCCTGGTACCCCTGGAACTATAGCGGGGTGACTGTTACCCCAATGTTTCTATATATCTGTAACCTTGTTATGGGCTAAGGGGGCCCAGCCTGAAGGCCAGTTGGGGGGGATTTGGGGTGAGTGCTTATTTGTGCCCTGGGTACCCCTGGAACTATAGCGGGGTGACTGTTACCCCAATGTTTCTATATATCTGTAACCTTGTTATGGGCTAAGGGGGCCCAGCGTGAAGGCCAGTTAGGGGGGGATTTGGGGTGAGTGGGTATTAATGCCCTGGGTACCCCTGGAACGATAGCAGATAGAATGCTGGGTAAGTGCGCTCTCTCTAGTACTTTCCCCCAGTGTGTTGCCCCCCTGTCTCTTGCTGTTGCTGATGGGATCCTGACGGGAGGATGTCGCAGCTCGTTATGGATGTTTCAGTAATTACATTACCCGCTGCTTTATGCAGAATTATTCTCCTAGGACTAATTGATGGCACATGTTTAATTCATTAATCATTAGCATCAAATTCGACAATTACACAGGCACTGATTGTACAATCTCAGAGATAATGAGGCCTATTACCTGCCATCTCCCCCCACAGCGAGTGTCTAATGTCGAGTGATCTCTGCTCCTTGTACTCTCCCCTTCCCCCTGCCAAGCAGTCTCTCTGTATAACTGCGCTCTCTCTGTGTAACCCCCCGTATAACTGTCTGTACCGCTGTGTAACCCCCCGTATAACTGTCTGTACCGCTGTGTAACCCCCCGTATAACTGTACCGCTATGTAACCCCCCCCCGTATAACTGTCCTGTACCGCTGTGTAACCCCCCGTATAACTGTCTGTACCGCTGTGTAACCCCCCGTATAACTGTCTGTACCGCTGTGTAACCCCCCGTATAACTGTCTGTACCGCTGTGTAACCCCCCGTATAACTGTCTGTACTGCCATGTAACCCCCCGTATAACTGTACCGCTATGTACCCCGTAAACTTCCCTTACCCCCGTAATAACTGTACCCTGTTACCCCCGCTGTGTAACCCCCGTATAACTGTACCGCTGTGTAACCCCCCGTATAACTGTCTGTACCGCTGTGTAACCCCCCTTATAACTGTAACCCCCCGTATAACTGTCTGTACCGCTGTGTAACCCCCCGTATAACTGTCTGTACCGCTGTGTAACCCCCCCGTATAACTGTCTGTACCGCTGTGTAACCCCCCGTATAACTGTACCGCTGTGTAACCCCCCGTATAACTGTCTGTACCGCTGTGTAACCCCCCGTATAACTGCCTGTACCGCTGTGTAACCCCCGTATAACTGTACCGCTATGTAACCCCCCGTATAACTGTCTGTACCGCTGTGTAACCCCCTGTATAACTGTACCGCTGTGTAACCCCCGTATAACTGTCTGTACCGCTGTGTAACCCCCCGTATAACTGTCTGTGTAACCCCCGTATAACTGTCTGTACCGCTGTGTAACCCGTATAACTGTCTGTACCGCTGTGTAACCCCCCGTATAACTGCCTGTACCGCTGTGTACCCCCGTATAACTGTACCGCTGTGTAACCCCTGTATAACTGTCTGTGCTGTGTAACCCCCCATATAACTGTCTGTACCGCTATGTAACCCGTCCGTATAACTGCCTGTACCGTGTGTAACCCCCCGTATAACTGTCTGTACCGCTGTGTAACCCGCGTATAACTGTACCGCTATGTAACCCCCGTATAACTGTCTGTACCGCTGTGTAACCCCCCGTATAACTGTCTGTACCGCTGTGTAACCCCGTATAACTGTCTGTAACGCTGTGTAACCCCGTATAACTGTCTGTACCGCTGTGTAACCCCCCGTATAAACTGTACCGCTGTGTAACCCCCGTATAACTGTCTGTACTGCTGTGTAACCCCCGTATAACTGTCTGTACTGCTGTGTAACCCCCCGTATAACTGTCTGTACTGCCATGAACCCCCGTATAACTGTCTGTACTGCTGTGTAACTCCCCGTATAACTGTCTGTACGCGCTGTGTAACCCCCCGTATAACTGTCTGTACTGCCATGTAACCCCCGTATAACTGTCTGTACTGCCATGTAACCCCCCGTATAACTGTCTGTACCGCTGTATAACCCCCCGTATAACTGTCTGTACCGCTGTATAACCCCCGTATAACTGTACCGCTATGTAACCCCCCGTATAACTGTACCGCTATGTAACGCCCCGTATAACTGTCTGTACCGCTGTGTAACCCCCCGTACTATGTAACCCCCCGTATAACTGCCTGTACCGCTGTGTAACCCCCCGTATAACTGTACCGCTATGTAACCCCCCGTATAACTGCCTGTACCGCTGTGTAACCCCCGTATAACTGTACCGCTATGTAACCCCCCGTATAACTGTCTGTACCGCTGTGTAACCCCCGTATAACTGTACCGCTATGTAACCCCCCGTATAACTGTCTGTACCGCTGTGTAACCCCGTTGTAACTGTCTGTACGCTGTGTAACCCCCGTATAACTGTACCGCTGTGTAACCCCCCGTATAACTGTCTGTACTGCCATGTAACCCGTATAACTGTCTGTACTGCCATGTAACCCCGTGTAACTGTCTGTACCGCTGTATAACCCCCCGTATAACTGTCTGTACCGCTGTGTAACCCCCCGGTATAACTGTCTGTACCGCTGTGTAACCCCCCGTATAACTGTCTGTACCGCTGTGTAACCCCCCGTATAACTGTCTGTACCGCTGTGTACCCCCCCGTATAACTGTCTGTACTGCCATGTAACCCCCGTATAACTGTCTGTACTGCCATGTAACCCCCCGTATAACTGTCTGTACCGCTGTATAACCCCCCGTATAACTGTACCGCTATGTAACCCCGTATAACTGTACCGCTGTGTAACCCCCCGTATAACTGTACCGCTATGTAACCCCCCGTATAACTGCCTGTACCGCTGTGTAACCCCCCGTATAACTGTACCGCTATGTAACCCCCGTGTAACTGTCTGTACCGCTGTATAACCCCCCGTATAACTGTCTGTACCGCTGTGTAACCCCCTGGGTATAACTGTCTGTACCGCTGTGTAACCCCCGTATAACTGTCTGTACCGCTGTGTAACCCCCGTATAACTGTCTGTACCGCTGTGTAACCCCCCGTATAACTGTCTGTACTGCCATGTAACCCCCCGTATAACTGTCTGTACTGCCATGTAACCCCCCGTATAACTGTCTGTACCGCTGTATAACCCCCCGTATAACTGTACCGCTATGTAACCCCCCGTATAACTGTACCGCTATGTAACCCCCCGTATAACTGCCTGTACCGCTGTGTAACCCCCCGTATAACTGTACCGCTATGTAACCCCGTATAACTGCCTGTACCGCTGTGTAACCCCCGTATAACTGTCTGTACCGCTGTATAACCCCCGTATAACTGTACCGCTATGTAACCACCCGTATAACTGTACCGCTATGTAACCCCCCGTATAACTGTCTGTACCGCTGTGTACCCCCGTATAACTGTACCGCTATGTAACCCCCCGTATAACTGCCTGTACCGCTGTTAAACCCCCGTATAACTGTACCGCTATGTAACCCCCCGTATAACTGCCTGTACCGCTGTGTAACCCCCGTATAACTGTACCGCTATGTAACCCCCGTATAACTGTCTGTACCGCTGTGTACCCCGTGTAACTGTCTGTACCGCTGTGTAACCCCCCGTATAACTGTCTGTACCGCTGTGTAACCCCGTGTAACTGTCTGTACCGCTGTGTAACCCCCCGTATAACTGTACGGCTGTGTAACCCCCCGTATAACTGTCTGTACTGCCATGTACCCCGTATAACTGTCTGTACTGCCATGTAACCCCCCGTGTAACTGTCTGTACCGCTGTATAACCCCCGTATAACTGTCTGTACCGCTGTGTAACCCGTATAACTGTCTGTACCGCTGTGTAACCCCCCGTATAACTGTCTGTACCGCTGTGTAACCCCCCGTATAACTGTCTGTACCGCTGTGTAACCCCACCGTATAACTGTCTGTACCGCTGTGTAACCCCCGTATAACTGTCTGTACCGCTGTGTAACCCCCCGTATAACTGTACCGCTATGTAACCCCGTATAACTGTCTGTACCGCTGTGTACCCGTATAACTGTCTGTACCGCTGTGTAACCCCCCGTATAACTGTCTGTACCGCTATGTAACCCCCGTATAACTGTACCGCTGTGTAACCCCCCATATAACTGTCTGTACCGCTGTGTAACCCCCCGTATAACTGTCTGTACCGCTGTGTAACCCCCCTATAACTGTCTGTACCGCTATGTAACTCCTATAACTGTCTGTACCGCTGTGTAACCCCCCGTATAACTGTCTGTACCGCTGTGTAAACCCCGTATAACTGTCCGTACCGCTGTGTAACCCCCCGTATAACTGTCTGTACCGCTGTGTAACCCCCCGTATAACTGTCTGTACCGCTGTGTAACCCCCCGTATAACTGTCTGTACCGCTGTGTAACCCCCCGTATAACTGTGTAACCCCCAATGCCCTACTGGGGCAGTTTCTCTCATTGTATAAAGCTCTCTGTTTCATTGTGTGCAGGTTCTGCTCTTCCCTCGGAGCGCTCTCTCAGCGGGCTTAGCCTATCGGCATTCAGCGGGAAAGGAGATGGGGGAGTCCTGACGCAGCGCTCCTTCTCTGTGTGCAGTGGGGAGCAGTGGGGAGACGGCGCTACCAGTAAGTGTCTCTACTCACCGCCCAATTGGTTGAATTAGTGGGAGTCCCTGTAAGGGAGATTTTAGCCTAAAAGAGACATGAGACAGAGTTGATAGACGTCTCTACTCCTGTCCCCAAGGCTGTGCAACATCCCAGGCACTTTATATGGACATAGAACTCCTCGTGACTTATATCCTTATATTTTACAATAGGGGGTATATATACTGTGTATATATATATATATATTTTCATGCCGCAGCTCCAGTCCATTTCGCTTCTCATATTTGGAGCAAATAACACCTAGTAAGGATATTTAGTAGGGTGGAACCCAAAATACCTGTCTCCCCCTCTAGTGCCTGTCCCTAAGCTTGTCTGTAGCCGCGCTGTTACCCCAGTAACATTACTTTAATATCATGAGCTGTTTACGTTAGTACCTCCATGATCCACGTGTACCTTCAGGAGCCATGTTAGTACCTCCATGATCCACGTGTACCTTCAGGAGCCATGTTAGTACCTCCATGATCCACGTGTACCTTCAGGAGTCATGTTAGTACCTCCATGATCCACGTGTACCTTCAGGAGTCATGTTAGTACCTCCATGATCCACGTGTACCTTCAGGAGCCATGTTAGTACCTCCATGATCCACGTGTACCTTCAGGAGCCATGTTAGTACCTCCATGATCCACGTGTACCTTCAGGAGTCATGTTAGTACCTCCATGATCCACGTGTACCTTCAGGAGCCATGTTAGTACCTCCATGATCCACCTGTACCTTCAGGAGCCATGTTAGTACCTCCATGATCCACGTGTACCTTCAGGAGCCATGTTAGTACCTCCATGATCCACCTGTACCTTCAGGAGCCATGTTAGTACCTCCATGATCCACCTGTACCTTCAGGAGCCATGTTAGTACCTCCATGATCCACGTGTACCTTCAGGAGTCATGTTAGTACCTCCATGATCCACCTGTACCTTCAGGAGCCATGTTAGTACCTCCATGATCCACGTGTACCTTCAGGAGCCATGTTAGTACCTCCATGATCCACGTGTACCTTCAGGAGTCATGTTAGTACCTCCATGATCCACGTGTACCTTCAGGAGTCATGTTAGTACCTCCATGATCCACGTGTACCTTCAGGAGTCATGTTAGTACCTCCATGATCCACGTATACTTCCAGGAGCCATGTTAGTACCTCCATGATCCACGTATACCTTCAGGAGCCATGTTAGTACCTCCATGATCCACGTGTACCTTCAGGAGTCATGTTAGTACCTCCATGATCCACGTATACCTTTAGGAGCCATGTTAGTACCTCCATGATCCACGTATACCTTCAGGAGCCATGTTAGTACCTCCATGATCCACGTATACCTTCAGGAGCCATGATAGTACCTCCACTAGCCAAATAAGTACCTTTAAGAGCCATGTTAGTACCTTCAGGAGCAATGTTTGTACCTTCATGACCCACTTGTACCTTCAGGAGTCATGTTAGTACCTTCATGATCCACTTGTACCTTCAGGAGCCATGTTAGTACCTCCACTAGCCATATAAGTACCATTAGGAGCCATATAAGTACCATTAGGAGCCATGTTAGTACCTCCACTAGCCATGTTAGTACCTTCAGGAGCCATGTCAGTACCTCCACTAGCCATATAAGTACCTTTAGGAGCCATGTTAGTACCTTCAGGAGCCATGTTAGTACCTTTAGGAGCCATGTTAGTACCTTTAGGAGCCATGTTAGTACCTTTAGGAGCCATGTTAGTACCTTTAGGAGCCATGTTAGTACCTTTAGGAGCCATGTTAGTACCTTTAGGAGCCATGTTAGTACCTTTAGGAGCCATGTTAGTAGGAACTATGTGAGTGCCCAAGAGAATTGCTGCTTTGGTCCAAGCCAATTACAAAGAGCATTAGATTGCAGTATTTTACCTTCTGTATGAGTCGATATGTAACTATGTATTGTACCCGCTGTACAGCGCTGCAGAATATGTTGGTGCTTTATAAATGCATATTAGTCAGAAATAGTGACATTTATGGGCATTAAAATTGATAAATGGATACATGCTTTATAATAGGGACTGTTATGATGTTAAAATGCCAAAGGCATCTTCCCCTGTTCCTCAGGTTCCACCAGCACCTTCCCCTGTCCCACAGGTTCCACCAGCATCTTCTCCTGTTCCTCAGGTTCCACCAACACCTTCCCCTGTCCCTCAGGTTCCACCAACACCTTCCCCTGTCCCTCAGGTTCCACCAACACCTTCCCCTGTCCCTCAGGTTCCACCAACACCTTCCCCTGTCTTACAGGTTCCACCAGCATCATCCCTTGTCTGTCAAGTTCCCACAACATCTTCCCCTGTCCCTCAGGTTCCACCAACACCTTCCCCTGTCCTACAGGTTCCACCAGCATCATCCCTTGTCCATCAAGTTCCCACAACATCTTCCCCTGTCCCACAGGTTCCACCAGCATCTTCTCCTGTTCCTCAGGTTCCACCAACACCTTCCCCTGTCCCTCAGGTTCCCCCAACACCTTCCCCTGTCCCTCAGGTTCCACCAGCATCTTCCCCTGTCCCACAGGTTCCACCAACACCTTCCCCTGTCCCACAGGTTCCACCAACACCTTCCCCTGTCCCACAGGTTCCACCAGCATCTTCCCCTGTTCCTCAGGTTCCACCAACATTGTCCCCTGTCCCTCAGGTTCCACCAACACCTTCCCCTGTCCCTCAGGTTCCCCCAACACCTTCCCCTGTCCCTCAGGTTCCCAACACCTTCCCCTGTCCCTCAGGTTCC
Source organism: Xenopus tropicalis (assembly GCF_000004195.4). NCBI lineage: Eukaryota > Metazoa > Chordata > Amphibia > Anura > Pipidae > Xenopus > Xenopus tropicalis. The sequence continues at coordinate 1,199,675 of NC_030682.2, forward strand.
ACCAACACCTTCCCCTGTCCCACAGGTTCCACCAACACCTTCCCCTGTCCCACAGGTTCCACCAACACCTTCCCCTGTCCCACAGGTTCCACCAGCATCTTCCCCTGTCCCTCAGGTTCCACCAACACCTTCCCCTGTCCCACAGGTTCCACCAGCATCATCCCTTGTCCGTCAAGTTCCCACAACATCTTCCCCTGTCCCTCAGGTTCCACCAGCATCTTCTTCTGTTCCTCAGGTTCCCCCACATCATCCCCTGTCCCTCAGGTTCCACCAACATTGTCCCCTATCCCTCAGGTTCCCCCAACACCTTCCCCTGTTCCTCAGGTTCCCCCAACACCTTCCCCTGTTCCTCAGGTTCCACCAACACCTTCCCCTGTTCCTCAGGTTCCACCAACACCTTCCCCTGTCCCACAGGTTCCACCAACACCTTCCCCTGTCCCACAGGTTCCACCAGCATCTTCACCTGTTCCTCAGGTTCCACCAGCATCTTCTTCTGTTCCTCAGGTTCCACCAACATCACCCCCTGTCCCACAGGTTCCACCAGCATCTTCCCCTGTTCCTCAGGTTCCACCAACATTGTCCCCTGTCCCTCAGGTTCCACCAACACCTTCCCCTGTCCCACAGGTTCCACCAGCATCTTCCCCTGTTCCTCAGGTTCCACCAACATTGTCCCCTGTCCCTCAGGTTCCACCAACACCTTCCCCTGTCCCACAGGTTCCACCAACATCTTCACCTGTTCCTCAGGTTCCACCAGCATCTTCTTCTGTTCCTCAGGTTCCACCAACATCACCCCCTGTCCCACAGGTTCCACCAGCATCTTCCCCTGTTCCTCAGGTTCCACCAACATTGTCCCCTGTCCCTCAGGTTCCACCAACACCTTCCCCTGTCCCACAGGTTCCACCAACACCTTCCCCTGTCCCTCAGGTTCCACCAACACCTTCCCGTCCCTCATGTTTCATCAACACCTTCCCCTGTCCCTCAGGTTCCACCAACACCTTCCCCTGTCCCTCAGGTTCCACCAACACCTTCCCCTGTCCCTCAGGTTCCACCAACACCTTCCCCTGTCCCTCAGGTTTCACCAACACCTTCCCCTGTCCCTCAGGTTTCATCAACACCTTCCCCTGTCCCTCAGGTTCCACCAACACATTCCCCTGTCCCTCAGGTTCTACCACGAATGTCCCCTGTGAATTTACTGTGGGGCCCTTCTCACATTTAGTTACACCACTGTGTGTCTCCTCCCATTTAGGTGTCTCTCCCAATGACTCTGTCAGTCTGGCTCCCAACCTGGGAGGAACCACCAGTCCTAGACTGGATCCACCACCGTCCCCTCATGCCAATCGAAAGAAGCACCGCAGGAAAAAGAGCAGTGTCCCCCCCCGCTCAGAAGGCAACCCTGGCCCAGGAGATGGTACGACCTGGCTAATCCCACATCTACTCATACCTGTACTGTGGGAATGGCAGGGATCTACTCATACCTGTACTGTGGGAATGGCAGGGATCTACTCATACCTGTACTGTGGGAATGGCAGGGATCTACTCATACCTGTACTGTGGGAATGGCAGGGATCTACTCATACCTGTACTGTGGGAAAGGCAGGGATCTACTCATACCTGTACTGTGGGAATGGCGGGGATCTACTCATACCTGTACTGTGGGAATGGCGGGGATCTACTCATACCTGTACTGTGGGAATGGCGGGGATCTACTCATACCTGTACTGTGGGAATGGCGGGGATCTACTCATACCTGTACTGTGGGAATGGCGGGACTTACTCATACCTGTACTGTGGGAATGGCGGGGATCTACTCATACCTGTACTGTGGGAATGGCGGGGATCTACTCATACCTGTACTGTGGAATGGCGGGGATCTACTCATACCTGTACTGTGGGAAATGGCGGGGATCTACTCATACCTGTACTGTGGGAATGGCGGGGATCTACTCATACCTGTACTGTTGGGAATGGCGGGGATCTACTCATACCTGTACTGTGGGAAATGGCGGGGAAATCTACTCATACCTGTACTGTGGGAATGGGGGGGATCTACTCATACCTGTACTGTGGGAATGGGGGGGATCTACTCATACCTGTACTGTGGGAATGGGGGGGATTACTCATACCTGTACTGTGGGAATGGCGGGGATCTACTCATACCTGTACTGTGGGAAATGGCGGGGATCTACTCATACCTGTACTGTGGGAATGGCGGGGATCTACTCATACCTGTACTGTGGGAATGGCGGGGATCTACTCATACCTGTACTGTGGGAATGGCGGGGATCTACTCATACCTGTACTGTGGGAATGGCGGGGATCTACTCATACCTGTACTGTGGGAATGGCGGGGATCTACTCATACCTGTACTGTGGGAATGGCGGGGATCTACTCATACCTGTACTGTGGGAATGGCGGGGATCTACTCATACCTGTACTGTGGGAATGGCGGGGATCTACTCATACCTGTACTGTGGGAATGGCGGGGATCTACTCATACCTGTACTGTGGGAATGGCGGGGATCTACTCATACCTGTACTGTGGGAATGGCGGGGATCTACTCATACCTGTACTGTGGGAATGGCGGGGATCTACTCATACCTGTACTGTGGGAATGGCGGGGATCTACTCATACCTGTACTGTGGGAATGGCGGGGATCTACTCATACCTGTACTGTGGGAATGGCGGGGATCTACTCATACCTGTACTGTGGGAATGGGGGGATCTACTCATACCTGTACTGTGGGAATGGCGGGGATCTACTCATACCTGTACTGTGGGAATGGCGGGGATCTACTCATACCTGTACTGTGGGAATGGCGGGGATCTACTCATACCTGTACTGTGGGAATGGCGGGGATCTACTCATACCTGTACTGTGGGAATGTGGGGGATCTACTCATACCTGTACTGTGGGAATGGCGGGGATCTACTCATACCTGTACTGTGGGAATGGCGGGGATCTACTCATACTGTACTGTGGGATGGCGGGGATCTACTCATACCTGTACTGTGGGAATGGCGGGGATCTACTCATACCTGTACTGTGGAATGGCGGGGATCTACTCATACCTGTACTGTGGGAATGGCGGGGATCTACTCATACCTGTACTGTGGGAATGGGGGGGATCTACTCATACCTGTACTGTGGGAATGGCGGGGATCTACTCATACCTGTACTGTGGGATGGCGGGGATCTACTCATACCTGTACTGTGGGAATGGCGGGGATCTACTCATACCTGTATGTTGGAATGGCGGGGATCTACTCATACCTGTACTGTGGGAATGGCGGGGATCTACTCATCGCTGTACTGTGGGAATGGCGGGGGATTACTCATACCTGTACTGTGGGAATGGCGGGGATCTACTCATACCTGTACTGTGGGAATGGCGGGGATCTACTCATACCTGTACTGTGGGAATGGCGGGGATCTACTCATACCTGTACTGTGGGAATGGCGGGGATCTACTCATACCTGTACTGTGGGAATGGCGGGGATCTACTCATACCTGTACTGTGGGAATGGCGGGGATCTACTCATACCTGTACTGTGGGAATGGCGGGGATCTACTCATACCTGTACTGTGGGAATGGCGGGATCTACTCATACCTGTACTGTGGGAATGGGCGGGGATCTACTCTACCTGTACTGTGGGAATGGCGGGGATCTACTCATACCTGTACTGTGGGAATGGCGGGGATCTACTCATACCTGTACTGTGGGAATGGCGGGGATCTACTCATACCTGTACTGAGGGAAATGGCAGGGATCTGCTTGTGTCCGTGCCCTGGGAACTGAAAGGATCAGTGAATTGCCATGTTTCTGAGTTACAGAATGTGGGATCTGTTCCCTGACTGGGGATCTTGTCGGGCTGCTCCCATAGACACAAGTGCCTGTTGTACCGAGTATGAGGCAGTTTGTAGGGAATCCCGTGTAGCAGTCAGAATGTCCTGCACTTAGTAAATTATTCATGAGGGGCGGGCCCTATCCCAGCCGCTAACAAGAGGTCAGGATGGTAACCTCCCTTACTGCAAGCCCAGTGCCAGAACGTGCACCAACCACAGCTGTAACCCGTCAGATCCAGAGCAATGCACAGACTTGCCCCTGAGTTCAGGGTAAATGAGCCCTGAGGGGTGTGACTTATCTATAGGGCTTTGGCTTTTGGTAGTTGCCCCTATTTAGCTGAAGGGGGCAGTTGGCATTGGCCAACGTACATGAATCCATAATGGCCGGGGGTCCCGCTCCTGATGTTTGATTTGCTTTCAGAGCCGGAGGAGTCCTATGGCTTCGTCATTGTCTCTCTAACTGGCAAGAGCTGGCACTTTGAGGCGTCTTTGTATGAGGACCGGGAGCTGTGGGTTCAGGCCATCGAGAGTCAGATCCTGGCCAGCCTGCAGGGATGCGAAAGCACCAAGAATAAGGTATGTGCCTCGCCCGCGAGGGGTTAACAGCAGTAAGTGTGGTGTTGTGGGGGGGGGGGGTTATTGGCTCTTATGATCCCCCCCCCCTAATTGCTTGTCTCTTACTGTAGGCACGCCTCGGCAGCCAGAGCGACGCGGTCGCCATTCAGTCCATTCGGAGCGTCCGAGGGAACAGCCTGTGTGTGGACTGTGATACTCCCAGTGTGTGCCAGATGCCCTCCTATTGCCCTCACTTGCCCCCCAGTCACCCTGTGTGCATGCCATTTCCTCTGGGGGTGTCACCCGCTGCGCTTACATCTACATTCACTTTGGACTCCTCCCTCTACTTGTCTCTTGTGCCCCTCCCCCTGCTCTCCTCTTGTGCCCCTCCCCCTACTCTCCTCTTGTGCCCCTCCTCTCCTCTTGTGCCCCTCCTTCTACTCTCCTCTTGTGCTTCTCCCCCTACTCTCCTCTTGTGCCCCTCCCCTACTCTCTCTTGTGCTTCTCCCTACTCTCCTCTTGTGCTTCTCCTGCTCTCCTCTTGTGCCCCTCCCCCAACGTACTCTTGTGCCCCTCCCCCTACTCTCCTCTTGTGCCCCTCCCGCTACTCTCCTCTTGTGCTTCTCCCCCTGCTCTCCTCTTGTGCCCCTCCCCCAACTGTACTCTTGTGCCCCTCCCCCTGCTCTCCTCTTGTGCCCCTCCCCTACTCTCCTCTTGTGCCCCTCCCCCTACTCTCCTCTTGTGCCCTCCCCTACTCTCCTCTTGTGCTTCTCCCCCTACTCTCCTCCTTGTGCCCTCCCCCTGCTCTCCTCTTGTGCCCCTCCCTACTCTCCTCTTGTGCCCCTCCCCCTACTCTCCTCTTGTGCCCCTCCCCCAACTGTACTCTTGTGCCCCTCCCCCTGCTCTCCTCTTGTGCCCCTCCCCCTACTCTCCTCTTGTGCCCCTCCCCCTGCTCTCCTCTTGTGCCCCTCCCCCAAACTGTACTCTTGTGCTCCTCCCCCTGCTCTCCTCTTGTGCTCCTCCCCTACTCTCCTCTTGTGCTCCACCCCCTGCTCTCCTCTTGTGCCCCTCCCCCAACTGTACTCTTGTGCTCCTCCCTCTGCTCTCTTCTCTTGTGCCCTCCCCCTACTCTCCTTTGTGCCCCTCCCCCTACTCTCCTCTTGTGCCCCTCCCCCTACTCTCCTCTTGTGCTTCTCCCCATGCTCTCCTCTTGTGCTCCTCCCCCAACTGTACTCTTGTGCTCCTCCCCTTGCTCTCCTCTTGTGCTCCCCCTACTCTCCTCTTGTGTTCCCCCGCCTGCTCTCCTTTCTGCCCCTCCCACTGTACTCTTGTGTTCCCGCCCTGCTCTCCCTTGTGCCCCTCCCAACTGTACTCTTGTGCTCCACCCCCTGCTCTCCTCTTGTGCCCCTCCCCCAACTGTACTCTTGTGCTCCTCCCTCTGCTCTCCTCTTGTGCCCTCCCCTGCTCTCCTCTTGTCCTCCCTCTGCTTTCCTCTTGTGCCCCTCCCCCTGCTCTCCTCTTGTGCCCCTCCCCCACTGTACTCTTGTGCTCCTCCCTCTGCTCTCCTCTTGTGCCCTCCCCCTACTCTCCTCTGTGCCCTCCCCTACTCTCCTCTTGTGCCCCTCCCCCTACTCTCCTCTTGTGCTTCTCCCCTGCTCTCGCTCTTGTGCTTCTCCCCGCCTCTCCTCTTGTGCCCCTCCCCACGTACTCTTGTCTGCCACCCCCCTGCTCTCGCTCTTGTTGCTACCCCCTAATCTCCTCTTTTTGTTTTTCCATCCCCGCTGCTGCTCTCTCTTGAGCCCCTCCCCCAACTGTACTCTGTGCTCGCACCACCCCTGTTCTCTCTTGTCCCTCCCTCCACCTGTACTCTTGTCTCACTCCCATTGCTCTAGCTCTGGCCCCTCCCAACGTACTCTTGTGCTCCACCCCCTGCCCTCCTCTTGTGCCCCTCCCACTGTACTCTGGTGCTCTCCCCTGCTCGTTCTCTTGCCTCCGTCTGCCTCTCTCTTGTGCCCCTTCCCCTTGCTTCGCTCGTTGCGCTTGCCAACTGTACTCTTGTGCCCCTCCCCATATTCCTTTCTTGGCCCCTCCGCATACCTTTCCTTGTGCCCCCCTGTGCCTTTCTGTGCCCTGCCCATACACTTTTCCTTGTGCCCCTCCGATAATCTTTTCCTGTGCCCTTTGCCTTGTGCCTCCTCCGTGCCTTTCCTTGTGCCCCTCGCCGTGCCCTTCCTTGGCGCCTTCCATATTCCCATTTCTGTGCCCTTTCCTTGTTGCCCTTCCGTGCCGTTGTCTTGTGCCCCTCCCTACACCCTTTTCCTTGTGCTCCATACACCTTTCCCTTGTGCCCCTTCCCCTAATTCTGTCTTGTGCACTCCCCATAAGCGCCCTTTTTTCCCTTTTTTTTGGTTGGGCCCCCCCTCCACCGTGCCGCTTATCCTTGTGCCCTCCTCATACCTTCTTGTGCCCTTCCCAATCTTTCCTTGTTCCCTCCCATATGCCTTTCCGTTGTGCCCCTTCCCATTTCTTTCCTTGTGCCGCTCCTGTGCCTTTCCTTGTGCCTCTCCCCGTGCCTTCTTGTGCCCCTCCCAATAGCCCTTCCATTGTGCCCCTCCATATTCCTTTTCCATTGTGCACCTCCTCCATACCTTGCCCCTGGCTCCCCGTACACCTTTCCTTGTGCCCCTGCCCCGTACTTCTTTCCTGTGCCCCTCCCCGTGCGTTTCCTTGTGCCCCTCCCCGTGCTCCTTTCCGTTGTCCCTCCCCCGTGCCCTTTCCTTGGTGCCCTCCCTACCCTCTCCCTTGGCCCCTATCCCATGGTCTTATCCTTGTTCCCCTCCCCCATACCCTTTCCCTGTGCCCCTCCCCGTACCCTTTCCTTGTGCCCCTCCCCGTACCTTTCCTTGTGCCCTCCCGTAGCCCTTTCTGTGCCCCTCCCCGTACTCTTTCTTGTGCTCCCTCCACCGTTACCCTTTCCCTTGCCTCCCTGTTACAACCTTTCCCTGTGCCCCTCCCCGTACGCCTTTTTCCCTTGCCCTCCCGTCCCTTTCCCTTGTCCCTCCCCGTACTCTGGTCCTGTGCCCCTCTCCCGTCTCTTGTTTCTTCTTTCCCCTCCCCGTGACTTCCCTGTGCCCCTCCCGGTACTTTCCCTGTGTCCCCCGTACCCTGTCTGGCCTCCGCGTACCGCCTTCCCGTTTGACCTTTCCTGTGCGCTCGCCCTTTCCTGTGCCCCTCCCGTACCGCTTTCCCTGTGCCCGCTCCCCTTTCCTGTGCCGTCCCCTACCCTTTCTTGTGCCCCCTCTTACTCTTTCCTGTGCCCTCCCGTACCCTTTCCTGTGCCATACCACTTTATCCCTGTGCCCCTCCCCGTAACCGTTTCCCTGTGCCCTCCCTTGTCTGTGCCGCCCCCGTATCTTGTCCCTGTTGCCGCCTCCCATAGCCTTTCCCTGTGCGCCTCCCGTATCCTTTCCCTGTGCCTCCCGTGACCTTTCCTGTGCCCTCCATTACCTGTTCCCTTGCCACGTCTAATTAGTGCCTGGCGTATCGGATTCGATTTAACCGGTATATATACGTTTTTATTAAAAAACGATTGAAAATTTTAAACATACCCCAATACCGGTGTGCGCGCCTCCTGCAGTTTTTTCCCGCGTATATCCGGGTTGCGCCCCGTGCGTATGTGAGGTCAGCGAGAATGTTGTGGGCACCCTAAGGCCTTCCTGCTGTGTGTGGCTATATCTAATCCTGTTCTATAGCTTCGGGTATATACTCCAGGGAATGTCTTTCCGTTTGGTAAAACTGCCATAGCTGGAAACGTGCTCCAAGATTCGAGTGGATGAGCCCCCCCCCGCAGCACTGCCCCTTATAGCACCCTGGTCATGGCAGAATAGTGCAACGGGATTGGTGGGATCTAGGGTAGCCATCTGTTCAGTTTTGACCCATTTTGGGGGGGGGGGGGTTGGGGGGGCCACCAATATTTATTATTTATTTATATACCGTCAAATACCGTGATACCGATATAATTTTGAAAAATACCGTGATATAAATAAAAAAATCCATGCCTTTTTTCTCTCGTACAATTGGCCGGAGCTTTCCCTACACGCCCCCCCTGGCTCCGCCTTCTCGCTTGCTTCCCTCCATTGATCTTCCCCTCTCTCTCATGCCCTGGACTCTTTGCTCTGTTGCCCCCCTCTTGCTGCTTTTATTCACCCCCTTTCCTGCCCATAGTCTCACTGTGTTGCTCTAATCACTAATCTTCCTGCCCAATCACAGATCCGGACTGGGCCAGCCTGAACCTGGGCACCATTATGTGTATCGAGTGTTCGGGCATTCACCGGAACCTTGGCACCCACCTGTCCCGCGTGCGGTCCCTCGACCTGGATGATTGGCCGGTGGAACTGACTATGGTTATGATGGCGATTGGGAACAGCCTGGCCAATATGGTGTGGGAGCACTCAACTGAGGGGTACAGCAAGCCGGGCCCCGAGAGCTCCAGGTAATGAGTGATCAGCAACATGGCCGCCTCCATTCCTGGGGGCTGAACAGGGCCAGAAAGGGCTGATATTGTCTGTGTCTCCTACCCCCCCCCCCCCCCCAGTGATCATTGGTGCCACGGGGAGGGTCAGTCAGAGAGTGATGCCAGTGAGAGTGCTTCTATAGGGCACCTGTGCCAGTGAGAGTGCTTCTATGGGGCATCTGTGCCAGTGAGAGTGCTTCTATGGGGCATCTGTGCCAGTGAGAGTGCTTCTATAGGGCACCTGTGCCAGTGAGAGTGCTTCTGTGGGGCATCTGTGAATGCAATAGGGTGCTTTAGTTGCAAGCTCACTGGAGCAGGGGCTGATGGGAATGATGTGTGGGCAGTCGTACTGTTTAGGGTGGGGAGGAGCAGGAGGAAGGGGGCCAGTGGAAACCCCTTACTTACCCCCCCCCCTGACACTGAATGCATGCTCTTCTGTGTGACTGAGAGATGAGACGGGGGGCTGGGGGGTCCCAGGGGGGCTGCTGTCAGTCACTGCCGCACTATGGAATGAGCCCCCAGTGTGGGCCCTGTCCTGCCAGAGGGTCACGCGGAAAGGGCCACAAGCCCACAATGCACCTTCAGTTGGCGGAACAGATAAGTGATGAAGCGATTGGGGGCCATTGTTCCTCTGCTGGGGGGGCGGGGGACATGTCATTCTGGGCTGCACAGTAGGATTCTGGGATACGATGGGAGATACAGAGATCTGGATTTTCTGTAGAAGAATAGAGACGAGTGTCAGTTCTGATAACCCTCCCCAGTGCCCCCTCCCCCGGCCTCGTGGGACCCCCTGTCAGTCTGTGTGTGTCAGATCTCCCAGATATCCCTTTCCCACAATGCATCCTGCCCTGTGACCCCACACATGGTCGTGTATAAGCGCTCAGCGACACTGCTGTGCTACTTATTACCCATAAGTCTCAGCGCACCTCCCCAATATGCAGGGTTTGTGTGAGGGGAAATAATGGTACTGAAGTGCTGTTTCTGTGTCAGCTGTTCTGCCCCGGTGGGGTCCCACCCTGCCCTATGTGCACTACCTGTAAGCCTTCCCCTTTAACCTGCATGCAGTATAAATGTCATGCCTACTGTCTCCCATGATGCTCAGTAAGTGCCCACTACCCACAATCCCTGTTCTGCCCCGGTGGGGTCCCACCCTGCCCTATGTGCACTACCTGTAAGCCTTCCCCTTTAACCTGCATGCAGTATAAATGTCATGCCTACTGTCTCCCATGATGCTCAGTAAGTGCCCACTACCCACAATCCCTGTTCCGCCCCGGTGGGGTCCCACCCTGCCCTATGTGCTCTACCTGTAAGCCTTCCCCTTTAACCATGCCTACTGTCTCCCATGATGCTCAGTAAGTGCCCACTACCCACAATCCCTGTGCCGCCCCGGTGGGGTCCCACCCTGCCCTATGTGCTCTACCTGTAAGCCTTCCCCTTTAACCATGCCTACTGTCTCCCATGATGCTCAGTAAGTGCCCACTACCCACAATCCCTGTGCCACTCACGGTAGCCATTGGCTTGTGCCCTGCAGGGAGGAGAAAGAGCGTTGGATTCGGGCTAAATATGAGCAGAAGCTGTTTCTGTGCCCTCTGCCAGCCTCGGATGTGCCCCTTGGGCAGCAGCTGCTCCGGGCGGTGGTGGAGGACGACTTACGCCTGGTGGTGACTCTTCTGGCGCATGGATCCAAGGAGGAGGTGAACGAGACGTACGGAGACGGCGATGGGCGCTCGGCGCTGCACCTCGCTGCCGCCATGGCCAATGTGGTGTGCACCCAACTCCTCATCTGGGTGAGGAACGAGCAGCGGGAGGGACTGGGGGCTCCTCATCTGGGTGAGGAATGGGCAGCGGGAGGGACTGGGGGCTCCTCATCTGGGTGAGGAACAGGCAGCGGGAGGGACTGGGGGCTCCTCATCTGGGTGAGGAATGGGCAGCGGAGGGACTGGGGGCTCCTCATCTGGGTGAGGAACAGGCAGCGGGAGGGACTGCGGCGCTTCCCATCGGTGAGAATGGGCAGCGGAGGGACTGGGGGCTCCTCATCTGGAAGTGAGGAACGGGCAGCGGGAGGACTGGGGGCTCCTCATCTGGGTGAGGAAAGGGCAGCGGAGACTGGGGCTCCTCATCTGGGTGAGAATGGGCAGCGGAGGACTGCGGCTCCTCATCTGAGTGCAGGAATGGCAGCGGACGGGACTGGGCGCTCCTCATCTGGGGAGAAGCGGGCATGCCGAGACTGGGGGCCCTCCTATCTATGCGTGAGATTATGCGCAGTGAAGCACTGGCTCCTCATCTGGTGAGATATGGCAGCGGAGGACTGGGGCTCCTCATCTGTGCTGAGAACGGCAGCGAGGACTGGGGCTCTCATCTGGCTGAGAACCAGGGGGGACTGCGGGCTCCTCATCTGGGGAGAACGCGCAGCGGAGGCGACTGGCGCTCCTCATCTGAGTGAGGAATTGGCAGCGGAGGACTGGGCCTCCTCATCTGGGGGAGGAACGGGCAGCGGGAGGGACTGGGGGCTCCTCATCTGGGTGAGGAATGGGCAGCGGGAGACTGGGCAGGAACGGCGGCAGCGGGATATAGGACTGCGAGGAAACGGGCAGCGAGGGACTGGGAAGGAACGGGCAGCGGAGGACTGGGGAGGAATGGGCAGCGGGAGACTGGGGAGGAATGCGGCAGCAGAGCGACTGGGAGGGAACGGGCAGCGGGAGGGACTGGGGGAGGAACGGGCAGCGGGAGGGACTGGGGGAGGAACGGGCAGACCAGGACCTAGACCTAGAAGTCTCCCCGTTTCACCCAATGCCATTGGTCTCTCCCCACAGTACGGCGTGGATGTGAAGTCTTGTGATGCCCACGGTCTCACCCCAATGGCCTACGCCCGCAGGGCAGGAAGCTCCGAGTGCTCCGATATCCTCCTTCAGTACGGCTGCCCAAATGATGGATGTAGCCCAACCCCTGCCCTCAGTGCCCTGTGACCGTTGGACTTGTCGTATGGTGGTCTCTTGCCCTTAGAACTCTGCCCTTTGGGGGTCAGTGCTGTTTGACCCCTGAACTCACCCCCTGATACAGTGGAACCTCCATTCCCTGGGATGCACATCATGGTCTCCTGTTTGCCCCTTTGTGTACATGGCGGCCATTTCCCAGGATATAATGAAACTCTAATGTCTCCCGTTAGCCTGGAAATTGCACAAGCGCCACCGACGGGGGCATTTCATTCACTCTGGGCAGAATCAATATGGAGACGAGAGCGTTGCACCATTACCTGCCGTGTAACACTAATCTGGAGATGAGAGCGTTGCACCATTACCTGCCGTGTAACACTAATCTGGAGATGAGAGTGTTGCACCATTACCTGCCGTGTAACACTAATCTGGAGATGAGAGCGTTGCACCATTCCCTGCCGTGTAACACTAATCTGGAGATGAGAGCGTTGCACCATTCCCTGCCGTGTAACACTAATCTGGAGATGAGAGGTTGCACCATTTACCTGCCGTGTAACACTAATCTGGAGATGAGAGCGTTGCACCATTCCCTGCCGTGTAACACTAATCTGGAGATGAGAGCGTTGCACCATTCCCTGCCGTGTAACACTAATCTGGAGATGAGAGCGTTGCACCATTCCCTGCCGTGTAACACTAATCTGGAGATGAGAGCGTTGCACCATTACCTGCCGTGTAACACTAATCTGGAGATGAGAGCGTTGCACCATTCCCTGCCGTGTAACACTAATCTGGAGATGAGAGCGTTGCACCATTCCCTGCCGTGTAACACTAATCTGGAGATGAGAGTGTTTGCACCATTCCCTTGCCGTGTAACACTAATCTGGAGATGAGAGCGTTGCACCATTACCTGCCGTGTAACACTAATCTGGATGTATGATGAGAGTGTTGCACCATTCCCTTGCCGTGTAACACTAATCTGGAGATTGAGAGCGTTGCACCATACCTGCCGTGTAACACTAATCTGGAGATGAGAGCGTTGCACATACCTGCCGTGTAACACTAAATCGGAGATGAGAGCGTTGCACCATTACCTGCCGTGTAACACTAATCGGAGATGAGAGCGTTGCACCATTCCCTGCCGTGTAATACACTAATCTGCAGATGAGAGTGTTGCACCATTCCCTGCCGTGTAACACTAATCTGGAGATGAGAGCGTTGCACCATTACCTGCCGTGTAACACTAATCTGGAGATGAGAGCGTTGCACCATTACCTGCCGTGTAACACTAATCTGGAGATGAGAGCGTTGCACCATTACCTGCCGTGTAACACTAATCTGGAGATGAGAGCGTTGCACCATTACCTGCCGTGTAACACTAATCTGGAGATGAGAGCGTTGCACCATTACCTCCGTTTTACACTAATCTGGAGATGAGAGCGTTGCACCATTACCTGCCTGTTACACTAAATCTGGAGATGAGAGCGTTGCACCATTACCTGCGTGTTACACTAATCTGGAGATGAGAGCGTTGCACCATTACCTGCCGTGTAACACTAATCTGGAGGATGAGAGCGTTGCACCATAACATGCCGTGTAACACTAATCTGGAGATGAGAGCGTTGCACCATTCCCTGCCGTGTAACACTAATCTGGAATGAGAGCGTTGCACCATACCTGCCGTGTTACACTAATCTGGAGATGCAGAGCGTTGCACCATTACCTGCCGTGTAACACTAATCTGGAGATGAGAGCGTTGCACCATTACCTGCCGTGTAACACTAATCTGGAGATGAGAGCGTTGCACCATTACCTGCCGTGTAACACTAATCTGGAGATGAGAGCGTTGCACCATTACCTGCCGTGTAACACTAATCTGGAGATGAGAGCGTTGCACCATTACCTGCCGTGTTACACTAATCTGGAGATGAGAGCGTTGCACCATTACCTGCCGTGTTACACTAATCTGGAGATGAGAGCGTTGCACCATTACCTGCCGTGTTACACTAATCTGGAGATGAGAGCGTTGCACCATTACCTGCCGTGTAACACTAATCTGGAGATGAGAGCGTTGCACCATTACCTGCCGTGTAACACTAATCTGGAGATGAGAGCGTTGCACCATTACATGCCGTGTAACACTAATCTGGAGATGAGAGCGTTGCACCATTACCTGCCGTGTTACACTAATCTGGAGATGAGAGCGTTGCACCATTACCTGCCGTGTAACACTAATCTGGAGATGAGAGCGTTGCACCATTACATGCCGTGTAACACTAATCTGGAGATGAGAGCGTTGCACCATTACCTGCCGTGTAACACTAATCTGGAGATGAGAGCGTTGCACCATTACATGCCGTGTAACACTAATCTGGAGATGAGAGCGTTGCACCATTACCTGCCGTGTAACACTAATCTGGAGATGAGAGCGTTGCACCATTACATGCCGTGTAACACTAATCTGGAGATGAGAGCGTTGCACCATTACCTCTCGTGTAACACTAATTTACTTTCCTGGATAAATGCTGGTCATTGTGGGCTTTGGGATTCCCATGTGGATATTATGGTACACATATATTATATATATAGCCACGGTTGTGAGTAACACTCACTCTCACACACACTCACTGTCACACACTCACACACACACTCACACACAGTATTATACTTGGTACCAATATACAAACAACTGTAGATATGGATATAAATATATATATAATCTCACACACAGGGGACTATAAATGTGCTGGATATAAAGCTGGATCTTTCCTCCTGTGGGTGCATCTCCTGGTACCGAGCAGAACTGAACCCATTTGTGTATATATTTCTGTATTTATCTTGCACTGAGCTGCATTACAGGCCAACTGATACACTGTGCTATGTAACATACCCCTCCCTGACTGACGGGCAGGCAGCACAGCGCTGAGCAACATATCCCTCCCTGACTGACGGGCAGGCAGCACAGCGCTGAGCAACATATCCCTCCCTGATTGACGGGCAGGCAGCACAGCGCTGAGCAACATACCCCTCCCTGACTGACGGGCAGGCAGCACAGCACTGAGCAACATATCCCTCCCTGATTGACGGGCAGGCAGCACAGCGCTGAGCAACGTATCCCTCCCAACTGACAGGCAGGCAGCACAGCGCTGAGCAACGTATCCCTCCCTGATTGACGGGCAGGCAGCACAGCGCTGAGCAACGTATCACTCCCAACTGACGGGCAGGCAGCACATCGCTGAGCAACGTATCACTCCCAACTGACGGGCAGGCAGCACAGCGCTGAGCAACGTACAGCACAGCGCTGAGCAACGTACCCCTCCCAACTGACAGGCAGGCAGCACAGTGCTGAGCAAAGTATCCCTCCCTGATTGACGGGCAGGCAGCACAGTGCAGAGCAACGTATCCCTCCCAACTGACGGGCAGGCAGCACAGCGCTGAGCACCGTATCACTCCCAACTGACGGGCAGGCAGCACAGCGCTGAGCAACGTATCACTCCCAACTGACGGGCAGGCAGCACAGCCCTGAGCAAAGTATCCCTCCCAACTTGACAGGCAGGCAGCACAGCGCTGAGCAACGTACCCCTCCCAATTGACGGGCAGGCACCATAATTTGCTGTGTAACTTATCCCTCCCTTAGTGATGGGCAGGCAGCACACTTTGCTGTGTAACGTATCCCTCCCTTAGTGACGGCAGGCCAGCACATTTGCTGGTAATGTTATCCCTCCCTGGACTACGGCAGCCCAGCACATGCACTAGGCAATGATCCCTTCCCTGACTGACTAGGCAGGGCAGTACAGTTTTGGCTAGAAAAAACAAAAAAACCCGTTTACCCTCCCTGACTGACTGACGGGCAGGCAGCACAGCACTGTGTAACTTATCCCTCCCTGACTGACAGGCAGGCAGCACAGTGCTAGACAACGTATCCCTCCCTGACTGACCGGCAGGCAGCACAGCGCTAGACAATGTATCCCTCCCTGACTGACGGGCAGGCAGCACAGCGCTGAGCAACGTATCCCTCCCAATTGACGGGCAGGCAGCGTAATTTCCTGTGTAACTTATCCCTCCCTTAGTGACGGGCAGGCAGCACACTTTGCTGTGTAACATACCCCTCCCAATTGACGGGTAGGCAGCATAAGCGCTAGGCAACATATTCCTCCCTGACTGATGGGCAGGCAGCACAGCGCTTAGCAACGTACCCCTCCCCATTGACAGGCAGGCCAGCCTAACTCTGCTGTTCTAAAAGATATAATACCCCTCCCTTAAGTGAGCAGGCAGCACACTTGGCTGTGTAATGGTAGCCCTGCCTTATGTGACCGGCAGGCAGCACATCTTTGCTTGAAGTAATCCCTGCCTTATGACGGCAGCAGCACACTTTGCTGCTGTAAGCTATCCCTGTGCCTTCATCTGACGGCAGCAGCACACTTTGCGTGTAACGCTATTCCTCCCTTAGTGACCGGCAGGCAGCCACCACTTTGCATGTGTAACGAATCCTCCCTTAGGGACGGGCAGGCAGCACACTTTGCTGTGTAAGGTATCCCTGCCTTAGTGACGGGCAGGCAGCACACTTTGCTGTGTAAGGTATCCCTCCCTTAGTGACGGGCAGGCAGCACACTTTGCTGTGTAACGTATCCCTCCCTTAGTGACGGGCAGGCAGCACACTTTGCTGTGTAACGTATCCCTCCCTTAGTGACGGGCAGGCAGCACACTTTGCTGTGTAACTTATCCCTCCCTTAGTGACGGGCAGGCAGCACACGTGTAGGGAAGAACAAGATTACGGCCAAAGTTTAGGCAGAGACAGGACTGGAATTGTATCTGAGAAGAAGACCTGGGGGCCCATGAGGAGCAGAGGGTGGTGAGTACAACCCCAGAGCCTAACGTTTTGCCCCAGGAAGGACAAATATGGCTGGGGCTGCGGTACAAGTGTATAATATGTACAGTGTGTCTTAATTTATAATTTTTGGCTTGTTTTTTTGGTTTAATTATGGCTTTTTGTGGCCTTGCTGTTGTGTCGTTAATAAAGATAACTCACAGCCCGGGCCCGTCTGCCCGCTTTACTCCATGTTCCAACTTTATGTACCCCAGAGGTAAAAGATACTCACACCCGGTGCCCCCCCCCTCGTCTGCCCACTTTACTCCATGTTCCCTTTATGTACCCAGAGGTAAAATATACTTCACAGCCCGGGGCCACCGTCTGCCCCTTTTACTCCTGTTCCCACTTTATTTACCCCAGCAGGTACAAGATACTCACAGCCCGGGCCCCGTCTGCCCCTTTACTCCATGTTCCACTTTATGTACCCCAGAGGTAAAGATACTCACAGCCCGGGCCCCCGTCTGCCCCTTTACTCCATGTTCCACTTTATGTACCCCAGAGGTAAAGATACTCACAGCCCGGGCCCCGTCTGCCCTTTACTCCATTCCCCACTTTATGTACCCCCAGAGGGTAAAGATACACACCAGCCCGGCCCCCGTCTTGCCCTTTACTTCCATGTCCACTTTATTGCTACCCAGAGTAAAAAGATACTCACATCCGGCCCCCGTCTGCCCCTTTACTCCATGTCCACTTATTACCCAGAGGTAAAATATACTCACAGCCCGGCCCCCGTCTGCCCCTTTACTCCATGTTCCACTTTATGTACCCCAAACTAAAAATACTCACAGCCCGGCCCCCCGTCTGCCCTTTACTCCATGTTCCACTTTATGTACCCCCAGAGCGTTAAAGATACTCCACAGCCCGGCCCCCGTCTGCCCCTTACTCCATTTCCACTTTATTGTTACCCCAGAGGTAAGAATACAATCACAGCCCGCGCCCCCTGTCTGCCCCTTTACTCCATGTTCCACTTTATTTACCCCAGAGGGTAAAATACTGCACAGCCCGGGCCCCCCGTTCTGCCCCTTTTACTCCATGTTCCAACTTTATGTACCCCAGAGTAAAAGATACTCACAGCCCGGCCCCCCCGTCTGTCCCCTACTCCATGTCCCACCCCTAGGTTCCCACTTTATTACCCCAGAGTAAAAAATTACTCACAGCCCGGCCCCCCGTCTTGCCCCTTTACTCCATGTCCCACCCCTTAGTTCCCCACTTTATGTACCCCAGATGTATAAATACTCACAGCCCGGCCCCGCCGTTCTGCCCTTCTACTCCCATGTTCCCACCCCTAGGTCCCACTTTATGTACCCCAGAGGTAAAGATACTCACAGCCGGCCCCCCCGTCTGCCCCTTTACTCCATGTCCCACCCCAAGTTCCACTTTATGTACCCCAGAGGTAAAGATACTCACAGCCCGGCCCCCCGTCTGCCCCTTTACTCCATGTCCCACCCCTAGGTTCCCACTTTATGTACCCCAGAGTAAAGATACCACAGCCCGTGCCCCCCGTCTCCCCTTTTACTCCAGTCCCCACCCCTAGCTTCCACTTTATTGCTTACCCCAGAGGTAAAATTCACCTGCACAGCCCGGCCCCCCCGTCTGCCCCTGTTCTCCATGCTCCCACCCCAATCCCACTTTATGTACCCCAGAGTAAAAAGATACTCACCAGCCCGCGCCCCCGTTCTGCCCCTTTTACTCCATGTTCCACTTTATGTACCCCAGAGTTGTTAAAGATAACTCACAGACCCTTCCAGGCCCGTCTCCCCTTTACTCCATGTCCCACCCCTTATTTCCACCTTTACCGCAAACTGGCCGACGAACCCTGCATATACCTTCAGTTGTAATATAAAGCAGAAGGAAACACTGCCTGACCTGCCCAATATAAATATAAAAACATATATTTACCCCACAAATAGCATTATATTGATGATCATGGAGTATTTATCACTTGGTGCAAGCATAGTTATAGAAGCTCTTGAATGGCAGTGAGATGAGAAGAATATCTCATATGAAGGTTACTAGATAACCCTTAGGCCTAGGATACGAACCCCCCACACACACATTACGTTAGATCATAACTGCCCCCCCCCCACCCCCGTCATATGGAGAAAGTCCCTGGTGCGCAGTATAATCACCCTTGCTCGGGATGCCTATTACAAGAATTCATTAGCACTTAACCTGACAAATCCATCCCACCCCTCTTCCCTGCACCTTCCTGCCCCCACACACCCTCCCCATTCCTTGTGCCATCCCCCACCCCCTCGTTCCCTGCACCTCCACTCCCCCCACATCATCCTCCCCCACTTCCCTTGTGCCATCCCCACCCCCTCTCCCCTTCACCTCCACTTGCCCCCCAACACATCCTCCCCACTTCCCTTTGCCATCCCACCCCCTCGTTCCCTCATTGCAACCTCCACTGCCCCCACACATCTCCCCAAGTCCCCTGTCCCAATCCCCCACCCCCTCTTCCCTGGCCACCTCCACTTCCCACAGCACCCTCCCCACCGTCCCTTGCCATCCCACCCCCTCTCCCCTGCATTGCACCCTCCACTCCCCACAGCATCCTCCCAACTTCCCCTCCCGCCATTCCCCCACCCCCCTTCTCCCTCGCACCTCCACTCCCCACAGCATCTCCCCACTCCCCTTTGCCACCCCACCCCCTCTTCCCTTCACCTCCACGCCCCCCACAGCATCCCCCCACTTCCCTTTGCCATCCCCACCCCCCCTTCGCCTGCACCTCCACTGCCCCCACAGCCATCCTCCCCACTTCCCTGTTTGCCATCCCCACCCCCTCGTTCCCTGCCACCTCCACTGCCCCCACACATCCTCCCCACTCCCTTGTGCCTCCCCACCCCCTCCTTCCCTGCAACCTCCACTGCCCCCCACAGCATCCTCCCCATCTTCCTTGTTGTGCCCATCCCCACCCCTCTTCCCTCACTCACCTCCACGCCCCCCACAGGCATCCCTCCCACTTCCTTGTCCATCCACCCCCTCGTCCGCACCTCCACGCCCCACAGATCCTCCCACTTCCCGTTTCCATCCCCACCCCCTTCGTCCCTGCACCTCCAATGCCCCCCACAGCCATCTCCCCACTCCCTTTCCATTCCCCACCCCCTCGTTCCCGCACCCCAGCCGCCCCACAGCATCCTCCCCACTTCCCCTTGTCCATTCCCCACCCCCCGTTTCCCTGCACTGCACCTCACTGCCCCCCACAGCATCCTCCCCACTTCCCTTGTGCCATCCCCACCCCCTCCTCCCTGCACCTCCACTGGCCCCCACAGCATCCTCCCCAACTTCCCGTTGCCACCCCACCCCTCTTCCCTGGGCACCTCCACTGCGCCCCACAGCATCCTCCCCACTTCCCTTCTGCATCCGCACCCCCCTCGTTTCCCCGGCATGCACCTCCACTCCCCCCACAGGCATCCTCCCCACTTCCTTGTGTCCATCCCAAACCCCCCTTCCTTCCCTTGGACACTGCACCTCCCGCGCCCCCACCAAGCATCCTCCCACCTTCCCTGTGGCCATCCCCCCCCCTCTTCCCCTGACACCTCCACTGCCCCCACAGGCATCCTCCCCACTTCCCTGTTCCATCCCCACCCCCCTCGTTTCCCCGCATGCACCTCCACTGCCCCCCACAGCATTCCTCCCCACTTCCCTGTTGTGCCATCCCCAACCCCCTCTTTCCCTGGGCACTGCACTCACTGCCCCCCACAGATCCTCCCCCACTTCCCCCCTTGCCATCCCCACCCCGCTCCTTCCCGACCTCCACTGCGCCACAAGCATTCCTCCCACTTCCCTTGTTTCATCCCCACCCCCTCGTTCCCCTGCACCTCCACTGCCCCCCACAGCATCCTCCCCACTTCCCTTGTGCCATCCCCACCCCCTCTTCACTGCACCTCACTGCCCCACACATCCTCCCCACTTCCCTTGTGCCATCCCCACCCCCTCTTCCCGCACTGCACTCCACTCCCCCACACATCCTCGCCCACTTCCCTGTGCCATCCCCACCCCTCTCACTGCATCCTCCCCACTGCCCCCCACCCCTCTCCTGGCACCTCCCCACCCCCTTCGTTCCCGGCCACCTCCACTGCCCCCCACAGCATCCTCCCCACTTCCCTGTGTTCCCCACTCCTCCACTGCCCCACAGCATCCTCCCCACTTTCCCTGCCATCCCCACATGGCCCCCACTGCGCCCCACAGCATCCTCCCCACTTTCCCTTGTGCCATCCCCACCCCCTTCCCCCTGCACCTCCACTGCATCCTCCCCACTTCCCTTGTGCCATCCCCACCCCCCTTCGCACCCCACTTCCCCGCCATCCCCATTGCCACCCCCCCGCACCTGCCCTCCCCACACATCCTCACCACACTTCCCCTTTTGTGCCATCCCCACCCCCTCCCCGCTTCCCTGGCCATCCCCATGGCACCTCCCACTGCCCCCCACACTGCCTCCCCACCTCTCCCCTTGCGCCACTCCCCCACCCCCCCTTCCCTTGCACCTCCACTGCCCCCACAGCCACCCCCTCCCCACTTTCCCCACTTCCCTGCCATCCCCACCCCCCTCTTGCGCCCCCCCTGCACCCCCTGCGCCCCACCACTGCCCCCCACAGCACTCACTCCCCACTCCTCCCCTTGGTTTCCTGCCAGTTTCATCTTGTTCTCTATTACTGGAAACCAGAGAACGGTGCACCTGGGGTCCTGCTGCAGGGCTAGCACAGCGAGACAAGGAAGGAAATGCCTTTGGATATTATTCACATCAGTGCATTTATTGGTTTGTAAAATTCCTGGGATTGACAAATTGGGTTTGTCCGTAATGTCCTGTGATTGTCAGCTCTGTGGCCCATATAATCCATATATATTGAAATGATGTACAGCTGGGCCAACCCCAGTTGGCTAAAGTCTCCCAAAGCATCGAGCCTTAGTTCAAGGGTGCCCCCCATCCATTTGTTGTGTCCTGACAGCAAAGCGGTTGACATGCACTGGGATGGGCACCACGATCTTGGGGTTCCGGATGGGCTCCCCGGCCCGACTGCTGACGTTTCCAGCTTTGATACGTTTCCACTTGGCCCTGCGGTTCTGGAACCAGATCTTGACTTGCACCTCGCTGAGCTTGAGAGTGTGGGCGATCTGGGACCTCTCGGTGAGGGACAGGTACTTCTTGCAGTGGAACTCCTTCTCCAGTTCCAGGAGCTGCTCGCTGGTGAACGCCGTCCTCCTCCTTCGACTCTTCCCTGGGGTTCCAGCTGCTTCCACCGCTGAAGCTTGGCCGGCGCTCTTCCCCTTGTTCCTGGGCCGGGGGGGGCTCCCTACCCCATCAGGAATGCTCTCGTCAGCGCTCTCCCCCAGGCTCTCCTCCTCGCGCTCACTGCAGCCGGCCTCCGACGTTTTGCCCTCCGCCTTGTCCTCATCAGAGCTCTCCAGCTTCTCATCTCCTGAGGGCAGAAAACCAGATGGTGAGGTGGCACAGAAGGGGCAAAGCTTTATAATCACCATAGCGAGGGCCTTCAAGGTCTTATAGAAGGGTAACTATGGCCAGATCATTTCACATTAATACAGAACCGCAGGTCCATAGAACCCTCTCCCTACCCTCCCTGAGCCTCTATAAGTGATTCGAGCACATTGTGTTGATTTGAGACTGGGCAAAGTCTACTTTGGCCTCCCTATTGGATCTGGGTTTCGGATGCCATGCTTTGCCTCGGTTATGGTGGTACTTGGCCATGGTGGGGGTTCCGTAACCAGAACATGTGGTGGAAAGAGGTGGAAGTGGTAATGCAGCCCCCTGTATAACTCTGCTGAACTATCTGTCTTTCCAACACCACCAAGAACATGGCAGGACTATGGCTTTTTCCAACAGAGGTGACTCACGTGGCTTAAATCTACCACGGTGACTCCATTGGTCGATTTCATACTTTCCTTCCTTGTACCTATCTAATGTATCTGCCAGTACCACTGATTCAGGGGGGGGGATCCCACAACTTCCCAGCCCCCCCTGTAACTCCCCTTCCTTGTACCTATCTAATGTATCTGCCAGTACCCTGATCAGGGGGGGGTCCCACAAACTTCCCAGCCCCCCCTGTAAACTCCCCCCTTCCTTGTACCTATCTAATGTAATCTTGCCAGTACCACTGATTCCGGGGGGGATCCCACAACTTCCCAGCCCCCCTGTAAACTCCCCTTCCTTGTACCTATCCTAATGTATTGCCAGTACCATGATTCAGGGGGGGGTCCCACAAACTTCCCAGCCCCCCCTCTTAACTCCCTTCCTTGTACCTATCTAATGTATCTGCAGTACCACTGATTCAGGGGGGGGGATCCACAAACTTCCAGCCCCCCTGTAACTCCCCTTCCTTGTACCTATCTAATGTATCTGCCAGTACCACTGATTCAGGGGGGGGGATCCCACAACTTCCCAGCCCTCCCTGTAACTCCCCTTTCCTTGTACCTATCTAATGTATCTGCCAGTACACTGATTCAGGGGGGGGGGATCCCACAACTTCCCAGCCCCCCTGTAACTCCCCTTCCTTGTAACCTATCTAATGTATCTGCCAGTACCACTGATTCAGGGGGGGGATCCACAACTTTCCAGCCCCCCTGTAACTCCCTTCCTTTGTACCTATCTAATGTATTCTGCCAGGTACCACTGATTCAGGGGGGGGGGGATCCCACAACTTCCCCAGCCCCCCCTGTAACTCCCCTTCCTTGTACCTAAATCTAATGTATCTGCCAGTACCACTGATTCAGGGGGGGGGTATCCCACACTTCCCAGCCCCCCCTGTAACTCCCCTTCCTTGTAACTATCTAATGTATCTGCCAGTACCACTGATTCAGGGGGGGGGGTCCCACAACTTCCCAGCCCCCCTGTAACTCCCCTTCCTTGTACCTATCTAAATGTATCTGCCAGTACCACTGATTCAGGGGGGGGGGGATCCCACAACTTCCCAGCCCCCCTGTAACTCCCTTCCTTGTACCTATCTAATGTATCTGCAGTACACTGATTCAGGGGGGGATCCCCACAACTTTCCCGCCCCCTGTAACTCCCCTTCCTTGTACCTATCTAATGTTATCTGCCAGTACCACTGATTCAGGGGGGGATCCCACAACTTCCCAGCCCCCCCTGTAACTCCCCTTCCTTGTAACCTATCTAATGTATCTGCCCAGTAACCACTGATTCAGGGGGGGGATCCCACAACTTCCCAGCCCCCCCTGTAAACTCCCCTTCCTTGTACCTATCTAATGTATCTGCCAGTACCACTGATTCAGGGGGGGGATCCCACAACTTCCCAGCCCCCCCTGTAACTCCCCTTCCTTGTACCTATCTAAATGTATCTGCCAGTACCACTGATTCAGGGGGGGGGGGTCCCACAACTTCCCAGCCCCCCTGTACCCCCCTTCCTTGTACCTATCTAATGTATCTGCCAGTACCACTGATTTCAGGGGGGGTCCACAACTTCCCAGCCCCCCCTGTTAACCCCCTTCCTTGTACCTATCTAATGTATCTGCCATACCACTTGATTCAGGGAGGGGGATCCCACAACTTCCCAGCCCCCCTGTAACTCCCCTTCCTTTACCTATCTAATGTATCTGCCAAGTACCACTGATTCAGGGGGGGGGGGGGATCCCACAACTTCCCAGCCCCCCTGTAAACCCCCTTCCTTGTACCTATCTACTGTATTGCCAGTACCCACTGATTCAGGGGGGGTCCCACAACTTCCAGCCCCCCCCCTGTAACCCCCCTTCCTTGTACCTATCTAATGTATGCTGCCATACCACTGATTCAGGGGGGAATCCCACAACTTCCCCAGCCCCC
Organism: Xenopus tropicalis; assembly: GCF_000004195.4. Lineage (NCBI taxonomy): Eukaryota > Metazoa > Chordata > Amphibia > Anura > Pipidae > Xenopus > Xenopus tropicalis. The sequence goes on from NC_030682.2 coordinate 1,224,190, forward strand.
TGTAACTCCCCTTCCTTGTACCTATCTGAATGTATCTGCAGTACCACTGATTCAGGGGGGGGTCCCACAACTTCCCAGCCCCCCTGTAACTCCCCTTCCTTTGTACCTAATCTAATGTTATCTGCCAGTCCACTATTCAGGGGGGGTCCCACAACTTCCCAGCCCCCCTGTAACTCCCTTCCTTGTACCTATCTAATGTATCTGCCAGTACCACTGATTCAGGGGACTTCCAGCCCCCTGTAAACTACATACCCACTGATTCAGGGGGGGATCCCACTTCCCAGCCCCCCTGTAACTCCCCTTCCTTGTACCTATCTAATGTATCTGCCATACCACTGATTCAGGGGGGGATCCCACAACTTCCCACCCCCCTGTAACTCCACTTTCCCTCCTTAACATGGAACCTCATTTCCTCTTATCTGATTGGTTCCCTCCTGGGAGTGGCTACTGCTGCGCCCACAGCATCCGCCCACTTCCCTCTGTGCCATCCCCACCCCCTCGTTCCCCGGGGGGACTTGGCACTCCACTGCCCCACAGCGCTCCCCCACTTCCCTTGTTGTTGCCATCCCACCCCCGTTCCTCTGGCTGACTCCACTGCCCCCCACAGCATCTCCATTCCCTTGGTGCCTCCCACCCCCTCGTTTCCCTGGCCCTCCACTGCGCCCCACAGCATCCTCCCCACTTCCCGCTGTGCCATCCCCACCCCCTTTTCCCCCGGACTGGCGACCTCCTGCCCCCCACAGCATTCTCCCCACTTCCCTGTTGTGCATTCCCCAGCCCCCCTCGTTCCCCGGCCACGGCAACCCACTGCGCCCCACGCATTCCTCCCACTTCCCTGTGCCATCCCACCCCTCAGTTCCCCGGCACTGGCAAACCCCACTGCGCCCCACAGCACCTCCCCGCTTCCCTTGTGCCATCCCACACCCCCTCGTTCCCTGGCACCTCCACTGCGCCCACAGCACCCTCCCCACTTCCCTCTGTGCCCATCCCCCACCCTCGTTCCTCATGCAACCCACTGCGCCCCACAGCACCCTCCCCCTTCCTGGTAGCATCCCACCCCTCGCTCCTGGCACATCCACTGCGCCCCACCAGACTCCCCACTTCCCTGGTGGCCATCCCCACCCCTCGTTTCCCGGCACTGCAACCCCACTGCGCCCCACAGCACCCTCCCACTTCCTTTGTGCCATCCCACCCCTCGCTTCCCTGGCACCTCCACTCACCCACAGCATCCTCCCCCACATTCCCTCTGTGCCATCCCCACCCCCCTTGTTCCCAGGCCCACTGCACCTCCACTGCCCCCCACAGCATTCTCCCACTTCCCTTGTTGTGCCCATCCCCACCCCCCTCGTTCCCGCACTGCAACCCCATGCGCCCACAGCATTCTCCCCACTTCCCTTGTGCCATCCCCAACCCCCCTCGTCCTGGCACTGCAACCCCACTGCGCCCACGCACCCTCCCGCCTTCCTTGCTTGCCATCCCCACCCCCTCGTTCCCTGCACCTCACTGCGCCCCACAGCCGCCTCCCCACTTCCCTTGGTTTCCTGCCAGTTCATCTTGTTCTCTTTACCTGGAAACCAGAGACGTGCACCTGGGGCCTCTGCGAGGGCCTAGCCACATGCGGACAGCGAAGGAAATGCCTTTGGCATATATTCCACATCAGTGCATTTATTGTTTGTTAAAAATTCCCTGGGACTGACAATTGGGTTTGTCCCGTAATGTCCTGGATTGTCAGCTCGGGCCCACTTTAATCCAATATAGTGAAATGATGTACAGCTGGGCCAACCCGAGTTGCAAGTCTCCCAAAGCATCGCCCAGCCTTAGTTCTAGCGCGTGCCCCCCATCCCATTGTTGTGTCACTGACAGCAAAGCGTTACATTAGCAACTGGGATGGGACCCACGATCTTGGGGTTCCGGATGGGCCTCCCCGCCCGACTGCTGACGTTTCCAGACTTTGCACTCACCGTTTCCACTGGCCCCCTCGCGGTTCTGAACCAGATCTTGAACTTGGCACCTCGCTGAAGCTTGAGAGTGTTGGGCGATCTGGGACCTCTCCTGAGGCGAAGGTACTTTCTGGCAGTGAACTCCTTCTCCAGTTCCAGGAGCTGCTCGCTGGTGAACGCCGCCTTCCTCCTTCGACCTCTTCCTGGTGGTCCAGCTGCTCTCCACCGCTGAAGCATTGGCCGGCGCTCTTCCCTTGTTTCCTGGCCGGGGGGGGCGCCTCCCTCATCAGGAATGCTCCGTCAGCCGCTCTCCCCCAGGCTCTCTCCTCGCGCTCACTGCAGCCGGCCTCCGACGTTTTGCCCTCCGCCTTGTCCTGATCAGAGCTCTCGCTTTCTATTTGAGGCAGAACAGATGTGAGGTGGCACAGAAGGGGCAAGCTGAATAGAGCCCATAGCGAGGGCTTCAGGCTGTAGAGAAGGCGTAACTATGGCCAGATCATCTTCACATTAATTACAGAACGCAGGTCATAGAACCCTCTCCCTACCCTCCCTAAGCCTCGTATAAGTGATTCGAGCCATTGTGCTTGATTTGAGACTGGCAGTCTTCTTGCCTCCCTATTGGATCTGGGTTGGATGCCTGCTTGCTCGGTTCACTATGTGGACTTGGCCATGGTGGGTGTTCACGTACCAGAATGTGTGCGAAAAGACGGTCGGAAGTAGTTAAGTAATATAAAGGGCAGAAGGAAACCACTGCCGACCTTGCAATATAAATATAAACAGTATTATGTTACCCCACAAAGTGCATGTATTATTGATGACATGGAGGGTATTTATCACTTGGTGCCAAGCATAGTTATAGAAGCTCTTCGAAGTGGCAGTGAGATGAGGAAAATTATTCTCATATGAAGGGTTATAGATAACCCTTAGGGCCTGGAGACGAGGACCCCCCCACACACAGCATATACGTTAGATCAGTAATGCCCCCCCCCCACCCCCGTCATATGAGAGAAGTCCCTGGGTGGCTCATAATCACCCTGCCGCGGATGCCTATTACAGTAATTCATTAGCCTACCTGACAGTCCACACTCTCCTACCGCCCCACATCAATCTTTGCCATCCCACCCCTCTTCCCTGCACCTCACTGCCCCCACAGCATCCTCCCATTCCCCTTGTGCCATCCCCCACCCCCTCGTTCCCTGCACCTCCACTGCCCCCCACAGCATCTCCCCCACTTCCCTGTGCCATCCCCACCCCCTCTTCCGCTTCACCTCCACTTGCCCCCAAGCAGCATCCTCCCCATTCCCTTGTGCCATCCCACCCCCTCGTCCCTATGATCCACTGCAACGCCTGCACCACCCTCCCTGCCACCTCACCCCACAGCACCCTCCCCACGTTCCCTTGTCCATCCCCCACCCCCCTCGTCCCTGCATTGGCTACCTCCACTTCCCCCACAGCATCCTCCCACTTCCTGGCCATTCCCCACCCCCCTTCTTCCCTGCGCACTCCACTGCCCCACGCATCCTCCCCCACTCTCCTTGTGCCATCCCCACCCCCTCTTCCTGGCACCTCCATGCCCCCCACAGCATCCTCCCCATCCCTTGTGCCAGTCCCCACCCCCCTTCGTCCTGCACCTCCACCCCCCACAGCCATCCTCCCCACTTCCCTGTTTTGCCATCCCACCCCCTCGTTCCCTGCCACCTCCACTGCCCCCACAGCATCCTCCCCACTTCCCCTTGTGCCCCCCACCCCCTCCTTCCCTGCAACCTCCACTGCCCCCACAGCATCCTCCCCACTTCCTTGTTGTGCCATCCCCACCCCTCTTCTCCTCCACTGCACCTCCACGCCCCCCACAGCATCCTCCCACTTCCCTTGTCCATCCACACCCCTCGTCCTGCACCTCCACGTCCCCACAGATCCTCCCACTTCCGGTTTGCCATCCCCACCCCCTTCGTCCCCTGCACCTCCACTGCCCCCCACAGCATCTCCCACTTCCCTTGTCCATCCCCACCCCCTCGTTCCCGACCTCCAGCCTGCCCACAGCATCCTCCCCACTTCCCATTGTCCATTCCCCACCCCCCGTGTTCCCTGCACTGGCACCTCCACTGCCCCCCACACATCCTCCCCACTTCCCTTGTGCCATCCCCACCCCCTCCTCCTGGCACCTCCACTGGCCCCCACAGCATCCTCCCCACTCCCATTGTGCCACCCCACCCCTCTTCCTGGGCACCTCACTGCGCCCCACAGCATCGCTCCCACTTCCCTTGTGCCATCCGCACACCCCCTCGTTCCCCGGCATTGCACCTCCACTCCGCCCCACAGGCATCCTCCCCACTTCCCTTGTTTGCCATCCCACCACCCCTCCTCCCTCTGGCACTGGCACCTCGCTGCCCCCACCAAGCATCCTCCCCACTTCCCTGTGTGCCATCCCCACCCCCTCGGTTCCCTGCACTCCACTGCGCCCACAGGCATCCTCCCACTTCCCTGTTCCACCCCACCCCCCTCGTTCCCCGGCATGCACCTCACTGCCCCCCACAGCATCCTCCCACTGTCCCTTGTTGTGCCATCCCCACCCCTCTTCCCTGGCACTGCGACTCCAACTCCCCCACAGCATCTCCCCCACTTCCCCCCTGTGCCATCCCCACCCCCTCCGTTCCCTGGACCTCCACTGCGCCCAAGCATTCCTCCCACTTCCTTGTTTCCATCCCCACCCCCTCGTTCCCTGCACCTCCACTGCCCCCCAAGCATCCTGCCCCACTTCCTTGTGCCATCCCCACCCCCTCGTTCCTGGCACCTCACTGCGCCCCACACATCCTCCCCCTTCCCTTGTGCAGTCCCACCCCCTCTTCTCCTGGCACTGGCACCCACCTGCCCCCACACATCCTCCCCCACTCCCTGTGCCATCCCCACCCCTCTCCTGGCACCTCCACTGCCCCCACAGCATCCTCCCCCACTTCCTTGTGCCATCCCCACCCCCTCTCCCTCACCTCCACTCCCAGCGCACACGCTCCCCACTTCCCTTCTGTCCATCCCCCACCCCCTTCGCTTCCCCGGATTGGCACCTCCACTGCCCCCCACAGCATCCTCCCCACTTCCATTTTTAGCCATCCCCACCCCCTCGTTCCCTGGCATGGCACCTCCACTGCCCCCACACATCCTCCCCACTCCCTTGTGCCATCCCCACCGCCCTCGTTCCCTGCACCTCCACGCCCCCACAGCATCCCCCACTTCCTCTGTGCCATCCCCACCCCCTCGTTCCCCGGCGACTTGCACTCCCACTGCCCCCACAGCACGCTCCCCACTTCTCTTGTTGTTGCCATCCCCACCCCCCTTCCCTGGCATGACTCCACTCCCCCCACAGCATCCTCCACTTCCCTTGTGCCTCCCCACCCCCTCGTTTCCCTGGCACCTCCACTGCGCCCCACAGCATCCTCCCCACTTCCCTTGCCATCCCCACCCCTTTTCCCGCCGACTGGCACCTCCTGCCCCCCACAGCATTCTCCCCACTTCCTTGTTGGCATCCCCACCCCCCTCGTTCCCCGCCACGCAACCCACTCGCCCCACCGCATCCTCCCACTTCCTGTGCCATCCCCACCCCCCCTCGTTCCCCGCACTTGGCAACCCCATGCGCCCCACAGCACCTCCCCGCTTCCTTGTGCCATCCCCACCCCCTCGTTCCCGTGCACCTCCACTCGCCCACAGCACCCTCCCCACTTCCCTCTGTGCCCATCCCCCCACCCTCGTTCCTGCACTGCAACCCCACTGCGCCCCACAGCACCCTCCCCTTCCTGGTAGCCATCCCACCCCCTCCCCTGCACATCCACTGCGCCCACAGCACTCCCCACTTCCCTTTGGTGCCATCCCCACCCCCTCGTTTCCCCGGCACTGCACCCACTGCCCCCACACACCCTCCCCACTCCCTTTGTGCCATCCCCACCCCCTGCTTCCCTGGCACCTCCACCACCCACAACATCCTCCCCACTTCCCTCTGTGCCATCCCCACCCCCCTTGTTCCAGGCCCACTGCACCTCCACTGCCCCCACAGCATTCTCCCCACTTCCCTTGTTGTGCTCCATCCCCACCCCCCTCGTTCCCGCACTGCCACCCCATGCGCCCACAGCATTCTCCCCACTTCCCTTGTCCATTCCCCAACCCCCTTCTGTCCCTGCACTGCAACCCCACTGCGCCCCACGCACTCCTCCCCCGCCTTCCTTGCTTGCCATCCCCACCCCCTCGTTCCCTGCACTCACTCGCCACCAAGCGCCTCCCACTTCCCGTTTCCTGCCAGTTCATCTTGTTCTCTATTACCTGAAACCAGAGACTCACCTGGCGCTCTGCAGGCCTAGCCACAGCGGACAAGCGAAGGAAATGCCTTTGCATATATGTCACATCAGGCATTATTGTTTGAAAAATCCTGGATTGACAATTGGGTTTGTCCCGTAATTCCTTATTGTCAGCTCGGGGCCCATTATAATCCATATATATTGAAATGATGGTACACTGCGGCCAACCCGAGTTCAAAGTCTCCAAAGCATCGCAGCCTTAGTTCAGCCCCCCCCATCCATTGTGTGTCCTGACACAGCAAACGTTACATTAGCACTGGGATGCGGACCACGATCTTGGGTTCCGGATGGGCTCCCCGCCCGACTGCTGACGTTTCCACTTTCATCACTTTCCACTTGCCCCCTCGCGTTCTGAACCAGATCTGAATTGCACCTCGCTGAAGCTTGAGCAGTGTTGCGATCTGGACCTCTCTGAGCGAAGTACTTTCTGGCAGGAACTCCTTCTCCAGTTCCAGAGCTGCTCGCTGCGTGAACGCCGTCCTCCTCCTTCGACCTCTTCCTGTGGTCAGCTGCTCTCCACCGCTGAAGCATTGGCCGCGCTCTTCCCTTGTTTCCTGGCCGGGGCGCCTACCCTCATCAGGGAATGCCTCTCGTCAGCCGCTCTCCCCCAGCTCTCCCTCCTCCCCACTGCAGCCGGCCTCCACGTTTTGCCCTCCGCCTTGTCCTCGATCAGAGCTCTCAGCTTCTCTTTGCAGGGCAAACAGATTTGAGGTGACACAAAGGAGCAAGCTTTGAATAGATGCCCATAGCGAGGCTTCAGCTTATAGAAGGCGTAACTGCCAGATCATTTCACATTAATACAGACCGCAGCGTCATAGAACCCTCTCCCTACCCTCCCTGAGCCTCGATAATATTCGACGCACATTGTGCTTTATTGCCAGACTGGGCAAGTCTCTCTTGCCTCCCTATTGGATCTGGGTCGGATGCCTGCTTGCCTCGTTCATTGTGGACTTGGCCATGGTGGGTGTTCCGTAACCAAGACATGTGGTGGAAAAGAGGTGGAAGTAGTTAATGCAGCCCCCTGTATAAACTCTGCTGAACTATCTGTCTTTCCACACCACCAAGACATGGCAGGACTATGCGTCTTTTTCCAACAGAGGTGACTCACGTGGCTTAATCTACCACTGGACTACCCAATGTGTCGATTCATACTTTCCTTTCCTTGGTACCTATCTTAATGTATCTGCCAGTACCACTGATTCAGGGGGCGGGTCCCACAACTTCCCAGCCCCCCTGTAACTCCCCTTCCCTTGTACCTATCTAATGTATCTGCCAGTACCACTGTTCAGGGGGGGTCCACAACTTCCCAGCCCCCCCTGTAACTCCCCTTCCTTGTACCTATCTAATGTATCTGCCAGTACCACTGATTCAGGGGGGGATCCCACAACTTCCCAGCCCCCCTGTAAACTCCCCTTCCTTGTACCTATCTAATGTATCTGCCAGTACCATGATTCAGGGGGGGGTCCACAAAACTTCCCAGCCCCCCTGTAACTCCCCTTCCTTGTACCTATCTAATGTATCTGCCAGTACCACTGATTCAGGGGGGGGGATCCCACAACTTCCCAGCCCCCCTGTAATCCCCTTCCTTGTACCTATCTAATGTATCTGCCAGTACCACTGATTCAGGGGGGGGGATCCCACAACTTCCCAGCCCCCCTGTAACTCCCCTTCCTTTGTACCTATCTAATGTATCTGCCAGTACCACTGATTCAGGGGGGGGGATCCCACAACTTCCCAGCCCCCCTGTAACTCCCCTTCCCTTTTACCTATCTAATGTATCTGCCAGTACCACTGATTCAGGGGGGATCCCACAACTTCCCAGCCCCCCTGTACTCCCCTTCCTTGTACCTATCTAATGTATCTGCCAGTACCACTGATTCAGGGGGGTATCCCACAACTTCCAGCCCCCCCTGTAACTCCCCTTCCTTTGTACCTATCTAATGTATCTGCCAGTACCACTGATTCAGGGGGGGGGTATTCCACAACTTCCCAGCCCCCCCTGTAACTCCCCTTCCTTGTACCTATCTAATGTATCTGCCAGTACACTGATTCAGGGGGGGGTCCCACAACTTCCCACCCCCCCTGTAACTCCCCTTCCTTGTACCTATCTAATGTATCTGCCCAGTACCACTGATTCAGGGGGGGGGGGATCCCACAACTTCCCAGCCCCCCTGTAACTCCCCTTCCTTGTACCTATCTAATGTATCTGCCAGTACCACTGATTCAGGGGGGGATCCCCACAACTTCCCAGCCCCCCCTGTTAACTCCCCTTCCTTGTACCTATCTAATTATCTGCCAGTACCACTGATTCGGGGGGATCCCACAACTTCCCAGCCCCCCCTGTAACTCCCTTCCTTGTACCTATCTAATGTATCTGCCCAGTACCACTTGATTCGGGGGGGGATCCCACACTACTTCCCAGCCCCCCTGTAACTCCCCTTCCTTGTACCTATCTAATGTATCTGCCAGTACACTGATTCAGGGGGGGATCCCACAACTTCCCAGCCCCCCCTGTAACTCCCCTTCCTTGTACCTATCTAATGTATCTGCCAGTACCACTGATTCAGGGGGGGGGGGTCCCACAACTTCCCAGCCCCCCTGTAACCCCCTTCCTTGTACCTATCTAATGTATCTGCCAGTACCACTGATTCAGGGGGGGTCCCACAACTTCCCAGCCCCCCCTGTAACCCCCCTTCCTTGTACCTAAATATCTAATTATCTGCCAGTACCACTGATTCAGGGGGGGATCCCACAACTTCCCAGCCCCCTGTTAACTCCCTTCCTTTACCTATCTAATGTTCTGCCCAGTTACCACTGATAGGGGGGGGGGGGGATCCCACACTTCCCAGCCCCCCCTTTAACCCCCCTTCCTTGTACCTATCTAATGTATCTGCCAGTACCACTGATTCAGGGGGGGCCCACAACTTCCCAGCCCCCCCCTGTAAACCCCCCTTCCTTGTACCTATCTATGTAATCTGCCCAGTACCACTGATTCAGGGGGGGGGATCCCAACCAACTTGATTCCCCAGCCCCCCTGTAACTCCCCTCTCCTTGTACCTACTCTAATGTATCTGCCCAAGTACCATTGATTCAGGGGGGGTCCCACAACTTCCCAGCCCCTGTAACTCCCCTTCCCGTGTACCTATCTAATGTATCTGCCAGTACCCACTATTCAGGGGGGGGTTCCCAACAACTTCCCAGCCCCCCTGTAACTCCCCTTCCTTTGTACCTATCTAATGTATCTGCCAGTACCCCACTGGATTCAGGGGGGACCCACAACTTCCCAGCCCCCCTGTAACTCCCCTTCCTTGTACCTATCTAATGTATCTTGCCAGTAACCACTGATTCCAGGGGGATCCCACAACTTCCCAGGCCCCCCTTGTAACTCCCCCTTCCTTGTACCTATCTAATGTATCTGCCAGTACCACTGATTCAGGGGGGGATCCCACAACTTCCCAGCCCCCCTGTAACTCCACTTTCCCTCCTTAACATGGAACCTCATTTCCTCTTATCTGATTGGTTCCCTCCTGGGAGTGGCTACTGGTGAATAAAGCATTAGAGAGATTATTGAAAGGTTCCCTTATATATTTATATATAGTGACCCCCCCTTAACTGCCCCCCCCCCCAGTGTAACCAATCCCAACTGGGCCAGCCTTTCCCCATAACTGAGCCCATTCCCTTTATCAGCTTAGTCGCTCTTCCCTGTACTTTCTCTATTTCATTACTGCCCCCCCTTATATATTTATATATAGTGACCCCCCCTTAACTGCCCCCCCCCCCCCAGTGGTAACCAATCCCAACTGGGCCAGCCTTTCCCATAACTGAGCCCATTCCCTTTATCAGCTTAGTCGCTCTTCCCTGTACTTTCTCTATTTCATTACTGCCCCCCCCTTATATATTTATATATAGTGACCCCCCCCTTAACTGCCCCCCCCCCCCCCCCAGTGTAACCAATCCCAACTGGGCCAAGCCTTTCCCCATAACTGAGCCCATTCCCTTTATCAGCTTAGTCGCTCTTCCCTGTACTTTCTCTATTTCATTACTGCCCCCCCCTTATATATTTATATATAGTGACCCCCCCCTTAACTGCCCCCCCCCCAGTGTAACCAATCCCAACTGGGCCAGCCTTTCCCCATAACTGAGCCCATACCCTTTACCAGCTTAGTTGCCCTTCTCTGGACCCTCTCTAACTCAGTAATATCCCGTTTGAGCACTGGAGACCAAAACTGAACAGCATATTCTAGATGGGGCCTTACCAGTGCTCTGTAAAGGGGAAGAATAACCCCCTCCTCCCGTGAATCTATACCCCATTTAATACAGCTCAATACCCTGTTTGCCCCTGCTGCCTGGCATTGCTTGCTACAGCCAAGTTTATTATCTAAAAGTCCCCCAGGCTCCTCCCCCATTATGGCTTTGCCCAGTGCAGTCCCATTAAGGGTATAAGTGGGGGCAGATAGTTACCCCCCAGGTGCATGACCTTAAATTTATCCACATTAAATCCCATCTGCCACTTAGCCGCCCAGATTGCCAGTTGCCCAGACCCTGCTGCAAGGTGCCCCACCCTGGGTAGAACTGACTGGGCTGCAGAGTTCTGTGCCATCTGCAAACACTGATACATTACTTACAGTGCCCCCCCATAAGTCATTTATGAACAAGCTAAACAAAAGTGGCCCCAGTACAGAACCCTGAGGGACCCCACTAAGCACCTGACTCCCAGTAGAGAATGTGCCCCCCCTCTGTGCCCGACCCTGTGCCCGTTTCCTGCCCACGTGCAAACAACCTGCAGCTTTTCATTACTATAAATGTGCTTTTGGGCTCAGCTTTAGCCTGTGCTGCAATCAGCTCCTCACTTTCTATCTTTGCCTTCCGGGTGGCAGTTTTACCCCCTTGTTACAGTGTTTCTATTCATTAAACGCAGCTTCTGCCCCCTCTGACTTTCCTTTGTCCCTATTAACCTCTTCAGCTTCAAACCAAAGCCCACAGGGGGATTCTTACGCTTCTACATTTACTTCTTAAGGGAATCAATGAAGAACATTAATTATTTCATATCATTGTAAACAACGACCACTTCTGCCCTGGGCTTTTAGCAGAAACCCTAATGCCCCAATCTATTGCCCTTAAAGAGCTAAAATTTGCGCTTCTGAAATTCAGGGTCTTTGTTGCCCCAGTGTTTTTTTGCTTTTTGCCCTAAACATTAAATAAAATAACATTATGGTCACTGTTACCCAGGGGTTCTGGTACCGACACATTGGCTATACGTTCTGGGTCGATATCACTAGATCCAGTACAGCAGGTTCCTGATTGGCTCCTCAATAACCTGAGCCATAAAGTTGTCATGTAATTACTTTCTATGTTCCTTTGACTAGCCACATGATTAGCCACCTGCCTTGCTATGCTAGCCATCTTACTGTGGGAATGACACTTACCCTGCTAGCCATTACTCTAACAAGTCCGTAAGACTAACCATTGCCACATTTTGCCCAGTAGCCATAAAGCAATACTCTAGCCATTATAGTGTAAGACTGGCTATTGCCACATTTTGCCCAGTAGCCATAAAGCAATACTCTAGCCATTATAGTGTAAGACTGGCTATTGCCACATTTTGCCCAGTAGCCATAAAGCAATACTCTAGCCATTATAGTGTAAGACTGGCTATTGCCACATTTTGCCCAGTAGCCATAAAGCAATACTCTAGCCATTATAGTGTAAGGCTGGCTATTGCCACATTTTGCCCAGTAGCCATAAAGCAATACTCTAGCCATTATAGTGTAAGACTGGCTATTGCCACATTTTGCCCAGTAGCCATAAAGCAATACTCTAGCCATTATAGTGTAAGACTGGCTATTGCCACATTTTGCCCAGTAGCCATAAAGCAATACTCTAGCCATTATAGTGTAAGGCTGGCTATTCAGATACTCTCCCTACTGGCGATTTTGCCCACATAAGTAGCCACTCCATTAGTCTGTATACTTGCCTATCTCCATATTCTGCTAGTCATTTCTCTGTCTGACTAGCCCATCCCCATAATCTGCTTTACAGCCACCGCTGTGTATCTGTAGCCACACTAGCCATCTTTCTGTATCACTAGCCCCTTAAGACGATGCTGATCACTGTCTGTTAGTGGCCGTTGCCAAGGTTACAGAGCCATGTCTCACTAACATAGAATGGTCCCACAGATCCAGTTGAGTTTATTCAGGTCCTACACCCTTTTGTTCTCCCTCTATGAGCCCCTGTTTTTACCCCCCCCCCCCATGGTAGTCACTGGGCTTTGCCCTTACCTGGGAGGCAGGTGTAAGGTTCCATGTAATTCGGAGGCTCTGAGCTGGGTTCTTGGGTTCCATGCAGGGCATTTTCTCTGCCTCGTTTCTCCAGGTCCGGGGAACCCCCCCCGGGGGCCGCCAACTCCTGGGACTGCGAGTGGAAACTCTCTGGGGTGTCGGTGAAGTTGGGGAGGGAAGTAGTCAGTGCCACCATGGAGGGAAGTCCTTGGCCAAGGCTGGCACAGAAAGTGTTGTTTAGGCGGCCAGTAAAGGAGGCCAGGGGTCCAAGAGAGGGCAGTGGGGAGGGGGGCAAAGTCTGTGGAAGCACAAGGGGCCGGTAGGGCATGAACATTGGGTACCCGGTGTAGAGCACATGTCCCTGCCGGACAGGGGGGCTGCCAATCAGAGAGTCTATGGTGAAGGTGCTGACCAACCCACTGGGTCTTTGCATGCTCCACTTGTAGTCACCGGGCAGCGGAAGTGCAGGGGCGAGGGCTGTGGTGCCAGGGGTGCCAGTAGTGCCAGGGGTGCCAGTAGTGCTAGGGGTGCCAGTAGTGCCAGGGGTGCCAGTAGTGCCAGGGGTGCCAGTAGTGCTAGGGGTGCCAGTAGTGCCAGTAGTGCCAGTAGTGCCAGGGGTGCCAGTAGTGCCAGGGGTGCCAGTAGTGCCAGGGGTGCCAGGGGTGCCAGTAGTGCCAGAGGTGCCAGGGGTGCCAGGCTGCGCAGGGATGTGTTGGGGTTGGCACCCAGGAGCTCTCTGGCTCTGAGAGGGACTGTGCGAGCTGCTCTCACTCTCGGCAATGGGAGGGGGCGGGGGGGGCAGAGGGGGGGGGGACTCATCCATCTTCGCTCCTTCCGCACCATTTCTTTATTCTCCTCATTATCTCTCCCTGCAGTTTGGCCAAGAGAGTGGGAATTGGGGGGGAGAGGGGGTGCAATTGCCCAGGGAATAATAAACCCTACGGCCACTAAGGCTCGGAGCTCATTGGTTGCACGTGGGACACAAGTAACGGGGACCCCCACTGGCCCCGCCCCTCTGTGTATAACCTTATTCCTATTGTATTGGGACTGGACCCAACGCTCCCATTCGCTAGAATAATGTGGCGCTGCTTGGGGTTCTGCCAGTGGAACTGACCCCTCTCATACCCTAAACCAGTGCGGTCCAACTGGCGGCCCCTGCCCCCCCCCCTCTGTGTGGCCCCCACCTGTCTGGCTGCTTTGAAGACTTTTGAAGACACTTGTGTAAGCATTAAATGGTATCAGTACTGAGATTAACTGCCCCCCTGCATGGTTCTCACCTCAGATTCAGGCTGTAACCCCCCTGTATTGTTTAAACATGTAATCCCCTGTGTTGTTCCACCTTTTAATCTCTGTATTGTTCCCCCCTGCAGTGTTCCCACCTCAGGCTCAGGCTGTAATCACCCCCATTGTTCACTTATTCACACCTCAGACATTGTATGTACTGTATGGCACACACAGGCAGGGTAGGGCAGGCAGAGTATGGCACACACAGGCAGGGTAGGGCAGGCAGAGTATGGCACACACAGGCAGGGTAGGGCAGGCAGAGTATGGCACACACAGGCAGGGTAGGGCAGGCAGAGTATGGCACGCACAGGCAGGGTAGGGCAGGCAGAGTATGGCACGCACAGGCAGGGTAGGGAAGGCAGAGTATGGCACGCACAGTCAGGGTAGGGCAGGCAGAGTATGGCACGCACAGGCAGGGTAGGGCAGGCAGAGTATGGCACACACAGGCAGCGTAGGGCAGGCAGAGTATGGCACACACAGGCAGGGTAGGGAAGGCAGAGTATGGCACACACAGGCAGGGTAGGGCAGGCAGAGTATGGCACACACAGGCAGGGTAGGGCAGGCAGAGTATGGCACACACAGGCAGGGTAGGGCAGGCAGAGTATGGCACACACAGGCAGGGTAGGGCAGGCAGAGTATGGCACGCACAGGCAGGGTAGGGCAGGCAGAGTATGGCACGCACAGGCAGGGTAGGGAAGGCAGAGTATGGCACGCACAGTCAGGGTAGGGCAGGCAGAGTATGGCACGCACAGGCAGGGTAGGGCAGGCAGAGTATGGCACACACAGGCAGCGTAGGGCAGGCAGAGTATGGCACACACAGGCAGGGTAGGGAAGGCAGAGTATGGCACACACAGGCAGGGTAGGGCAGGCAGAGTATGGCACACACACAGGCAGGGTAGGGAAGGCAGAGTATGGCACACACAGGCAGGGTAGGGAAGGCAGAGTATGGCCACACAGGCAGGGTAGGGCAGGCAGAGTATGGGCACACACACAGGCAGGGTAGGGAAGGCAGAGTATGGCACACACAGGCAGGGTAGGGAAGGCAGAGTATGGCACACACAGGCAGGGTAGGGCAGGCAGAGTAATGGCACACACACAGGCAGGGTAGGGAAGGCAGAGTATGGCACACACAGGCAGGGTAGGGAAAGGCAGAGTATGGCACACACAGGCAGGGTAGGGCAGGCAGAGTATGGCACATACAGGCAGGGTAGGGAAGGCAGAGTATGGCACACACAGGCACGCGTAGGGCAGGCAGAGTATGGCAACGCACAGGCAGGGTAGAGCAGGCAGAGTATGGCACATACAGGCAGGGTAGGGAAGGCAGAGTATGGCACGCACAGTCAGGGTAGGGCAGGCAGAGTATGGCACGCACAGGCAGGGTAGGGAAGGCAGAGTATGGCACGCACAGGCAGGGTAGGGAAGGCAGAGTATGGCACATACAGGCAGGGTAGGGCAGGCAGAGTATGGCACATACAGGCAGCATAGGGCAGGCAGAGTATGGCACACACACACAGGCAGGGTAGGGCAGGCAGAGTATGGCACACACAGGCAGGGTAGGGAAGGCAGAGTATGGCACGCACAGGCAGGGTAGGGCAGGCAGAGTATGGCACACACAGGCAGGGTAGGGAAGGCAGAGTATGGCACGCACAGGCAGGGTAGGGCAGGCAGAGTATGGCACACACAGGCAGGGTAGGGCAGGCAGAGTATGGCACATACAGGCAGCATAGGGCAGGCAGAGTATGGCACACACACACAGGCAGGGTAGGGCAGGCAGAGTATGGCACACACCAGGCAGGGTAGGGAAGCAGAGTATGGCACACACAGGCAGGGTAGGGCAGGCAGAGTATGGCACAACACAGGCAGGGTAGGGAAGGCAGAGTATGGCACACACAGGCAGCGTAGGGAAGGCAGAGTATGGCACATACAGGCAGGGTAGGGCAGGCAGAGTATGGCACATACAGGCAGCATAGGGCAGGCAGAGTATGGCACACACACACAGGCAGGGTAGGGCAGGCAGAGTATGGCACACACAGGCAGGGTAGGGAAGGCAGAGTATGGCACGCACAGGCAGGGTAGGGCAGGCAGAGTATGGCACACACAGGCAGGGTAGGGAAGGCAGAGTATGGCACGCACAGGCAGGGTAGGGCAGGCAGAGTATGGCACACACAGACAGGGTAGGGCAGGCAGAGTATGGCACGCACAGGCAGGGTAGGGCAGGCAGAGTATGGCACATACAGGCAGCATAGGGCAGGCAGAGTATGGCACACACACACAGGCAGGGTAGGGCAGGCAGAGTATGGCACACACAGGCAGGGTAGGGCAGGCAGAGTAGGGACTTGGTTTATATAAGACTGGTCTATATAAGTAGGCCCTTATTTGTTTAACTCCTCATTGATATTATACCAAGTTTGCTCCCCTGGTTATTTAACGCCTTTCACCCATAACTGGATTCTTTTTCCCTTTGTCTCCACTTCCTTCTTGTCCTCTTGCTTTTCCTCCTTTTTCCCTTCTCTCCTGTATTTCTTCTTTTTTCTCTCGCCTATTTTTCTCCACTCACGGTGCCGATCAACTGTCCCACCACTATGAACCATCTTTCCTACAGCGATACGACAGATCCACATACCTTATTTATTTCTACACACGGTGTAATAGCGTGCTAAGTACTGCTTACAGGACCCATTACATATGGGGTCTCTTTGTGCGTATGGGTGCACCATCCGTGACAAACTGAGTAAGAATTACATATGACACTGTTTTTTATAAACACTTTATTGTTGATGCCCTATACAACACACACGGTGCAATAGTGTGCGTAATACTGTCCAATGGACCTTAACAATAGAGGTTCCTCGTGACGTATGATCGCACCATCCGTGCGTTACAACCTGGGCTTGATTCTGCCATAATGTTTATCTTTTTTGAGAAATTTTCCCTCCTTTGGTACCTGCGTCCAAGATACGTTGAGAATGACACGATACCTTTTATTCTCCCTACTCTGACATACCAGTAACCCCGCTGCCTGTTACACCATTGCTCTGTCTCCCATAGTATTGAGCCCTTCGCCACCTGACAGCACCTGCAAAGGAGAGTCGCATCTATAATGTTATTGGTGATGGCCGAGTACTACTGACCGGCTTTCCACGCTAACAAACGCACTAATTGGTGCCGTTGCTTTTGCCATCGCACCGCCATCTTCCCTTTCTCATTACCTCACTCTGTCCTCTCTACTCTGTCTCTCCTCAGTTACTATTTTCCATCTTTCTCTTTGACTACTTTTCTTCCCATCTGCCTCTTCTATTCCCCTTATCCTAGCTTTACTACAAAGAAGCGGACCGATTCCCCATAAGGCACACCATATAATGCATTATTTGAAAGTCATGTCAGGCAATACATGCTGCACAGAACAGCCATGTTAGTTACTCATTTTCAGCAACTCCTTGATGTATATTTGCCCTACTGTCCCTCATTATTTCTTATTCCTTGGGCCAGTTTGATTTTGTACATTTATAAACTTATAACTTGGGGATATCTTTGCGACATATGTGAGTTGCAGTTCAGCACTAGATACATAAGCGGGCTTTTTTAATACACACCCACTTTTCCTTTCCCCTGACAGTCCTTTTGTTTGTGTTCTATGCCTAATCCATATTATCTTAACAGTTTTTGTTGATTCAATGTGTTTTGAGAGCGTTTTTTTCACACTGTATGCTAATGTAATCACACCTATGACGTCATTGTTTGGCGCCAAATTCGGTTTTTTCAGTGCGCCAGTGTTTGTTTCACATTGTCTCTGAGAAAGGCTGTGGATGCAGCCGAAACGTTAGATGTTGATTTGAATAAAACTTCTATATTTTCTTAAGACCTGTGAGTGCGGACTCTCTCTACAGCTATTCCCTTATATATTTATATATAGTGATCCCACCCCCCCTTATATATTTATATATAGTGATCCCACCCCTTATATATTTATATATAGTGACCCCCCCCCTTATATATTTATATATAGTGATCCTACCCCCCCTTATATATTTATATATAGTGATCCTACCCCCCTTATATATTTATATATAGTGATCCTACCCCCTTATATATTTATATACAGTGATCCTACCCCCCTTATATATTTATATATAGTGACCCCCCCCTTATATATTTATATATAGTGATCCTACCCCCCTTATATATTTATATATAGTGATCCTACCCCCCCTTATATATTTATATACAGTGATCCTACCCCCCTTATATATTTATATATAGTGATCCTACCCCCCTTATATATTTATATATAGTGACCCCCCCTTATATATTTATATATAGTGATCCTACCCCCCTTATATATTTATATACAGTGATCCTACCCCCCCTTATATATTTATATATAGTGATCCTACCCCCCTTATATATTTATATATAGTGATCCTATCCCCCCTTATATATTTATATATAGTGATCCCCCCCCTTATATATTTATATATAGTGATCCTACCCCCCCTTATATATTTATATATAGTGATCCTACCCCCCCTTATATATAGTGACCCCCCCTTAACTGCCCCCCCCCCAGTGTAACCAATCCCAACTGGGCCAGCCTTTCCCATAACTGAGCCCATTCCCTTTATCAGCTTAGTCGCTCTTCCCTGTACTTTCTCTATTTCATTACTGCCCCCCTTATATATTTATATATAGTGACCCCCCTTAACTGCCCCCCCCCCCCCCCAGTGTAACCAATCCCAACTGGGCCAGCCTTTCCCCATAACTGAGCCCATTCCCTTTATCAGCTTAGTCCGCTCTTCCCTGTACTTTCTCTATTTCATTACTGCCCCCCCTTATATATTTATATATAGTGACCCCCCTTAACTGCCCCCCCCCCAGTGTAACCAATCCCAACTGGGCCAGCCTTTCCCCATAACTGAGCCCATTCCCTTTATCAGCTTAGTCGCTCTTCCTGTACTTTCTCTATTTCATTACTGCCCCCCCTTATATATTTATATATAGTGACCCCCCCTTAACTGCCCCTTCCCCAGTGTAACCAATCCCAACTGGGCCAGCCTTTCCCCATAACTGAGCCCATTCCCTTTATCAGCTTAGTCGCTCTTCCCTGTACTTTCTCTATTTCATTACTGCCCCCCCCTTATATATTTATATATAGTGACCCCCCCTTAACTGCCCCTTCCCCAGTGTAACCAATCCCAACTGGGCCAGCCTTTCCCCATAACTGAGCCCATTCCCTGTATCAGCTTAGTCGCTGGAGGAGGGGACTCAGTTGCACCCATGGGTGCCGGCACTTACAGTCACTGAGTACAATGGTATCACCCGTTGGGGGGGTGGATTTTGAGTGCAGTAATTCATGTTGGGGGCAGTAGTGGCACTTTCTGCCCCAGCAGGGGGCGCACACATGAACCCTACAGTTGCACCCGGGGCAGGAGTCTCTGGCTGGCAGACGGGTATTTCTGGGCAATGAGACCCCTCACCTCTCCGGGTTCCTCAGGCGGTGCCAGCGCGCGGGGCGGGCGATACACGTGTAATTAGCAGATGAAGTTGTGATTAGTGAGGACTAATTAGCAGAAGCTGATTATGCAAATGATATAGATGGGAGGGAACTTCTTAGGATGAATCTCAACACAAAGTCACATTCTGGGGCAAATACAAAGTGTTTGTTGGTGTTTATGCCCTTGTTACATACCCTGGGGGCAGTGAGAGACCATGAATGCCAGTTGGTGGGTGCCGGGGGGGCACATTGGCCTGTGTGGGGTTAATCCTACATAACGTGCCGCGCCACTCAGTAGGGGGCAGCAAAACCCAAGCCCTAACTCCAACCCAAACCCTAGCTCTAACCCTAACCCTCATACACTCAGTAGGGGGCAGCCTAACCCTAACCCTATCCCTAACCCTTACCCTATCCCTATCCCTATCCCTATCCCTATCCCTATCCCTAACCCTAACCCTATCCCTAACCCTTACCCTATCCCTATCCCTATCCCTAACCCTATCCCTAACCCTATCCCTATCCCTAACCCTAACCCTAACCCTAACCCTATCCCTAACCCTATCCCTAACCCTATCCCTAACCCTAACCCTATCCCTATCCCTAACCCTAACCCTAACCCTATCCCTATCCCTATCCCTAACCCTATCCCTAACCCTAACCCTATCCCTATCCCTAACCCTATCCCTATCCCTAACCCTATCCCTAACCCTATCCCTATCCCTAACCCTATCCCTAACCCTATCCCTAACCCTATCCCTATCCCTAACCCTATCCCTATCCCTAACCCTATCCCTATCCCTAACCCTATCCCTAACCCTATCCCTATCCCTAACCCTATCCCTATCCCTAACCCTATCCCTAACCCTATCCCTATCCCTATCCCTAACCCTATCCCTATCCCTAACCCTAACCCTATCCCTATCCCTATCCCTAACCTTAACCCTATCCCTAACCCTATCCCTATCCCTAACCTTAACCCTATCCCTACCCTATCCCTAACCTTAACCCTATCCCTAACCCTATCCCTATCCCTAACCCTAACCCTATCCCTATCCCTAACCCTAACCCTAACCCTATCCCTATCCCTAACCCTATCCCTAACCCTAACCCTATCCCTATCCCTATCCCTAACCCTAACCCTATCCCTATCCCTAACCCTATCCCTAACCCTAACCCTATCCCTATCCCTATCCCTAACCTTAACCCTATCCCTAACCCTATCCCTATCCCTAACCCTAACCCTATCCCTATCCCTAACCCTAACCCTAACCCTATCCCTAACCCTATCCCTATCCCTAACCCTAACCCTATCCCTATCCCTATCCCTAACCCTATCCCTAACCCTATCCCTATCCCTATCCCTATCCCTAACCCTATCCCTAACCCTATCCCTATCCCTATCCCTAACCCTAACCTTAACCCTATCCCTAACCCTAACCCTATCCCTATCCCTAACCCTAACCCTAACCCTATCCCTATCCCTAACCCTAACCCTATCCCTAACCCTAACCCTATCCCTAACCCTAACCCTATCCCTAACCCTATCCCTAACCCTAACCCTATCCCTAACCCTATCCCTAACCCTAACCCTATCCCTAACCCTAACCCTATCCCTATCCCTAACCCTAACCCTAACCCTATCCCTATCCCTAACCCTAACCCTATCCCTAACCCTAACCCTATCCCTAACCCTAACCCTATCCCTAACCCTAACCCTAACCCTAACCCTATCCCTAACCCTATCCCTAACCCTATCCCTAACCCTATCCCTAACCCTATCCCTAACCCTAACCCTAACCCTAACCCTATCCCTATCCCTATCCTAACCCTATCCCTACCCTAACCCTATCCTAACCCTAACCCTATCCCTAACCCTATCCCTATCCCTAACCCTATCCCTAATCCCTACCCTATCCCTAACCCTATCCTATCCTATCCCTAACCCTATCCCTATCCCTAACCCTATCCCTATCCCTAACCCTATCCCTAACCCTATCCCTATCCCTAACCCTATCCCTAACCCTAACCCTAACCCTATCCCTAACCCTATCCCTAACCCTATCCCTATCCCTAACCCTATCCCTAACCCTATCCCTATCCCTAACCCTAACCCTATCCCTAACCCTAACCCTATCCCTAACCCTATCCCTATCCCTAACCCTAACCCTTACCCTATCCCTATCCCTAACCCTATCCCTAACCCTAACCCTATTGTCACAACCTCAGGGCCGTGAGTTCCCAGACATAGGGCAGGACCCAAAGAGCAAACAGTTGGTATCACAGGATGAGGCGTTTATTGGAGAAATGGCAAGTAGCCATCAGCAGGTTCCCATAAGCCAGTAGGTGGTAGCCAGCCTGCACTCTTGTTCCTTAGGGAATAGGGAAATACACACAGTTGGGGGGAATCTTCTTGCCCCAGCTAAGGTAGATTCCAGGGGAACACAGGGGAGGGGGTCCTGCCGTAGCTAAGGTTACACCCCAGACAAAAGGCTCCTTGGAACTCTTGGCAGCCACCTTTGTAGCCAGAAAGGGAGCAGCCCCTGTCGTAAAACCAAAACAGGATTTGGCTCCTTCTGCCAACCCAAAGGCAGCTTCCAGAGGGGCCAATCATAGCTAATCCCACTGGGCCTATGGGAAGCCACCTAGGGAGCATGCCCAGTTCAGTCTTTTGCATTTACTAGACAGAGCATTGCTGTCACAAGGGGTAACTATGTGTATTGTGTCACTATGGGGTCTGGCTCTGTGTGCCCTCACAATAGGGGCAATTACATGGGGAGGGCCAGACAGAGCCGGCTGGCTACACACAATACACACCTAGATGAGATTAACCTACACAATGCATTTGCTACAACAGGTAGGGGGGGGCAGGGGGTACATTTCAACATAAACAGAAATATCTAATAGTTTCATCCAACTTATACAGTTTGTTATGTCACATTTCTCCCCCTTCCCAAATAGTGAGCCTGCTGGGGGCCTACACAGGTTCCCAGCAGCCTCACTAGCCAATTCCCATAAAGCAAAAGTCTTTAGTTCCTTGGGGGGGGGGGCAGATTGGCAAAACAGGAATAAAAAGATGGGGTGTAAACAGAACCCACAGGATCTAAGAGGGATATTTCAGGGCGGCCATCATTAACCCTCTCTCCTCCATATGGGCGACCCTGTAATGTCACAGTTCTGGCCTCCAGGACAATAAAGGGGCCTTCCAGGGAGAAGGGAACAATCCCAGGTGGTACAGTCTGTATTCCCCCCCCAAGCAGTCAGGCCAAGGTGACTCATCTTCAAGTGACCCCAATGACCAGTGGACCCCAAAGAGTATTAGACAAATGTTTACCCCCCTGTCTTTCCTTTAATTCTAAGTTCCACCCAACCTCTCTCAAGGCCCCGGTCCCTGTAACATTACACAATGGGGGACCCCTCCATCTGGGAGATATTGTAGGGACAGCACGGGGACTCACCAGTGTTTTATTTCTCTGTGGGGTAATTCTCTGGCCTTGTTGTCTGCCAGAGGGGGTTTCCGGAACAACTGCCCTGGTTACACGTTGTGCTTTTGGGGTGCCCCTTACTCCATTCCCAGAACTGACTGCTCTGATAGACATTGGGGAATCCTGAGCAATGCTTTCCTCTTGGTCCTGTTCCTCTCCAGCCAGCAACAACTCAGGTAGTGGGGAATCCTCATCTCTTCCCTCCTTGGAGCTTTTTTCAAACTGAGCAGCTCCAGGCTCCACACAATTAGGGATTTCACTTGGGGAGGCCTCAGCCTCTGCCAAGCCTTTAAAGTGGCAGCACCCACTCTCTGGTTCTGCCAGCCCAGGGGTAACACAACCACTGGACTCCGTACAAACAGGGATTTCACTTGGGGAGGCCTCAGCCTCTGCCAAGCCTTTAAAGTGGCAGCACCCACTCTCTGGTTCTGCCAGCCCAGGGGTAACACAACCACTGAACTCTAAACAAACAGGGATTTCACTTGGGGAGGCCTCAGCCTCTGCCAAGCCTTTAAAGTGGCAGCACCCACTCTCCGGTTCTGCCAGCTCAGGGGTAACACAACCACTGAACTCCTCACAAACAGGGATTTCCCTTGGGGACCATAATAAAGTTGTTTGGGAAGCTTCTTGTTCCTCCCCCACCCCGGCACTGACTGTACTGGGGGGTAAGTGAAAGTCTTTTGGACCTACAGTACCAAGACATGGCTGTGCCTGCTGAAAACCCCAAAAAGATGGTGCACATACCCTCAGTGCTTCCTTGCGTTGGTTTTCCAATTCCTGGATACTCCCATACTCTTTTATCAATTCCAGTTCCTGATACACCAGGTCAGCAAGCCAGTCCCTCCGTTCCTCTGTATCATTCATTCCTATATAAAAGAAGCGCTGTGCATAGAGGGTATGGAATTCCCCCTCTGGGTTACCCACAAAGGTGCTATAGTCACAGAAATTCAGCCTCTCCCATTGGCCGTGCCATTCCGCCAAGCTACAGGGAAGCGGGAGCACTGTATAGGGACTGTGCCAATATCTCCCACCTGGTTGGTGCATGGTGCGCTGCAGAACATAGTACCCATCCTCCAGGTCTGCCTCTCCTGCCACTAACTGCCCTACTCCATATGCCAGACCCTCATCCCCAGATAGTCCCAGTGACTCACATCTCAGCCAGAACAGGGTCCTCTCTCTGGGATCAGTAGGGATCTCTGGAGTCCAGGAGTAATCCATGCGAGCGAAGAGATCCAATGGGTCAGCGTAGAATCCAGGTGGGGTGCTCATGGTGCCTTTTGGGTCCTGGGATCCTATGCCACTGCTTGCCACCAAATTATGTCACAACCTCAGGGCCGTGAGTTCCCAGACATAGGGCAGGACCCAAAGAGCAAACAGTTGGTATCACAGGATGAGGCGTTTATTGGAGAAATGGCAAGTAGCCATCAGCAGGTTCCCATAAGCCAGTAGGTGGTAGCCAGCCTGCACTCTTGTTCCTTAGGGAGTAGGGAAATACACACAGTTGGGGGGAATCTTCTTGCCGCAGCTAAGGTAGATTCCAGGGAACACAGGGGAGGGGGTCCTGCCGTAGCTAAGGTTACACCCCAGACAAAAGGCTCCTTGGAACTCTTGGCAGCCACCTTTGTAGCCAGAAAGGGAACAGCCCCTGTCGTAAAACCAAAACAGGATTTGGCTCCTTCTGCCAACCCAAAGGCAGCTTCCAGAGGGGCCAATCATAGCTAATCCCACTGGGCCTATGGGAAGCCACCTAGGGAGCATGCCCAGTTCAGTCTTTTGCATTTACTAGACAGAGCACTGCTCTCACAAGGGGTAACTATGTGTATTGTGTCACTATGGGGTCTGGCTCTGTGTGCCCTCACAATAGGGGCAATTACATGGGGAGGGCCAGACAGAGCCGGCTGGATACACACAATACACACCTAGATGAGATTAACCTACACAATGCATTTGCTACAACAGGTAGGGGGGGGGGCAGGGGGTACATTTCAACATAAACAGAAATATCTAATAGTTTCATCCAACTTATACAGTTTGTTATGTCACACCTATGCCTAACCCTAACCCTATCCCTAACCCTATCCCTATCCCTAACCCTATCCCTATCCCTATCCCTATCCCTATCCCTAACCCTATCCCTATCCCTAACCCTATCCCTAACCCTATCCCTATCCCTATCCCTATCCCTAACCCTAACCCTAACCCTATCCCTATCCCTAACCCTATCCCTATCCCTATCCCTATCCCTAACCCTAACCCTAACCCTATCCCTAACCCTATCCCTATCCCTAACCCTAACCCTATCCCTAACCCTAACCCTATCCCTAACCCTATCCCTAACCCTAACCCTATCCCTAACCCTATCCCTATCCCTAACCCTATCCCTAACCCTATCCCTAACCCTAACCCTATCCCTAACCCTATCCCTAACCCTATCCCTAACCCTAACCCTAACCCTATCCCTATCCCTAACCCTAACCCTAACCCTAACCCTATCCCTATCCCTAACCCTATCCCTATCCCTATCCCTAACCCTAACCCTATCCCTATCCCTAACCCTATCCGTATCCCTATCCCTAACCCTATCCCTATCCCTATCCCTAACCCTAACCCTATCCCTATCCCTATCCCTAACCCTAACCCTATCCCTATCCCTAACCCTAACCCTAACCCTAACCCTATCCCTATCCCTATCCCTAACCCTATCCCTAACCCTAACCCTATCCCTAACCCTAACCCTAACCCTAACCCTAACCCTATCCCTAACCCTAACCCTAACCCTAACCCTATCCCTATCCCTATCCCTAACCCTATCCCTAACCCTAACCCTAACCCTAACCCTATCCCTAACCCTAACCCTAACCCTAACCCTATCCCTATCCCTATCCCTAACCCTATCCCTAACCCTAACCCTAACCCTAACCCTATCCCTAACCCTAACCCTAACCCTAACCCTATCCCTATCCCTAACCCTAACCCTAACCCTAACCCTATCCCTATCCCTAACCCTATCCCTAACCCTAACCCTAACCCTAACCCTATCCCTAACCCTAACCCTAACCCTAACCCTATCCCTATCCCTAACCCTATCCCTAACCCTAACCCTAACCCTAACCCTATCCCTAACCCTAA
The DNA here is from genome assembly GCF_000004195.4 of Xenopus tropicalis. Taxonomy (NCBI): domain Eukaryota; kingdom Metazoa; phylum Chordata; class Amphibia; order Anura; family Pipidae; genus Xenopus; species Xenopus tropicalis. The sequence continues at coordinate 1,250,134 of NC_030682.2, forward strand.
CCCTAACCCTAACCCTAACCCTAACCCTAACCCTATCCCTAACCCTAACCCTAACCCTAACCCTAACCCTATCCCTATCCCTATCCCTAACCCTATCCCTAACCCTAACCCTAACCCTAACCCTATCCCTAACCCTAACCCTAACCCTAACCCTAACCCTATCCCTATCCCTAACCCTAACCCTAACCCTAACCCTATCCCTATCCCTATCCCTAACCCTATCCCTAACCCTAACCCTATCCCTAACCCTAACCCTATCCCTATCCCTATCCCTATCCCTAACCCTAACCCTATCCCTAACCCTAACCCTATCCCTAACCCTATCCCTATCCCTAACCCTATCCCTATCCCTATCCCTAACCCTAACCCTATCCCTAACCCTAACCCTAACCCTATCCCTAACCCTATCCCTATCCCTAACCCTAACCCTATCCCTAACCCTAACCCTATCCCTAACCCTATCCCTAACCCTAACCCTATCCCTAACCCTATCCCTATCCCTAACCCTATCCCTAACCCTATCCCTAACCCTAACCCTATCCCTAACCCTATCCCTAACCCTAACCCTATCCCTAACCCTATCCCTATCCCTAACCCTATCCCTAACCCTATCCCTAACCCTAACCCTATCCCTAACCCTATCCCTAACCCTATCCCTAACCCTAACCCTAACCCTATCCCTATCCCTAACCCTAACCCTATCCCTAACCCTATCCCTATCCCTATCCCTAACCCTAACCCTATCCCTATCCCTATCCCTAACCCTAACCCTATCCCTATCCCTATCCCTAACCCTAACCCTATCCCTATCCCTAACCCTAACCCTAACCCTATCCCTATCCCTATCCCTAACCCTATCCCTAACCCTAACCCTATCCCTAACCCTAACCCTAACCCTATCCCTATCCCTATCCCTATCCCTAACCCTAACCCTATCCCTAACCCTAACCCTAACCCTATCCCTATCCCTAACCCTAACCCTAACCCTATCCCTAACCCTAACCCTAACCCTATCCCTAACCCTAACCCTAACCCTATCCCTATCCCTAACCCTATCCCTAACCCTAACCCTATCCCTAACCCTATCCCTAACCCTATCCCTATCCCTATCCCTAACCCTAACCCTATCCCTATCCCTAACCCTAACCCTATCCCTAACCCTATCCCTATCCCTATCCCTAACCCTAACCCTATCCCTAACCCTATCCCTAACCCTATCCCTATCCCTAACCCTATCCCTAACCCTATCCCTAACCCTATCCCTAACCCTATCCCTAACCCTATCCCTATCCCTATCCCTAACCCTAACCCTATCCCTAACCCTATCCCTATCCCTAACCCTAACCCTATCCCTAACCCTATCCCTATCCCTAACCCTAACCCTAACCCTATCCCTATCCCTATCCCTAACCCTATCCCTAACCCTATCCCTAACCCTATCCCTAACCCTAACCCTATCCCTAACCCTATCCCTAACCCTATCCCTATCCCTATCCCTAACCCTAACCCTATCCCTAACCCTATCCCTATCCCTAACCCTATCCCTATCCCTAACCCTATCCCTAACCCTATCCCTATCCCTAACCCTAACCCTATCCCTATCCCTAACCCTATCCCTATCCCTAACCCTATCCCTAACCCTATCCCTATCCCTAACCCTATCCCTAACCCTATCCCTATCCCTAACCCTATCCCTAACCCTATCCCTATCCCTAACCCTAACCCTATCCCTATCCCTAACCCTATCCCTATCCCTATCCCTAACCCTATCCCTAACCCTAACCCTAACCCTATCCCTAACCCTATCCCTAACCCTAACCCTATCCTAACCCTATCCCTAACCCCTATCCCTAACCCTATCCCTAACCCTAACCCTAACCCTATCCCTAACCCTATCCCTATCCCTAACCCTATCCCTATCCCTATCCCTAACCCTATCCCTAACCCTATCCCTATCCCTAACCCTAACCCTATCCCTATCCCTAACCCTATCCCTATCCCTAACCCTATCCCTAACCCTAACCCTAACCCTATCCCTATCCCTAACCCTATCCCTATCCCTAACCCTATCCCTATCCCTATCCCTAACCCTATCCCTAACCCTATCCCTATCCCTATCCCTAACCCTATCCCTAACCCTAACCCTAACCCTATCCCTATCCCTAACCCTATCCCTATCCCTAACCCTAACCCTATCCCTATCCCTAACCCTATCCCTATCCCTAACCCTATCCCTATCCCTAACCCTATCCCTATCCCTACCCTAACCCTATCCCTACCCTATCCCTATCCCTAACCCTATCCCTATCCCTATCCCTAACCCTATCCCTAACCCTCCTATCCCTAACCCTACCCTAACCCTAACCCTATCCCTATCCCTAACCCTATCCCTATCCCTAACCCTATCCCTAACCCTAACCCTAACCCTATCCCTATCCCTAACCCTATCCCTATCCCTATCCCTAACCCTATCCCTAACCCTAACCCTATCCCTAACCCTATCCCTAACCCTAACCCTATCCCTATCCCTAACCCTATCCCTAACCCTAACCCTATCCCTAACCCTATCCCTAACCCTAACCCTATCCCTAACCCTAACCCTATCCCTAACCCTATCCCTAACCCTAACCCTATCCCTAACCCTATCCCTAACCCTAACCCTATCCCTAACCCTATCCCTAACCCTAACCCTATCCCTAACCCTATCCCTAACCCTAACCCTAACCCTAACCCTAACCCTATCCCTAACCCTATCCCTAACCCTATCCCTAACCCTAACCCTAACCCTAACCCTATCCCTAACCCTAACCCTATCCCTAACCCTATCCCTAACCCTAACCCTAACCCTAACCCTATCCCTAACCCTAACCCTATCCCTAACCCTAACCCTATCCCTACCCCTATCCCTAACCCTAACCCTAACCCTAACCCTATCCCTAACCCTAACCCTATCCCTAACCCTAACCCTATCCCTAACCCTAACCCTAACCCTAACCCTATCCCTAACCCTAACCCTATCCCTAACCCTATCCCTATCCCTACCCCTATCCCTAACCCTAACCCTAACCCTAACCCTATCCCTAACCCTAACCCTATCCCTAACCCTAACCCTATCCCTACCCTATCCCTAACCCTAACCCTAACCCTAACCCTATCCCTAACCCTAACCCTATCCCTAACCCTAACCCTATCCCTAACCCTAACCCTATCCCTAACCCTATCCCTAACCCTAACCCTAACCCTAACCCTATCCCTAACCCTAACCCTATCCCTAACCCTAACCCTATCCCTACCCCTATCCCTAACCCTAACCCTAACCCTAACCCTATCCCTAACCCTAACCCTATCCCTAACCCTAACCCTATCCCTAACCCTAACCCTAACCCTAACCCTATCCCTAACCCTAACCCTATCCCTAACCCTATCCCTATCCCTACCCCTATCCCTAACCCTAACCCTAACCCTAACCCTAACCCTATCCCTAACCCTAACCCTATCCCTAACCCTAACCCTATCCCTACCCCTATCCCTAACCCTAACCCTAACCCTAACCCTACCCCTAACCCTAACCCTAACCCTATCCCTAACCCTATCCCTAACCCTAACCCTAACCCTAACCCTAACCCTAACCCTATCCCTAACCCTATCCCTAACCCTATCCCTAACCCTAACCCTATCCCTAACCCTATCCCTAACCCTATCCCTAACCCTAACCCTATCCCTAACCCTAACCCTATCCCTAACCCTAACCCTATCCCTAACCCTATCCCTAACCCTAACCCTAACCCTAACCCTATCCCTAACCCTATCCCTACCCCTATCCCTAACCCTAACCCTAACCCTAACCCTATCCCTAACCCTAACCCTATCCCTAACCCTATCCCTAACCCTAACCCTAACCCTAACCCTATCCCTAACCCTAACCCTATCCCTAACCCTAACCCTATCCCTACCCCTATCCCTAACCCTAACCCTATCCCTACCCTATCCCTAACCCTAACCCTAACCCTAACCCTATCCCTATCCCTAACCCTAACCCTATCCCTAACCCTATCCCTAACCCTATCCCTATCCCTAACCCTATCCCTAACCCTATCCCTATCCCTAACCCTATCCCTAACCCTATCCCTATCCCTAACCCTAACCCTATCCCTATCCCTAACCCTATCCCTATCCCTATCCTAACCCTATCCCTAACCCTAACCCTAACCCTATCCCTAACCCTATCCTAACCCTAACCCTATCCCTAACCCTATCCCTAACCCTATCCCTATCCCTAACCCTAACCCTAACCCTATCCCTACCCTATCCCTATCCCTAACCCTATCCCTATCCCTATCCCTAACCCTATCCCTAACCCTATCCCTATCCCTAACCCTAACCCTATCCCTATCCCTAACCCTATCCCTATCCCTAACCCTATCCCTAACCCTAACCCTAACCCTATCCCTATCCCTAACCCTATCCCTATCCCTATCCCTAACCCTATCCCTAACCCTATCCCTAACCCTAACCCTATCCCTAACCCTATCCCTAACCCTAACCCTAACCCTATCCCTAACCCTATCCCTAACCCTAACCCTATCCCTAACCCTAACCCTATCCCTAACCCTATCCCTATCCCTACCCCTATCCCTAACCCTAACCCTAACCCTAACCCTATCCCTAACCCTAACCCTATCCCTAACCCTAACCCTATCCCTACCCCTATCCCTAACCCTAACCCTAACCCTAACCCTATCCCTAACCCTAACCCTATCCCTAACCCTAACCCTATCCCTAACCCTATCCCTAACCCTAACCCTAACCCTAACCCTATCCCTAACCCTATCCCTATCCCTATCCCTAACCCTAACCCTCGGGGGGGGGGGTCTCTTTGTGCTGATTCTGTATACGTGTGTATGTACTTACTGATCCTGTAACACTCACTACTCAGTAGAAGCCACACGTTCTAGGCTTGGGTTCCCCTATAGTCTCACTATTGCCCTCCTGTTTTTGCCTCTTTCTCCCACTCTCACCCCCCCTTCTCTTTACTCAGCCCCCAACCCCCAGTCATTTCTCTCACAGGAGTGTAACCAGGTTGTCTGACCCCTCAGCCCTTCCCTTACCCCACACTCAGGGTTCCCCTCCATCTTACTTGGGGGCACACAAATAACTAATATCAATAATTACAGAGAGTTTGATTGGGCAGGGCGGTACCATGTGACTTGTTGGAGAGAATTTGCCCCACTTGGGCCTCAGTCAGTTTGTGTGGGTGAATCTCTGCTGTAAGGGAGCTGCCCGGGGGCAGGTAAGTGTGTGGGCATTTGCCCAGGGCACTAACTGGCCAACCTACAGGCTCTATAGGATCCATGGCCCCTCCTACAATAACAAACGAGGGCTTCCCCCTGCGGCTCCATAATTAATATGATACTGATATGTTTTACCCACAATGCTCTGCTCCATCCTGTGTGTACTGTAGATTGGGTGTGAGTTATAGTTGCACCTGGAGGCCCCTGTATCTCCTGCTGATGGATAATAATGTATATAGGGACATGTTCCTTAGATCCTGCTGGCTTCCCATTGGCTGTTGCCTCCCCGGGGGATGCACCTCACTTTATTGTTCCATCTGCGTGTGGGGGGGTTCTGTGGTTATTGCGGCCGTTTTTGGTGCCAGATTTCCATGGTAAGTTATTTATTATGGGTGTTGGGATTCAGTTTGCTAGTTTGTCCCTGAGGAAGAGCAACACCCTGTGGCCCAAACGTTGGACTTTCTTCAATTAACACTTTTTTTCTTTTTGCATTAAAGGGAAACTAAAACCTAAACAAGACTATGGGTAGAAATGTTTAGCTGTGAGTTCTGAGCCCCTGTACCAGCCCAAAGCCCCCAAAGCTCTATAGAAATAAAGCCCCATGCCCCTGAAGATGCCCCCAGTAGCTCTCCATCTTTTGCCCAACTACTGCACATGCTCAGTCTGCTCTTGGCTGATGTCACTGAGCTTAGGGAGCGACTCCCAATATTCTTCTTTCCCCTGCCTGCTTGCTCTAGTCTCTGCCTGTTCCCTACATGCATACAGGCCAACCAATCACAGTCCTGTCTGGCACTTTGAGCTTGGGGAGAGACTTTAGCTGAATCCTTATTGGGTGACTTTCCCCCTTGTAATGATCCCAAATACTGAGCTGTGTAACAAATATAAGTTACAAAGGTTGGAAACAGAGGCAGAAGCTGAGACAAAAGTTCCAGTCACTTTGCTGTTACAAACAGCCCCTCTGGGAATAAACTGCCCCAGGGTAAAGGCTTCTCTGTATGTAACACAGTGACTGTATCTGCCCCTTACACCCCCCCCCCCCAGGGCTAAGGTACAGAATATTATTCACTTTAGTGCCCATCAGCCCAATAACTTCTCTGTATGTAACACAGTGACTGTATCTGCCCCTTACACTCCCCCCCCAGGGCTAAGGTACAGAATATTACTCACTTTAGTGCCCATCAGCCCAATAACTTCTCTGTATGTAACACAGTGACTGTATCTGCCCCTTACACTCCCCCCCCCCAGGGCTAAGGTACAGAATATTATTCACTTTAGTGCCCATCAGCCCAATAACTTCTCTGTATGTAACACAGTGAGTGTATCTGCCCCTTACACTCCCCCCCAGGGCTAAGGTACAGAACATTATTCACTTTAGTGCCCATCAGCCCAATAACTTCTCTGTATGTAACACAGTGACTGTATCTGCCCCTTACACCCCCCCCCCCCCAGGGCTAAGGTACAGAATATTATTCACTTTAGTGCCCATCAGCCCAATAACTTCTCTGTATGTAACACAGTGACTGTATCTGCCCCTTACACTCCCCCCCCCCAGGGCTAAGGTACAGAATATTATTCACTTTAGTGCCCATCAGCCCAATAACTTCTCTGTATGTAACACAGTGACTGTATCTGCCCCTTACACTCCCCCCTCCCAGGGCTAAGGTACAGAATATTACTCACTTTAGTGCCCATCAGCCCAATAACTTCTCTGTATGTAACACAGTGACTGTATCTGCCCCTTACACCCCCCCCAGGGCTAAGGTACAGAATATTACTCACTTTAGTGCCCATCAGCCCAATAACTTCTCTGTATGTAACACAGTGACTGTATCTGCCCCTTACACCCCCCCCCCCAGGGCTAAGGTACAGAATATTATTCACTTTAGTGCCCATCAGCCCAATAACTTCTCTGTATGTAACACAGTGACTGTATCTGCCCCTTACACCCCCCCCTCCCAGGGCTAAGGTACAGAATATTATTCACTTTAGTGCCCATCAGCCCAATAACTTCTCTGTATGTAACACAGTGAGTGTATCTGCCCCTTACACCCCCCCCCAGGGCTAAGGTACAGAATATTATTCACTTTAGTGCCCATCAGCCCAATAACTTCTCTGTATGTAACACAGTGACTGTATCTGCCCCTTACACTCCCCCCTCCCAGGGCTAAGGTACAGAATATTATTCACTTTAGTGCCCATCAGCCCAATAACTTCTCTGTATGTAACACAGTGACTGTATCTGCCCCTTACACTCCCCCCCCCCCCCAGGGCTAAGGTACAGAATATTATTCACTTTAGTGCCCATCAGCCCAATAACTTCTCTGTATGTAACACAGTGAGTGTATCTGCCCCTTACACTCCCCCCCCCCAGGGCTAAGGTACAGAATATTATTCACTTTAGTGCCCATCAGCCCAATAACTTCTCTGTATGTAACACAGTGACTGTATCTGCCCCTTACACCCCCCCCCCCAGGGCTAAGGTACAGAATATTATTCACTTTAGTGCCCATCAGCCCAATAACTTCTCTGTATGTAACACAGTGACTGTATCTGCCCCTTACACTCCCCCCTCCCAGGGCTAAGGTACAGAATATTATTCACTTTAGTGCCCATCAGCCCAATAACTTCTCTGTATGTAACACAGTGACTGTATCTGCCCCTTACACTCCCCCCTCCCAGGGCTAAGGTACAGAATATTATTCACTTTAGTGCCCATCAGCCCAATAACTTCTCTGTATGTAACACAGTGAGTGTATCTGCCCCTTACACTCCCCCCCCCCAGGGCTAAGGTACAGAATATTATTCACTTTAGTGCCCATCAGCCCAATAACTTCTCTGTATGTAACACAGTGAGTGTATCTGCCCCTTACACTCCCCCCCCCCAGGGCTAAGGTACAGAATATTATTCACTTTAGTGCCCATCAGCCCAATAACTTCTCTGTATGTAACACAGTGACTGTATCTGCCCCTTACACTCCCCCCCCCCCAGGGCTAAGGTACAGAATATTACTCACTTTAGTGCCCATCAGCCCAATAACTTCTCTGTATGTAACACAGTGAGTGTATCTGCCCCTTACACCCCCCCCCCCCCAGGGCTAAGGTACAGAATATTATTCACTTTAGTGCCCATCAGCCCAATAACTTCTCTGTATGTAACACAGTGACTGTATCTGCCCCTTACACTCCCCCCCCCAGGGCTAAGGTACAGAATATTATTCACTTTAGTGCCCATCAGCCCAATAACTTCTCTGTATGTAACACAGTGACTGTATCTGCCCCTTACCCCCCCCCCAGGGCTAAGGTACAGAATATTATTCACTTTAGTGCCCATCAGCCCAATAACTTCTCTGTATGTAACACAGTGAGTGTATCTGCCCCTTACACTCCCCCCCCCAGGGCTAAGGTACAGAATATTATTCACTTTAGTGCCCATCAGCCCAATAACTTCTCTGTATGTAACACAGTGAGTGTATCTGCCCCCTTACACTCCCCCCCCCAGGGCTAAGGTACAGAATATTATTCACTTTAGTGCCCATCAGCCCAATAACTTCTCTGTATGTAACACAGTGAGTGTATCTGCCCCTTACACTCCCCCCCCCAGGGCTAAGGTACAGAATATTATTCACTTTAGTGCCCATCAGCCCAATAACTTCTCTGTATGTAACACAGTGAGTGTATCTGCCCCTTACACTCCCCCCCCCCAGGGCTAAGGTACAGAATATTATTCACTTTAGTGCCCATCAGCCCAATAACTTCTCTGTATGTAACACAGTGAGTGTATCTGCCCCTTACACCCCCCCCCCCAGGGCTAAGGTACAGAATATTATTCACTTTAGTGCCCATCAGCCCAATAACTTCTCTGTATGTAACACAGTGAGTGTATCTGCCCCTTACACTCCCCCCCCCCAGGGCTAAGGTACAGAATATTATTCACTTTAGTGCCCATCAGCCCAATAACTTCTCTGTATGTAACACAGTGACTGTATCTGCCCCTTACACTCCCCCCCCCCAGGGCTAAGGTACAGAATATTATTCACTTTAGTGCCCATCAGCCCAATAACTTCTCTGTATGTAACACAGTGAGTGTATCTGCCCCTTACACCCCCCCCCCCCCAGGGCTAAGGTACAGAATATTATTCACTTTAGTGCCCATCAGCCCAATAACTTCTCTGTATGTAACACAGTGACTGTATCTGCCCCTTACACTCCCCCCCCCCCCCCCAGGGCTAAGGTACAGAATATTATTCACTTTAGTGCCCATCAGCCCAATAACTTCTCTGTATGTAACACAGTGACTGTATCTGCCCCTTACACCCCCCCCCCAGGGCTAAGGTACAGAATATTATTCACTTTAGTGCCCATCAGCCCAATAACTTCTCTGTATGTAACACAGTGAGTGTATCTGCCCCTTACACTCCCCCCCCCAGGGCTAAGGTACAGAATATTATTCACTTTAGTGCCCATCAGCCCAATAACTTCTCTGTATGTAACACAGTGAGTGTATCTGCCCCTTACACCCCCCCCCAGGGCTAAGGTACAGAATATTATTCACTTTAGTGCCCATCAGCCCAATAACTTCTCTGTATGTAACACAGTGACTGTATCTGCCCCTTACACTCCCCCCCCCCCCCCCAGGGCTAAGGTACAGAATATTATTCACTTTAGTGCCCATCAGCCCAATAACTTCTCTGTATGTAACACAGTGAGTGTATCTGCCCCTTACACCCCCCCCCCCCAGGGCTAAGGTACAGAATATTACTCACTTTAGTGCCCATCAGCCCAATAACTTCTCTGTATGTAACACAGTGACTGTATCTGCCCCTTACACTCCCCCCCCCCCCCAGGGCTAAGGTACAGAATATTATTCACTTTAGTGCCCATCAGCCCAATAACTTCTCTGTATGTAACACAGTGAGTGTATCTGCCCCTTACACTCCCCCCCCCCCCCAGGGCTAAGGTACAGAATATTATTCACTTTAGTGCCCATCAGCCCAATAACTTCTCTGTATGTAACACAGTGAGTGTATCTGCCCCTTACACTCCCCCCCCCCCAGGGCTAAGGTACAGAATATTACTCACTTTAGTGCCCATCAGCCCAATAACTTCTCTGTATGTAACACAGTGACTGTATCTGCCCCTTACACTCCCCCCCCCAGGGCTAAGGTACAGAATATTACTCACTTTAGTGCCCATCAGCCCAATAACTTCTCTGTATGTAACACAGTGAGTGTATCTGCCCCTTACACTCCCCCCCCCCCAGGGCTAAGGTACAGAATATTATTCACTTTAGTGCCCATCAGCCCAATAACTTCTCTGTATGTAACACAGTGAGTGTATCTGCCCCTTACAGAATAGTTCATTATTTCTTCTTCTTCTGGACAGAGTGATGGGTTCTAGATCCTGCAGCTGCATGGCATTATGGGTACTGATGGCATAGGCACATGGAGAGGACTTTTATTGGGCAGAATCTGGGCAGATAGTGGTGCAATTTTCTTCTCATACGGAGCATATCTGGGCGATTTATTTATATAAATAATAATAATAACTGAGGGATAAACTGGCTGGATCTGTAGGAGGTTCTTCTGCCTCTGGGGTAAGTGCAGTTATTCCCCTCAGTTTATATAAAATAGAGAGCCATTAAACTGCCCCTTATTAAACGGAACCCCAACATAGCGCCCCCCAGCTTTATATGAAGCCTTATTCCTTGTACTACACCCTGCCCCTTATGGAACCAATACCCCAGCAACTCTACATTTATTTCTTCTTTTCTTTAGGGTGTTCCCTGACTCCCAGGCCAAAAGGCACTAAAGGGAAAGGGTCATTGGGCTCACCTTCACCTGAAGGGTAGGGAGACCCCCCTTTATCCCCGACCCCCAGGCCAAAAGGCACTAAAGGGAAAGGGCCATTGGGCTCACCTTCACCTGAAGGGTAGGGAGACCCCCCTTTATCCCCGACCCCCAGGCCAAAAGGCACTAAGGGAAAGGGCCATTGGGCTCACCTTCACCTGAAGGGTAGGGAGACCCCCCTTTATCCCCGACCCCCCTTTATCCCCGACCCCCAGGCCAAAAGGCACTAAGGGAAAGGGCCATTGGGCTCACCTTCACCTAAATGGTAGGGAGACCCCCCTTTATCCCCGACCCCCAGGCCAAAAGGCACTAAAGGGAAAGGGTCATTGGGCCCACCTTCACCTGAAGGGTAGGGAGACCCCCCTTTATCCCCAACCCCCAGGCCAAAAGGCACTAAAGGGAAAGGGCCATTGGGCTCACCTTCACCTAAAGATTAGGGAGACCCCCCTTTATCCCTGACCCCCAGGCCAAAAGGCACTAAAGGGAAAGGGCCATTGGGCTCACCTTCACCTAAAGATTAGGGAGACCCCCCTTTATCCCCAACCCCCAGGCCAAAAGGCACTAAAGGGAAAGGGTCATTGGGCTCACCTTCACCTGAAGGGTAGGGAGACCCCCCTTTATCCCAACCCCCAGGCCAAAAGGCACTAAAGGGAAAGGGCCATTGGGCTCACCTTCACCTGAAGGGTAGGGAGACCCCCCCTTTATCCCCAACCCCCCAGGCCAAAAGGCACTAAAGGGAAAGGGCCATTGGGCTCACCTTCACCTAAAGATTAGGGAGACCCCCCTTTATCCCTGACCCCCAGGCCAAAAGGCACTAAAGGGAAAGGGCCATTGGGCTCACCTTCACCTAAAGATTAGGGAGACCCCCCTTTATCCCCAACCCCCAGGCCAAAAGGCACTAAAGGGAAAGGGTCATTGGGCTCACCTTCACCTGAAGGGTAGGGAGACCCCCCTTTATCCCCAACCCCCAGGCCAAAAGGCACTAAAGGGAAAGGGTCATTGGGCTCACCTTCACCTGAAGGGTAGGGAGACCCCCCCTTTATCCCCAACCCCCAGGCCAAAAGGCACTAAAGGGAAAGGGTCATTGGGCTCACCTTCACCTAAAGATTAGGGAGACCCCCCTTTATCCCCGACCCCCAGGCCAAAAGGCACTAAAGGGAAAGGGTCATTGGGCTCACCTTCACCTGAAGGGTAGGGAGACCCCCCTTTATCCCTGACCCCCAGGCCAAAAGGCACTAAAGGGAAAGGGTCATTGGGCTCACCTTCACCTAAAGATTAGGGAGACCCCCCTTTATCCCCGACCCCCAGGCCAAAAGGCACTAAAGGGAAAGGGTCATTGGGCTCACCTTCACCTAAAGATTAGGGAGACCCCCCTTTATCCCCGACCCCCAGGCCAAAAGGCACTAAAGGGAAAGGGTCATTGGGCTCACCTTCACCTAAAGATTAGGGAGACCCCCCTTTATCCCCGACCCCCAGGCCAAAAGGCACTAAAGGGAAAGAGTCATTGGGCTCACCTTCACCTAAATGGTAGGGAGACCCCCCTTTATCCCCGACCCCCAGGCCAAAAGGCACTAAAGGGAAAGGGTCATTGGGCTCACCTTCACCTAAAGATTAGGGAGACCCCCCTTTATCCCCGACCCCCAGGCCAAAAGGCACTAAAGGGAAAGGGTCATTGGGCTCACCTTCACCTAAATGGTAGGGAGACCCCCCTTTATCCCTGACCCCCAGGCCAAAAGGCACTAAAGGGAAAGGGTCATTGGGCTCACCTTCACCTAAAGATTAGGGAGACCCCCCTTTATCCCCGACCCCCAGGCCAAAAGGCACTAAAGGGAAAGGGCCATTGGGCTCACCTTCACCTAAAGGGTAGGGAGACCCCCCTTTATCCCCGACCCCCAGGCCAAAAGGCACTAAAGGGAAAGGGTCATTGGGCTCACCTTCACCTGAAGGCTACACGGAGACCCCCCTTTATCCCCGACCCCCAGACCATGAGAGACCAGGGTCATTGGACTCTTATTTGCCCAAAGGCTACACTTGCTCATACAGTTATAAAACATCCCTTAGTACAGCGCCCCCGGCATGTAGATTTGTGCCAGTGCACTCACCATGGGAAAAGCCAAACTGTGCCAGAAGGTGTATAGGCAAAGCCACATGGCAGATATTACCTGATGTGTTATTTTGATAATTTACTATGTTCCCTAAGCTCCGCCTCCCAACAGCAGCCCAGAGCCCACTGAGCATGTGCAGGAGCCAGATCTTACAAAAGTTGGTCTAACAAAGTAACAAGATGGCGGCCCCCTACTGGACAACTTTGAAAGCATAAATCATTACTGTAATTGGGCTTCTCAATCCCTGGGCTTGTGCAGTAAGTTCAGAATGTTTATATTTATGTTCAGTATCAAACTACAGCATTTCTACTGATTTTCTATTTTAGACTTTAGTTCTCCTTTAAGCCCCTATGTATGTGGTACTGGTTTTATATATATATATATATATATATATATACACACACACACGCTCTGATTGGATAGCAGGTTCCCTACTGTTATGGGGATCAGAAGGGTGAGGCTGCCACCTAGTGGGGCAAGAGGAGAGCAACTGGATCCGTATAGTGCTGCCGTATACACAGCTCTGTACATCAGCACAATACAGTATCAGTACAAATGGGGGTGGAGCAATACAGAAATAAGGATAATGACATATTAACTGGCCCAAGGATGGGGGCTCTTCCCTGCAGAGCTTACAGTCTAAATGGAATGAAGTTTCCAGTTTCCTCCCATTTTTCAACAAAACGACATTTAATGGATTATGTGCTAAAACCTGTGCTGTCTCTGTCATGGGGGGGGGGGGGGTCCAAGCCACACCTCCCTGTTACATTAACAAAAAAAATACAAAACAAATGTCCTAGAAAATTTTTCAAAAACACGAGTTCCACATGGGATGTTCGGATCAGCGGTCGGCGCTAAAGTCTCCTTTGAGTATTGGGGTGCAAGGTCCCCGGGGCCCCCGTGGGCTCCGTCCAGTCAGCATGTGTAGGGTTAACTGAATAAAGGGTTAATCTCAGCTGCCGGGGTCAGCATGTGTAGGGTTAACTGAACAAAGGGTTAATCTCAGCTACCGGGGTCGGCGCGTGTAGGGTTAACTGAATAAAGGGTTAATCTCAGCTACCGGGGTCGGCGTGTGTAGGGTTAACTGAATGAAGGGTTAATCTCAGCTGCCGGGGTCGGCGCGTGTAGGGTTAACTGAATGAAGGGTCAATCTCAGCTACTGGGGTCGGTGTGTGTAGGGTTAACTGAATGAAGGGTTAATCTCAGCTGCCGGGGTCGGCGCGTGTAGGGTTAACTGAATGAAGGGTTAATCTCAGCTGCCGGGGTCAGCATGTGTAGGGTTAATTTAATGAAGGGTTAATCTCAGCTACCGGGTCGGCGTGTGTAGGGTTAACTGAATGAAGGGTCAATCTCAGCTACCGGGGTCGGCGCGTGTAGGGTTAACTGAATAAAGGGTTAATCTCAGCTACCGGGGTCGGCGTGTGTAGGGTTAACTGAATGAAGGGTTAATCTCAGCTGCCGGGGTTGGCGCGTGTAGGGTTAACTGAACAAAGGGTTAATCTCAGCTGCCGGGGTCGGCGCGTGTAGGGTTAACTGAACAAAGGGTTAATCTCAGCTGCCGGGGTCAGCATGTGTAGGGTTAACTGAATGAGGGGTCAATCTCAGCTACCGGGGTCGGCGCGTGTAGGGTTAACTGAATGAAGGGTTAATCTCAGCTACCGGGGTCGGTGCGTGTAGGGTTAACTGAACAAAGGGTTAATCTCAGCTGCCGGGGTCAGCATGTGTAGGGTTAACTGAATGAAGGGTCAATCTCAGCTACCGGGGTCGGCGCGTGTAGGGTTAACTGAATGAAGGGTCAATCTCAGCTACCGGGGTCAGCATGTGTAGGGTTAACTGAATGAAGGGTCAATCTCAGCTACCGGGGTCGGTGCGTGTAGGGTTAACTGAATGAAGGGTTAATCTCATGTCGAGAGCAACAAAACAGAAATGTCCCCCCGCGCCGGGCGCCATATTGGATATGACAGGGGTGCTGGGTGGAGACATTGGCCCCTAGTCCCGCCCTGAGGTGCATTGTGGGATGCTGCCCCTCTGTGCATTGGAGAGGGCCGGGGGGGGGCATATCACTAGCCAATAGCCCCCCCTGCATCAGCAGAGCCACAATTACAAAAATGATAGTTTCCCCAGTAGTGGCCCCGGGGCCCCCAGCAGGGATTGGTTCTGGGCCAGTGGGGCCCACCATGATGTTTCCCAGCATCCCGCTGGCCCAGTCTCACCGTCTCCAGGTCCTCCCTGTGGGTGTGGCTCCAAACCCTTGTCTCTCAGCCAATCAGATTGCTCCCCTTCTTGCACCCGGGCTGGACCATGTCGGCCCCCCGAGCAGCGCAGCCAGCAATATCTGTTTGCAACCACTAGGGGGCACTATATCACCTCAATGTTAGGGCCCATTACACTAAAGGGAAACTAACGCCTAAAAAAGACTATGGGTAGAAATGTTTAGCTGTGAGTTCTGAGCCCCTGTACCAGCCCAAAGCCCCCAAAGCTCTATAGAAATAAAGCCCCATGCCCCTGAAGATGCCCCCAGTAGCTCTCCATCTTTTGCCCAACTACTGCACATGCTCAGTCTGCCCTTGGCTGATGTCACTGAGCTTAATGAGATCCATTGGATCAAATGAATTATAAAGGATTTTCCATTATTTCACAATAACGCCATTATTCTCCAGCTCCTGCGCCACACAGCGCCCCCTGGTGTCCCATTGCTGTAACAATTCCTACATACAATATGAGAAACAGGCGTCAAAAATAATAATAAAATATCCCTGAAGGTGTCGCTGTAATTATTGTCAGGGGGGGGGGTAAAACCACTGATTAAACTACTGTACATTTAGCTAAAGTCACATTCCCCTGGGGAGGAGACTAGAGGGAATGGACCAACCAGCATTCCCTGTACAGAACTTATTGTAACCTGTCCCCTCCTTCCTTAGGAGGTCCCACCAATGATCTGCAACTGTAATAATATTAATTCCCTTCTCTATACAGTGCTGCTGGTTGGCCCATTCTCTAACAGTAATGGCTGCTGGTTGGTCCATTCTCTAACAGTAATGGCTGCTGGTTGGCCCATTCTCTAACAGTAATGGCTGCTGGTTGGCCTATTCTCTAACATGTAATGGCTGCTGGTTGGCCCATTCTCTAACAGTAATGGCTGCTGGTTGGTCCATTCTCTAACAGTAATGGCTGCTGGTTGGTCCATTCTCTAACAGTAATGGCTGCTGGTTGGCCTATTCTCTAACATGTAATGGCTGCTGGTTGGCCCATTCTCTAACAGTAATGGCTGCTGGTTGGTCCATTCTCTAACAGTAATGGCTGCTGGTTGGTCCATTCTCTAACAGTAATGGCTGCTGGTTGGTCCATTCTCTAACATGTAATGGCTGCTGGTTGGCCCATTCTCTAACAGTAATGGCTGCTGGTTGGTCCATTCTCTAACATGTAATGGCTGCTGGTTGGCCCATTCTCTAACAGTAATGGCTGCTGGTTGGTCCATTCTCTAACAGTAATGGCTGCTGGTTGGTCCATTCTCTAACAGTAATGGCTGCTGGTTGGCCCATTCTCTAACAGTAATGGCTGCTGGTTGGCCTATTCTCTAACATGTAATGGCTGCTGGTTGGCCCATTCTCTAACAGTAATGGCTGCTGGTTGGTCCATTCTCTAACAGTAATGGCTGCTGGTTGGTCCATTCTCTAACAGTAATGGCTGCTGGTTGGCCCATTCTCTAACAGTAATGGCTGCTGGTTGGTCCATTCTCTAACAGTAATGGCTGCTGGTTGGCCCATTCTCTAACAGTAATGGCTGCTGGTTGGTCCATTCTCTAACAGTAATGGCTGCTGGTTGGCCCATTCTCTAACAGTAATGGCTGCTGGTTGGCCCATTCTCTAACAGTAATGGCTGCTGGTTGGCCCATTCTCTAACAGTAATGGCTACTGGTTGGCCCATTCTGTAACACTAATGGCTGCTGGTTGGCCCATTCTCTAACAATAATGGCTGCTGGTTGGCCCATTCTCTAACAATAATGGCTGCTGGTTGGCCTATTCTCTAACAGTAATGGCTGCTGGTTGGCCCATTCTCTAACCAGTAATGGCTGCTGGTTGGCCTATTCTCTAACAGTAATGGCTGCTGGTTGGTCCATTCTCTAACAGTAATGGCTGCTGGTTGGCCCATTCTCTAACAGTAATGGCTGCTGGTTGGCCCATTCTCTAACAATAATGGCTGCTGGTTGGCCTATTCTCTAACAGTAATGGCTGCTGGTTGGCCATTCTCTAACAGTAATGGCTGCTGGTTGGCCCATTCTCTAACACTAATGGCTGCTGGTTGGTCCATTCTCTAACAGTAATGGCTGCTGGTTGGTCCATTCTCTAACAGTAATGGCTGCTGGTTGGCCCATTCTCTAACAGTAATGGCTGCTGGTTGGTCCATTCTCTAACAGTAATGGCTGCTGGTTGGCCCATTCTCTAACAGTAATGGCTGCTGGTTGGTCCATTCTCTAACAGTAATGGCTGCTGGTTGGCCCATTCTCTAACAGTAATGGCTGCTGGTTGGCCCATTCTCTAACAGTAATGGCTGCTGGTTGGCCCATTCTCTAACAGTAATGGCTACTGGTTGGCCCATTCTGTAACACTAATGGCTGCTGGTTGGCCCATTCTCTAACAATAATGGCTGCTGGTTGGCCCATTCTCTAACAATAATGGCTGCTGGTTGGCCCATTCTCTAACACTAATGGCTGCTGGTTGGCCCATTCTCTAACAGTAATGGCTGCTGGTTGGCCCATTCTCTAACAGTAATGGCTACTGGTTGGCCCATTCTCTAACAGTAATGGCTGCTGGTTGGCCCATTCTCTAACACTAATGGCTGCTGGTTGGTCCATTCTCTAACAGCAATGGCTGCTGGTTGGTCCATTCTCTAAGAGTAATGGCTACTGGTTGGTCTATTGTCTAACATGTAATGGCTGCTGGTTGGCCCATTCTCTAACAGTAATGGCTGCTGGTTGGTCCATTCTCTAACAGTAATGGCTGCTGGATGGTCCATTCTCTACCAGCAATGGCTGCTGGTTGGCCCATTCTCTAACAGTAATGGCTACTGGTTGGTCTATTGTCTAACATGTAATGGCTGCTGGTTGGCCCATTTTCTAACAGTAATGGCTGCTGGTTGGCCCATTGTCTAACATGTAATGGCTGCTGGTTGGCCCATTCTCTAACAGTAATGGCTGCTGGTTGGCCCATTTTCTAACAGTAATGGCTGCTTGTTGGCCCATTCTCTAACAGTAATGGCTGCTGGTTGGTCTATTGTCTAACAGTAATGACTGCTGGTTGGCCCATTCTCTAACATTAATGGCTACTGATTGGCCCATTCTCTAACAGTAATGGCTGCTGGTTGGCCCATTCTCTAACAGTAATGGCTGCTGGTTGGCCCATTCTCTAACAGTAATGGCTGCTGGTTGGTCCATTCTCTAACAGTAATGGCTGCTGGTTGGCCAATTCACTAACAGTAATGGCTGCTGGTTCGTCCATTCTCTAACAGTAATGGCTGCTGGTTGGCCCATTTTCTAACAGTAATGGCTGCTGGTTGGCCCATTCTCTAACAGGAAAGGCTGCTGGTTGGCCCATTTTCTAACAGTAATGGCTGCTGGTTGGCCTATTCTCTAACATGTAATGGCTGCTGGTTGGCCCATTCTCCAACATGTAATGGCTGCTGGTTGGCCCATTCTCTAACAGGAAAGGCTGCTGGTTGGCCCATTTTCTAACAGTAATGGCTGCTGGTTGGCCCATTCTCCAACATGTAATGGCTGCTGGTTGGCCCATTCTCTAACAGGAAAGGCTGCTGGTTGGCCCATTTTCTAACAGTAATGGCTGCTGGTTGGCCTATTCTCTAACATGTAATGGCTGCTGGTTGGCCCATTCTCTAACAGTAATGGCTGCTGGTTGGCCCATTCTCTAACAGTAATGGATGCTGGTTGGCTCATTCTCTAACAGTAATGGCTGCTGGTTGGTCCATTCTCTAACAGTAATGGCTGCTGGTTGGCCCATTCTCTAACAGTAATGGCTGCTGGTTGGTCCATTCTCTAACAGTAATGGCTGCTGGTTGGCCCATTCTCTAACACTAATGGCTGCTGGTTGGCCCATTCTCTAACAGTAATGGCTGCTGGTTGGTCCATTCTCTAACAGTAATGGCTGCTGGTTGGCCCATTCTCTAACAGTAATGGCTACTGGTTGGCCCATTCTGTAACACTAATGGCTGCTGGTTGGCCCATTCTCTAACAGTAATGGCTACTGGTTGGCCCCATTCTGTAACACTAATGGCTGCTGGTTGGCCCATTCTCTAACAATAATGGCTGCTGGTTGGCCCATTCTCTAACACTAATGGCTGCTGGTTGGCCCATTCTCTAACAGTAATGGCTGCTGGTTGGCCCATTCTCTAACAGTAATGGCTACTGGTTGGCCCATTCTCTAACAGTAATGGCTGCTGGTTGGCCCATTCTCTAACAGTAATGGCTGCTGGTTGGCCCATTCTCTAACAGTAATGGCTGCTGGTTGGTCCATTCTCTAACAGTAATGGCTGCTGGGTTGGCCCATTCTCTAACAGTAATGGCTGCTGGTTGGCCCATTCTCTAACAGTAATGGCTGCTGGTTGGCCCATTCTCTAACAGTAATGGCTGCTGGTTGGCCCATTCTCTAACAGTAATGGCTGCTGGTTGGTCCATTCTCTAACAGTAATGGCTGCTGGTTGGCCAATTCACTAACAGTAATGGCTGCTGGTTGGTCCATTCTCTAACAGTAATGGCTGCTGGTTGGCCCATTTTCTAACAGTAATGGCTGCTGGTTGGCCCATTCTCTAACAGGAAAGGCTGCTGGTTGGCCCATTTTCTAACAGTAATGGCTGCTGGTTGGCCCATTCTCTAACAGGAAAGGCTGCTGGTTGGCCCATTTTCTAACAGTAATGGCTGCTGGTTGGCCTATTCTCTAACATGTAATGGCTGCTGGTTGGCCCATTCTCTAACAGGAAAGGCTGCTGGTTGGCCCATTTTCTAACATGTAATGGCTGCTGGTTGGCCCATTCTCTAACAGGAAAGGCTGCTGGTTGGCCCATTTTCTAACAGTAATGGCTGCTGGTTGGCCCATTCTCTAAAAGGAAAGGCTGCTGGTTGGCCCATTTTCTAACAGTAATGGCTGCTGGTTGGCCCATTCTCTAACATGTAATGGCTGCTGGTTGGCCCATTCTCTAACAGTAATGGCTGCTGGTTGGTCCATTCTCTAACAGAAATGGCTGCTGGTTGGTCCATTCTCTAACAGTAATGGCTGCTGGTTGGCCCATTCTCTAACAGTAATGGCTGCTGGTTGGCCCATTCTCTAACAGTAATGGCTGCTGGTTGGCCCATTCTCTAACACTAATGGCTGCTGGTTGGTCCATTCTCTAACAGTAATGGCTGCTGGTTGGCCCATTCTCTAACATTAATGGCTACTGGTTGGCCCATTCTGTAACACTAATGGCTGCTGGTTGGCCCATTCTCTAACAATAATGGCTGCTGGTTGGCCCATTCTCTAACACTAATGGCTGCTGGTTGGCCCATTCTCTAACAGTAATGGCTGCTGGTTGGCCCATTCTCTAACAGTAATGGCTGCCTGGTTGGCCCATTCTCTAACAGTAATGACTGCTGGTTGGTCCATTCTCTAACAGTAATGGCTGCTGGTTGGTCCATTCTCTACCAGCAATGGCTGCTGGTTGGCCCATTCTCTAACAGTAATGGCTACTGGTTGGTCTATTGTCTAACATGTAATGGCTGCTGGTTGGCCCATTTTCTAACAGTAATGGCTGCTGGTTGGCCCATTTTCTAACAGTAATGGCTGCTGGTTGGCCCATTCTCTAACAATAATGGCTGCTGATTGGCCCATTCTCTAACACTAATGGCTGCTGGTTGGCCCATTCTCTAACAGTAATGGCTGCTGGTTGGCCCATTCTCTAACAGTAATGGCTACTGGTTGGCCCATTCTCTAACAGTAATGGCTGCTGGTTGGCCCATTCTCTAACAGTAATGGCTACTGGTTGGCCCATTCTCTAACAGTAATGGCTGCTGGTTGGCCCATTCTCTAACAGTAATGGCTGCTGGTTGGCCCATTCTCTAACATGTAATGGCTGCTGGTTGGTCCATTCTCTAACAGTAATGGCTACTGGTTGGTCTATTGTCTAACATGTAATGGCTGCTGGTTGGTCCATTCTCTAACAGTAATGGCTGCTGGTTGGTCCATTCTCTACCAGCAATGGCTGCTGGTTGGCCCATTCTCTAACAGTAATGGCTACTGGTTGGTCTATTGTCTAACATGTAATGGCTGCTGGTTGGTCCATTCTCTAACAGTAATGGCTGCTGGTTGGTCCATTCTCTACCAGCAATGGCTGCTGGTTGGCCCATTCTCTAACAGTAATGGCTACTGTTTGGTCTATTGTCTAACATGTAATGGCTGCTGGTTGGCCCATTTTCTAACAGTAATGGCTGCTGGTTGGCCCATTCTCTAACAGTATGCTGCGGTAGGCCCATTCTCTACCAGCAATGGCTGCGGTTGGCCCATTCTCTAATCCCTTCCTAACAGTAATGGCTGCTGGTTGGTCCATTCTCTACCAGCAATGGCTGCTGGTTGGCCCATTCTCTAACAGTAATGGCTACTGGTTGGTCTATTGTCTAACATGTAATGGCTGCTGGTTGGCCCATTTTCTAACAGTAATGGCTGCTGGTTGGCCCATTCTCTAACAGTAATGGCTGCTGGTTGGCCCATTCTCTAACAGTAATGGCTGCTGGTTGGCCCATTTTCTAACAGTAATGGCTGCTGGTTGGCCCATTCTCTTACATGTAATGGCTGCTGGTTGGTCCATTCTCTAACAGTCATGGCTGCTGGTTGGTCCATTCTCTAACAGTAATGGCTACTGGTTGGTCCATTCTCTAACAGTAATGGCTGCTGGTTGGCCCATTCTCTAACAGTAATGGCTGCTGGTTGGCTCATTCTCTAACAAGAATGGCTGCTGGTTGGCCCATTCTCTTACAGTAATGGCTGCTGGTTGGCCCATACTCTTACAGTAATGGCTACTGGTTGGCCCATTTTCTAACAGTAATGGCTGCTGGTTGGCCCATTCTCTAACAGGAAAGGCTGCTGGTTGGCCCATTCTCTAACAGTAATGGCTGCTGGTTGGCCCATTCTCTTACAGTAATGGCTGCTGGTTGGCCCATTCTCTAACAGGAAAGGCTGCTGGTTGGCCCATTCTCTAACAGTAATGGCTGCTGGTTGGCCCATTCTCTTACAGTAATGGCTACTGGTTGGCCCATTTTCTAACAGTAATGGCTACTGGTTGGCCCATTTTCTAACAGTAATGGCTGCTGGTTGGCCCATTCTCTAACAGTAATGGCTGCTGGTTGGCCCATTCTCTTACAGTAATGGCTGCTGGTTGGCCCATTCTCTAACAGTAATGGCTGCTGGTTGGCCCATTCTCTAACATGTAATGGCTGCTGGTTGGCCCCATTCTCTAACAGTAATGGCTGCTGGTTGGTCCATTCTCTAACAGTAATGGCTGCTGGTTGGTCCATTCTCTAACAGTAATGGCTGCTGGTTGGTCCATTCTCTAACAGTAATGGCTGCTGGTTGGCCCATTCTCTAACAGTAATGGCTGCTGGTTGGTCCATTCTCTAACAGTAATGGCTGCTGGTTGGCCCATTCTCTAACAGTAATGGCTGCTGGTTGGCCCATTCTCTAACAGTAATGGCTGCTGGTTGGCCCATTCTCTAACAGTAATGGCTGCTGGTTGGTCCATTCTCTAACAGTAATGGCTGCTGGTTGGCCCATTCTCTAACAGTAATGGCTGCTGGTTGGCCCATTCTCTAACAGTAATGGCTGCTGGTTGGCCCATTCTCTAACAGTAATGGCTGCTGGTTGGCCCATTCTCTAACAGTAATGGCTGCTGGTTGGCCCATTCTCTAACAGTAATGGCTGCTGGTTGGCCCATTCTCTAACAGTAATGGCTGCTGGTTGGCCCATTCTCTAACAGTAATGGCTGCTGGTTGGTCCATTCTCTAACAGTAATGGCTTGCTGGTTGGTCCATTCTCTAACAGTAATGGCTGCTGGTTGGCCCATTCTCTAACAGTAATGGCTGCTGGTTGGTCCATTCTCTAACAGCAATGGCTGCTGGTTGGTCCATTCTCTAACAGTAATGGCTACTGGTTGGTCTATTGTCTAACATGTAATGGCTGCTGGTTGGTCCATTCTCTAACAGTAATGGCTGCTGGTTGGTCCATTGTCTAACATGTAATGGCTGCTGGTTGGCCCATTTCTCTAACAGTAATGGCTGCTGGTTGGCCCATTCTCTAACAGTAATGGCTGCTGGTTGGCCCATTCTCTAACAGTAATGGCTGCTGGTTGGCCCATTCTCTAACATGTAATGGCTGCTGGTTGGCCCATTCTCTAACAGTAATGGCTGCTGGTTGGCCCATTCTCTAACAGTAATGGCTGCTGGTTGGCCCATTCTCTAACAGTAATGGCTGCTGGTTGGCCCATTCTCTAACAGTAATGGCTGCTGGTTGGCCCATTCTCTAACAGTAATGGCTGCTGGTTGGCCCATTCTCTAACAGTAATGGCTGCTGGTTGGTCCATTCTCTAACATGTAATGGCTGCTGGTTGGCCCATTCTCTAACAGTAATGGCTGCTGGTTGGCCCATTCTCTAACAGTAAATGGCTGCTGGTTGGCCCATTCTCTAACAGTAATGGCTGCTGGTTTGGCCCATTCTCTAACATTAATGGCTGCTGGTTGGCCCATTCTCTAACAGTAATGGCTGCTGGTTGGCCCATTCTCTAACAGTAATGGCTGCTGGTTGGCCCATTCTCTAACAGTAATGGCTTTACTGGTTGGCCCATTCTCTAAACAGTAATGGCTGCTGGTTGGCCCATTCTCTAACAGTAATGGCTGCTGGTTGGCCCATTCTCTAACAGTAATGGCTGCCTGGTTGGCCAATTCTCTAACAGTAATGGCTGCTGGTTGGCCCATTCTCTACAGTAATGGCTTGCTGGTTGGCCCATT
Source organism: Xenopus tropicalis (assembly GCF_000004195.4). Lineage (NCBI taxonomy): Eukaryota > Metazoa > Chordata > Amphibia > Anura > Pipidae > Xenopus > Xenopus tropicalis. Next base: position 1,274,417 of record NC_030682.2, read on the forward strand.
CTCTAACAGTAATGGCTGCTGGTTGGCCAATTCTCTAACAGTAATGGCTGCTGGTTGGCCCATTCTCTAACAGTAATGGCTGCTGGTTGGCCCATTCTCTAACAGTAATGGCTGCTGGTTGGCCCATTCTCTAACAGTAATGGCTGCTGGTTTGGCCCATTTTCTAACAGTAATGGCTGCTGGTTGGTCCATTCTCTAACAGTAATGGCTGCTGGTTGGCCCATTCTCTAACAGTAATGGCTGCTGGTTGGCCCATTCTCTAACAGTAATGGCTGCTGGTTGGCCCATTCTCTAACAGTAATGGCTGCTGGTTGGCCCATTCTCTAACAGTAATGGCTGCTGGTTGGCCCATTCTCTAACAGTAATGGCTGCTGGTTGGCCCATTCTCTAACAGTAATGGCTGCTGGTTGGCCCATTCTCTAACAGTAATGGCTGCTGGTTGGCCCATTCTCTAACAGTAATGGCTGCTGGTTGGCCCATTCTCTAACAGTAATGGCTGCTGGTTGGCCCATTCTCTAACAGTAATGGCTGCTGGTTGGCCCATTCTCTAACAGTAATGGCTGCTGGTTGGCCCATTCTCTAACAGTAATGGCTGCTGGTTGGCCCATTCTCTAACAGTAATGGCTGCTGGTTGGCCCATTCTCTAACAGTAATGGCTGCTGGTTGGCCCATTCTCTAACAGTAATGGCTGCTGGTTGGCCCATTCTCTAACAGTAATGGCTGCTGGTTGGCCCATTCTCTAACAGTAATGGCTGCTGGTTGGCCCATTCTCTAACAGTAATGGCTGCTGGTTGGCCCATTCTCTAACAGTAATGGCTGCTGGTTGGCCCATTCTCTAACAGTAATGGCTGCTGGTTGGCCCATTCTCTAACAGTAATGGCTGCTGGTTGGCCCATTCTCTAACAGTAATGGCTGCTGGTTGGCCCATTCTCTAACAGTAATGGCTGCTGGTTGGCCCATTCTCTAACAGTAATGGCTGCTGGTTGGCCCATTCTCTAACAGTAATGGCTGCTGGTTGGCCCATTCTCTAACAGTAATGGCTGCTGGTTGGCCCATTCTCTAACAGTAATGGCTGCTGGTTGGCCCATTCTCTAACAGTAATGGCTGCTGGTTGGCCCATTCTCTAACAGTAATGGCTGCTGGTTGGCCCATTCTCTAACAGTAATGGCTGCTGGTTGCCCATTCTCTAACAGTAATGGCTGCTGGTTGGCCCATTTCTCTAACAGTAATGGCTGCTGGTTGGTCCATTCTCAAAGTATGGTGCTGTTGGCCCATTTCTAACAGTAATGGCTGCTGGTTGGCCATTCTCTAACAGTAATGGCTGCTGGTTGGCCATTCTCTTACAGTAATGGCTGCTGGTTGGCCCCATTTTCTAAACAGTAATGGCTGCTGGTTGGCCCATTCTCCTAACAGGTAATGGCTGCTGGTTGGCCCATTTTCTAACAGTAATGGCTGCTGGTTGGCCCATTCTCTAACAGTAATGGCTGCTGGTTGCCCATTCTCTAACAGTAAATGGCTGCTGGTTGGCCATTCTCCTAACAGTAATGGCTGCTGGTTGGTCCATTTCTCTAACAGTAATGGCTGCTGGTTGGTCCATTCTCTAAACAGTAATGGCTGCTGGTTGGCCCATTCTCTAACAGTAATGGCTGCTGTTGGCCCATTCTCTAACAGTAATGGCTGACTGGTTGGCCCATTCTTCTAACAGTAATGGCTGCTGGTTGGCCCATTCTCTAACAGTAATGGCTGCTGGTTGGCCCATTCTCTAACAGTAATGGCTGCTGGTTGGCCCATTCTCTAACAGTAATGGCTGCTGGTTGGCCCATTCTCTAACAGTAATGGCTGCTGGTTGGCCCATTCTCTAACAGTAATGGCTGCTGGTTGGCCCATTCTCTAACAGTAATGGCTGCTGGTTGGCCCATTCTCTAACAGTAATGGCTGCTGGTTGGCCCATTCTCTAACAGTAATGGCTGCTGGTTGGCCCATTCTCTAACAGTAATGGCTGCTGGTTGGCCCATTCTCTAACAGTAATGGCTGCTGGTTGGCCCATTCTCTAACAGTAATGGCTGCTGGTTGGCCCATTCTCTAACAGTAATGGCTGCTGGTTGGCCCATTCTCTAACAGTAATGGCTGCTGGTTGGCCCATTCTCTAACAGTAATGGCTGCTGGTTGGCCCATTCTCTAACAGTAATGGCTGCTGGTTGGCCCATTCTCTAACAGTAATGGCTGCTGGTTGGCCATTCTCTAACAGTAATGGCTGCTTGGTTGGCCCATTCTCTAACAGTAAGGCTGCTGGTTGGCCATTCTCTAACAGTAATGGCCTGCTGGTTGGCCCATTCTCTAACAGTAATGGCTGCTGGTTGGCCCATTCTCTAACAGTAATGGCTACTGGTTGGCCTCATTCTCTAACAGTAATGGCTGCTGGTTGGCCCATTCTCTAACAGTAATGGCTGCTGGTTGGCCCATTCTCTAACAGTAATGGCTGCTGGTTGGTCCATTCTCTAACAGTAATGGGCTGCTGGTTGGTCCATTCTCTAACAGTAATGGCTGCTGGTTGGTCCATTCTCTAACATTAATGGCTGCTTGGTTGGTCCATTCTCTAACAGTAATGGCTGCTGGTGGCTCCATTCTCTACAGTAATGGCTGCTGGTTGGCCCATTCTCTAACAGTAATGGCTGCTGGTTGGGCTCATTCTCTAACAGGTAATGGGCTGCTGGTTGGCCATTCTCTAACAGTAATGGCTGCTTGGTTGGCCCATTCTCTAACAGTAATGGCTGCTGGTTGGCCCATTCTCTTACAGTAATGGCTGCTGGTTTGGCCATTCTCTAACAGTAATGGCTGCTGGTTGGCCCATTCTCTAACAGTAATGGCTGCTGGTTGGCCCATTCTCTAACAGTAATGGCTGCTGGTTGGCCCATTCTCTACAGTAATGGCTGCTGGTTGGCCCATTCTCTAACAGTAAATGGCTGCTGGTTGGCCATTTCTAACAGTAATGGCTGCTGGTTGGCCATTCTCTAACAGTAATGGCTGCTGGTTGGCCCATTCTCTAACAGTAATGGCTGCTGGTTGGCCCATTCTCTAACAGTAATGGCTGCTGGTTGGCCCATTCTCTAACAGTAATGGCTGCTGGTTGGCCCATTCTCTAACAGTAATGGCTGCTGGTTGGCCCATTCTCTAACAGTAATGGCTTGCTGGTTGGTCCATTCTCTAACAGTAATGGCTGCTGGTTGGCCCATTCTCTAACAGTAATGGCTTGCTGGTTGGCCATTCTCTAACAGTATGGCTGCTGGTTGGCCCATTCTCTAACAGTAATGGCTGCTGGTTGGCCCATTCTCTAACAGTAATGGCTTGCTGGTTGGCCCATTCTCTAACAGTAATGGCTGCTGGTTGGCCCATTCTCTAACAGTAATGGCTGCTGGTTGGCCCATTCTCTAACAGTAATGGCTGCTGGTTGGCCCATTCTCTAACAGTAATGGCTGCTGGTTGGCCCATTCTCTAACAGTAATGGCTGCTGGTTGGCCCATTCTCTAACAGTAATGGCTGCTGGTTGGCCCATTCTCTAACAGTAATGGCTGCTGGTTGGCCCATTCTCTAACAGTAATGGCTGCTGGTTGGCCCATTCTCTAACAGTAATGGCTGCTGGTTGGCCCATTCTCTAACAGTAATGGCTGCTGGTTGGTCCATTCTCTAACAGTAATGGCTGCTGGTTGGCCCATTCTCTAACAGTAATGGCTGCTGGTTGGCCCATTCTCTAACAGTAATGGCTGCTGGTTGGCCCATTCTCTAACAGTAATGGCTGCTGGTTGGCCCATTCTCTAACAGTAATGGCTGCTGGTTGGCCCATTCTCTAACAGTAATGGCTGCTGGTTGGCCCATTCTCTAACAGTAATGGCTGCTGGTTGGCCCATTCTCTAACAGTAATGGCTGCTGGTTGGCCCATTCTCTAACAGTAATGGCTGCTGGTTGGCCCATTCTCTAACAGTAATGGCTGCTGGTTGGCCCATTCTCTAACAGTAATGGCTGCTGGTTGGCCCATTCTCTAACAGTAATGGCTGCTGGTTGGCCCATTCTCTAACAGTAATGGCTGCTGGTTGGCCCATTCTCTAACAGTAATGGCTGCTGGTTGGCCCATTCTCTAACAGTAATGGCTGCTGGTTGGCCCATTCTCTAACAGTAATGGCTGCTGGTTGGCCCATTCTCTAACAGTAATGGCTGCTGGTTGGCCCATTCTCTAACAGTAATGGCTGCTGGTTGGCCCATTCTCTAACAGTAATGGCTGCTGGTTGGCCCATTCTCTAACAGTAATGGCTGCTGGTTGGCCCATTCTCTAACAGTAATGGCTGCTGGTTGGCCCATTCTCTAACAGTAATGGCTGCTGGTTGGCCCATTCTCTAACAGTAATGGCTGCTGGTTGGCCATTCTCTAACAGAATGGTGCTGGTTGGCCATTCTCTAACAGTAATGGTGCTGGTGGCCCATTCTCTAACAGTAATGGCTTGCTGGTTGGCCCATTCTCTAACAGTAATGGCTGCTGGTTGGCCCATTCTCTAACATGTAATGGCTGCTGGTTGGCCCATTCTCTTAACAGTAATGGCTGCTGGTTGGTCCATTCTCTAACAGTAATGGCTGCTGGTTGGCCCATTCTCTAACAGTAATGGCTGCTGGTTGGCCCATTCTCTAACAGTAATGGCTGCTGGTTGGCCCATTCTCTAACAGTAATGGCTGCTGGTTGGTCCATTCTCTAACAGTAATGGCTGCTGGTTGGCCCATTCTCTAACAGTAATGGCTGCTGGTTGGCCCATTCTCTAACAGTAATGGCTGCTGGTTGGCCCATTCCTCTAACAGTAATGGCTGCTGGTTGGCCCATTCTCTAACAGTAATGGCTGCTGGTTGGCCCATTCTCTAACATGTAATGGCTGCTGGTTGGCCCATTCTCTAACAGTAATGGCTGCTGGTTGGCCCATTCTCTAACAGTAATGGCTGCTGGTTGGCCCATTCTCTAACAGTAATGGCTGCTGGTTGGCCCATTCTCTAACAGTAATGGCTGCTGGTTGGCCCATTCTCTAACAGTAATGGCTGCTGGTTGGCCCATTCTCTAACAGTAATGGCTGCTGGTTGGCCCATTCTCTAACAGTAATGGCTGCTGGTTGGCCCATTCTCTAACAGTAATGGCTGCTGGTTGGCCCATTCTCTAACAGTAATGGCTGCTGGTTGGCCCATTCTCTAACAGTAATGGCTGCTGGTTGGCCCATTCTCTAACAGTAATGGCTGCTGGTTGGCCCATTCTCTAACAGTAATGGCTGCTGGTTGGCCCATTCTCTAACAGTAATGGCTGCTGGTTGGCCCATTCTCTAACAGTAATGGCTGCTGGTTGGCCCATTCTCTAACAGTAATGGCTGCTGGTTGGCCCATTCTCTAACAGTAATGGCTGCTGGTTGGCCCATTCTCTAACAGTAATGGCTGCTGGTTGGCCCATTCTCTAACAGTAATGGCTGCTGGTTGGCCCATTCTCTAACAGTAATGGCTGCTGGTTGGCCCATTCTCTAACAGTAATGGCTGCTGGTTGGCCCATTCTCTAACAGTAATGGCTGCTGGTTGGCCCATTCTCTAACAGTAATGGCTGCTGGTTGGCCCATTCTCTAACAGTAATGGCTGCTGGTTGGCCCATTCTCTAACAGTAATGGCTGCTGGTTGGCCCATTCTCTAACAGTAATGGCTGCTGGTTGGCCCATTCTCTAACAGTAATGGCTGCTGGTTGGCCCATTCTCTAACAGTAATGGCTGCTGGTTGGCCCATTCTCTAACAGTAATGGCTGCTGGTTGGCCCATTCTCTAACAGTAATGGCTGCTGGTTGGCCCATTCTCTAACAGTAATGGCTGCTGGTTGGCCCATTCTCTAACAGTAATGGCTGCTGGTTGGCCCATTCTCTAACAGTAATGGCTGCTGGTTGGCCCATTCTCTAACAGTAATGGCTGCTGGTTGGCCCATTCTCTAACAGTAATGGCTGCTGGTTGGCCCATTCTCTAACAGTAATGGCTGCTGGTTGGCCCATTCTCTAACAGTAATGGCTGCTGGTTGGCCCATTCTCTAACAGTAATGGCTGCTGGTTGGCCCATTCTCTAACAGTAATGGCTGCTGGTTGGCCCATTCTCTAACAGTAATGGCTGCTGGTTGGCCCATTCTCTAACAGTAATGGCTGCTGGTTGGCCCATTCTCTAACAGTAATGGCTGCTGGTTGGCCCATTCTCTAACAGTAATGGCTGCTGGTTGGCCCATTCTCTAACAGTAATGGCTGCTGGTTGGCCCATTCTCTAACAGTAATGGCTGCTGGTTGGCCCATTCTCTAACAGTAATGGCTGCTGGTTGGCCCATTCTCTAACAGTAATGGCTGCTGGTTGGCCCATTCTCTAACAGTAATGGCTGCTGGTTGGCCCATTCTCTAACAGTAATGGCTGCTGGTTGGCCCATTCTCTAACAGTAATGGCTGCTGGTTGGCCCATTCTCTAACAGTAATGGCTGCTGGTTGGCCCATTCTCTAACAGTAATGGCTGCTGGTTGGCCCATTCTCTAACAGTAATGGCTGCTGGTTGGCCCATTCTCTAACAGTAATGGCTGCTGGTTGGCCCATTCTCTAACAGTAATGGCTGCTGGTTGGCCCATTCTCTAACAGTAATGGCTGCTGGTTGGCCCATTCTCTAACAGTAATGGCTGCTGGTTGGCCCATTCTCTAACAGTAATGGCTGCTGGTTGGCCCATTCTCTAACAGTAATGGCTGCTGGTTGGCCCATTCTCTAACAGTAATGGCTGCTGGTTGGCCCATTCTCTAACAGTAATGGCTGCTGGTTGGCCCATTCTCTAACAGTAATGGCTGCTGGTTGGCCCATTCTCTAACAGTAATGGCTGCTGGTTGGCCCATTCTCTAACAGTAATGGCTGCTGGTTGGCCCATTCTCTAACAGTAATGGCTGCTGGTTGGCCCATTCTCTAACAGTAATGGCTGCTGGTTGGCCCATTCTCTAACAGTAATGGCTGCTGGTTGGCCCATTCTCTAACAGTAATGGCTGCTGGTTGGCCCATTCTCTAACAGTAATGGCTGCTGGTTGGCCCATTCTCTAACAGTAATGGCTGCTGGTTGGCCCATTCTCTAACAGTAATGGCTGCTGGTTGGCCCATTCTCTAACAGTAATGGCTGCTGGTTGGCCCATTCTCTAACAGTAATGGCTGCTGGTTGGCCCATTCTCTAACAGTAATGGCTGCTGGTTGGCCCATTCTCTAACAGTAATGGCTGCTGGTTGGCCCATTCTCTAACAGTAATGGCTGCTGGTTGGCCCATTCTCTAACAGTAATGGCTGCTGGTTGGCCCATTCTCTAACAGTAATGGCTGCTGGTTGGCCCATTCTCTAACAGTAATGGCTGCTGGTTGGCCCATTCTCTAACAGTAATGGCTGCTGGTTGGCCCATTCTCTAACAGTAATGGCTGCTGGTTGGCCCATTCTCTAACAGTAATGGCTGCTGGTTGGCCCATTCTCTAACAGTAATGGCTGCTGGTTGGCCCATTCTCTAACAGTAATGGCTGCTGGTTGGCCCATTCTCTAACAGTAATGGCTGCTGGTTGGCCCATTCTCTAACAGTAATGGCTGCTGGTTGGCCCATTCTCTAACAGTAATGGCTGCTGGTTGGCCCATTCTCTAACAGTAATGGCTGCTGGTTGGCCCATTCTCTAACAGTAATGGCTGCTGGTTGGCCCATTCTCTAACAGTAATGGCTGCTGGTTGGCCCATTCTCTAACAGTAATGGCTGCTGGTTGGCCCATTCTCTAACAGTAATGGCTGCTGGTTGGCCCATTCTCTAACAGTAATGGCTGCTGGTTGGCCCATTCTCTAACAGTAATGGCTGCTGGTTGGCCCATTCTCTAACAGTAATGGCTGCTGGTTGGCCCATTCTCTAACAGTAATGGCTGCTGGTTGGCCCATTCTCTAACAGTAATGGCTGCTGGTTGGCCCATTCTCTAACAGTAATGGCTGCTGGTTGGCCCATTCTCTAACAGTAATGGCTGCTGGTTGGCCCATTCTCTAACAGTAATGGCTGCTGGTTGGCCCATTCTCTAACAGTAATGGCTGCTGGTTGGCCCATTCTCTAACAGTAATGGCTGCTGGTTGGCCCATTCTCTAACAGTAATGGCTGCTGGTTGGCCCATTCTCTAACAGTAATGGCTGCTGGTTGGCCCATTCTCTAACAGTAATGGCTGCTGGTTGGCCCATTCTCTAACAGTAATGGCTGCTGGTTGGCCCATTCTCTAACAGTAATGGCTGCTGGTTGGCCCATTCTCTAACAGTAATGGCTGCTGGTTGGCCCATTCTCTAACAGTAATGGCTGCTGGTTGGCCCATTCTCTAACAGTAATGGCTGCTGGTTGGCCCATTCTCTAACAGTAATGGCTGCTGGTTGGCCCATTCTCTAACAGTAATGGCTGCTGGTTGGCCCATTCTCTAACAGTAATGGCTGCTGGTTGGCCCATTCTCTAACAGTAATGGCTGCTGGTTGGCCCATTCTCTAACAGTAATGGCTGCTGGTTGGCCCATTCTCTAACAGTAATGGCTGCTGGTTGGCCCATTCTCTAACAGTAATGGCTGCTGGTTGGCCCATTCTCTAACAGTAATGGCTGCTGGTTGGCCCATTCTCTAACAGTAATGGCTGCTGGTTGGCCCATTCTCTAACAGTAATGGCTGCTGGTTGGCCCATTCTCTAACAGTAATGGCTGCTGGTTGGCCCATTCTCTAACAGTAATGGCTGCTGGTTGGCCCATTCTCTAACAGTAATGGCTGCTGGTTGGCCCATTCTCTAACAGTAATGGCTGCTGGTTGGCCCATTCTCTAACAGTAATGGCTGCTGGTTGGCCCATTCTCTAACAGTAATGGCTGCTGGTTGGCCCATTCTCTAACAGTAATGGCTGCTGGTTGGCCCATTCTCTAACAGTAATGGCTGCTGGTTGGCCCATTCTCTAACAGTAATGGCTGCTGGTTGGCCCATTCTCTAACAGTAATGGCTGCTGGTTGGCCCATTCTCTAACAGTAATGGCTGCTGGTTGGCCCATTCTCTAACAGTAATGGCTGCTGGTTGGCCCATTCTCTAACAGTAATGGCTGCTGGTTGGCCCATTCTCTAACAGTAATGGCTGCTGGTTGGCCCATTCTCTAACAGTAATGGCTGCTGGTTGGCCCATTCTCTAACAGTAATGGCTGCTGGTTGGCCCATTCTCTAACAGTAATGGCTGCTGGTTGGCCCATTCTCTAACAGTAATGGCTGCTGGTTGGCCCATTCTCTAACAGTAATGGCTGCTGGTTGGCCCATTCTCTAACAGTAATGGCTGCTGGTTGGCCCATTCTCTAACAGTAATGGCTGCTGGTTGGCCCATTCTCTAACAGTAATGGCTGCTGGTTGGCCCATTCTCTAACAGTAATGGCTGCTGGTTGGCCCATTCTCTAACAGTAATGGCTGCTGGTTGGCCCATTCTCTAACAGTAATGGCTGCTGGTTGGCCCATTCTCTAACAGTAATGGCTGCTGGTTGGCCCATTCTCTAACAGTAATGGCTGCTGGTTGGCCCATTCTCTAACAGTAATGGCTGCTGGTTGGCCCATTCTCTAACAGTAATGGCTGCTGGTTGGCCCATTCTCTAACAGTAATGGCTGCTGGTTGGCCCATTCTCTAACAGTAATGGCTGCTGGTTGGCCCATTCTCTAACAGTAATGGCTGCTGGTTGGCCCATTCTCTAACAGTAATGGCTGCTGGTTGGCCCATTCTCTAACAGTAATGGCTGCTGGTTGGCCCATTCTCTAACAGTAATGGCTGCTGGTTGGCCCATTCTCTAACAGTAATGGCTGCTGGTTGGCCCATTCTCTAACAGTAATGGCTGCTGGTTGGCCCATTCTCTAACAGTAATGGCTGCTGGTTGGCCCATTCTCTAACAGTAATGGCTGCTGGTTGGCCCATTCTCTAACAGTAATGGCTGCTGGTTGGCCCATTCTCTAACAGTAATGGCTGCTGGTTGGCCCATTCTCTAACAGTAATGGCTGCTGGTTGGCCCATTCTCTAACAGTAATGGCTGCTGGTTGGCCCATTCTCTAACAGTAATGGCTGCTGGTTGGCCCATTCTCTAACAGTAATGGCTGCTGGTTGGCCCATTCTCTAACAGTAATGGCTGCTGGTTGGCCCATTCTCTAACAGTAATGGCTGCTGGTTGGCCCATTCTCTAACAGTAATGGCTGCTGGTTGGCCCATTCTCTAACAGTAATGGCTGCTGGTTGGCCCATTCTCTAACAGTAATGGCTGCTGGTTGGCCCATTCTCTAACAGTAATGGCTGCTGGTTGGCCCATTCTCTAACAGTAATGGCTGCTGGTTGGCCCATTCTCTAACAGTAATGGCTGCTGGTTGGCCCATTCTCTAACAGTAATGGCTGCTGGTTGGCCCATTCTCTAACAGTAATGGCTGCTGGTTGGCCCATTCTCTAACAGTAATGGCTGCTGGTTGGCCCATTCTCTAACAGTAATGGCTGCTGGTTGGCCCATTCTCTAACAGTAATGGCTGCTGGTTGGCCCATTCTCTAACAGTAATGGCTGCTGGTTGGCCCATTCTCTAACAGTAATGGCTGCTGGTTGGCCCATTCTCTAACAGTAATGGCTGCTGGTTGGCCCATTCTCTAACAGTAATGGCTGCTGGTTGGCCCATTCTCTAACAGTAATGGCTGCTGGTTGGCCCATTCTCTAACAGTAATGGCTGCTGGTTGGCCCATTCTCTAACAGTAATGGCTGCTGGTTGGCCCATTCTCTAACAGTAATGGCTGCTGGTTGGCCCATTCTCTAACAGTAATGGCTGCTGGTTGGCCCATTCTCTAACAGTAATGGCTGCTGGTTGGCCCATTCTCTAACAGTAATGGCTGCTGGTTGGCCCATTCTCTAACAGTAATGGCTGCTGGTTGGCCCATTCTCTAACAGTAATGGCTGCTGGTTGGCCCATTCTCTAACAGTAATGGCTGCTGGTTGGCCCATTCTCTAACAGTAATGGCTGCTGGTTGGCCCATTCTCTAACAGTAATGGCTGCTGGTTGGCCCATTCTCTAACAGTAATGGCTGCTGGTTGGCCCATTCTCTAACAGTAATGGCTGCTGGTTGGCCCATTCTCTAACAGTAATGGCTGCTGGTTGGCCCATTCTCTAACAGTAATGGCTGCTGGTTGGCCCATTCTCTAACAGTAATGGCTGCTGGTTGGCCCATTCTCTAACAGTAATGGCTGCTGGTTGGCCCATTCTCTAACAGTAATGGCTGCTGGTTGGCCCATTCTCTAACAGTAATGGCTGCTGGTTGGCCCATTCTCTAACAGTAATGGCTGCTGGTTGGCCCATTCTCTAACAGTAATGGCTGCTGGTTGGCCCATTCTCTAACAGTAATGGCTGCTGGTTGGCCCATTCTCTAACAGTAATGGCTGCTGGTTGGCCCATTCTCTAACAGTAATGGCTGCTGGTTGGCCCATTCTCTAACAGTAATGGCTGCTGGTTGGCCCATTCTCTAACAGTAATGGCTGCTGGTTGGCCCATTCTCTAACAGTAATGGCTGCTGGTTGGCCCATTCTCTAACAGTAATGGCTGCTGGTTGGCCCATTCTCTAACAGTAATGGCTGCTGGTTGGCCCATTCTCTAACAGTAATGGCTGCTGGTTGGCCCATTCTCTAACAGTAATGGCTGCTGGTTGGCCCATTCTCTAACAGTAATGGCTGCTGGTTGGCCCATTCTCTAACAGTAATGGCTGCTGGTTGGCCCATTCTCTAACAGTAATGGCTGCTGGTTGGCCCATTCTCTAACAGTAATGGCTGCTGGTTGGCCCATTCTCTAACAGTAATGGCTGCTGGTTGGCCCATTCTCTAACAGTAATGGCTGCTGGTTGGCCCATTCTCTAACAGTAATGGCTGCTGGTTGGCCCATTCTCTAACAGTAATGGCTGCTGGTTGGCCCATTCTCTAACAGTAATGGCTGCTGGTTGGCCCATTCTCTAACAGTAATGGCTGCTGGTTGGCCCATTCTCTAACAGTAATGGCTGCTGGTTGGCCCATTCTCTAACAGTAATGGCTGCTGGTTGGCCCATTCTCTAACAGTAATGGCTGCTGGTTGGCCCATTCTCTAACAGTAATGGCTGCTGGTTGGCCCATTCTCTAACAGTAATGGCTGCTGGTTGGCCCATTCTCTAACAGTAATGGCTGCTGGTTGGCCCATTCTCTAACAGTAATGGCTGCTGGTTGGCCCATTCTCTAACAGTAATGGCTGCTGGTTGGCCCATTCTCTAACAGTAATGGCTGCTGGTTGGCCCATTCTCTAACAGTAATGGCTGCTGGTTGGCCCATTCTCTAACAGTAATGGCTGCTGGTTGGCCCATTCTCTAACAGTAATGGCTGCTGGTTGGCCCATTCTCTAACAGTAATGGCTGCTGGTTGGCCCATTCTCTAACAGTAATGGCTGCTGGTTGGCCCATTCTCTAACAGTAATGGCTGCTGGTTGGCCCATTCTCTAACAGTAATGGCTGCTGGTTGGCCCATTCTCTAACAGTAATGGCTGCTGGTTGGCCCATTCTCTAACAGTAATGGCTGCTGGTTGGCCCATTCTCTAACAGTAATGGCTGCTGGTTGGCCCATTCTCTAACAGTAATGGCTGCTGGTTGGCCCATTCTCTAACAGTAATGGCTGCTGGTTGGCCCATTCTCTAACAGTAATGGCTGCTGGTTGGCCCATTCTCTAACAGTAATGGCTGCTGGTTGGCCCATTCTCTAACAGTAATGGCTGCTGGTTGGCCCATTCTCTAACAGTAATGGCTGCTGGTTGGCCCATTCTCTAACAGTAATGGCTGCTGGTTGGCCCATTCTCTAACAGTAATGGCTGCTGGTTGGCCCATTCTCTAACAGTAATGGCTGCTGGTTGGCCCATTCTCTAACAGTAATGGCTGCTGGTTGGTCCATTCTCTTAACAGTAATGGCTGCTGGTTGGCCCATTCTCTAACAGTAATGGCTGCTGGTTGGTCCATTCTCTACAGTAATGGCTGCTGGTTGGCCCATTCTCTAACAGTAATGGCTGCTGGTTGGCCATTCTCTACATTATGGCTGCTGTTGTCCATTCCTTAACAGTAATGGCTGCTGGTTGGCCCATTCTCTAACAGTAATGGCTGCTGGTTGGCCCATTCTTAACAGTAATGGCTGCTGGTTGGCCCATTCTCTAACATGTAATGGCTGCTGGTTGGTCCATTCTCTAACAGTATGGCTGCTGGTTGGTCCATTCTCTAACAGTAATGGCTGCTGGTTGGCCCATTCTCTAACAGTAATGGCTGCTGGTTGGCCCATTCTCTAACAGTAATGGCTGCTGGTTGGCCCCATTCTCTAACAGTAATGGCTGCTGGTTGGCCAATTCTCTAACAGTAATGGCTGCTGTTGGCCCATTCTCTAACAGTAATGGCTGCTGGTTGGCCCATTCTCTAACAGTAATGGCTGCTGGTTGGCCCATTCTCTAACAGTAATGGCTGCTGGTTGGCCCATTCTCTAACAGTAATGGCTGCTGGTTGGCCCATTCTCTAACAGTAATGGCTGCTGGTTGGCCCATTCTCTAACAGTAATGGCTGCTGGTTGGCCCATTCTCTAACAGTAATGGCTGCTGGTTGGCCCATTCTCTAACAGTAATGGCTGCTGGTTGGCCCATTCTCTAACAGTAATGGCTGCTGGTTGGCCCATTCTCTAACAGTAATGGCTGCTGGTTGGCCCATTCTCTAACAGTAATGGCTGCTGGTTGGCCCATTCTCTAACAGTAATGGCTGCTGGTTGGCCCATTCTCTAACAGTAATGGCTGCTGGTTGGCCCATTCTCTAACAGTAATGGCTGCTGGTTGGCCCATTCTCTAACAGTAATGGCTGCTGGTTGGCCCATTCTCTAACAGTAATGGCTGCTGGTTGGCCCATTCTCTAACAGTAATGGCTGCTGGTTGGCCCATTCTTCTAAACAGTAATGGCTGCTGGTTGGCCCATTCTCTAACAGTAATGGCTGCTGGTTGGCCCATTCTCTAACAGTAATGGCTGCTGGTTGGCCCATTCTCTAACAGTAATGGCTGCTGGTTGGCCCATTCTCTAACAGTAATGGCTGCTGGTTGGCCCATTCTCTAACAATAATGGCTGCTGGTTGGGCCCATTCTCTAACAGTAATGGCTGCTGGTTGGCCCATTCTCTAACAGTAATGGCTGCTGGTTGGCCCATTCTCTAACAGTAATGGCTGCTGGTTGGCCCATTCTCTAACAGTAATGGCTGCTGGTTGGCCCATTCTCTAACAGTAAGGCTTGCTGGTTGGCCCATTTCTAACACTAATGGCTGCTGGTTGGCCATTCTCTAACAGTAATGGCTGCTGGTTGGCCCATTCTCTAACAGTAATGGCTGCTGGTTGGCCCATTCTCTAACAGTAATGGCTGCTGGTTGGCCATTCTCTAACAGTAATGGCTGCTGGTTTGTCCATTCTCTAAACAGTAATGGCTGCTGGTTGGTCCATTCTCTAACAGTAATGGCTGCTGGTTGGCCCATTCTCTAACAGTAATGGCTGCTGGTTGGCCCATTCTCTAACAGTAATGGCTGCTGGTTGGCCCATTCTCTAACAGTAATGGCTGCTGGTTGGCCCATTCTCTAACAGTAATGGCTGCTGGTTGGCCCATTCTCTAACAGTAATGGCTGCTGGTTGGCCCATTCTCTAACAGTAATGGCTGCTGGTTGGCCCATTCTCTAACAGTAATGGCTGCTGGTTGGCCCATTCTCTAACAGTAATGGCTGCTGGTTGGCCCATTCTCTAACAGTAATGGCTGCTGGTTGGCCCATTCTCTAACAGTAATGGCTGCTGGTTGGCCCATTCTCTAACAGTAATGGCTGCTGGTTGGCCCATTCTCTAACAGTAATGGCTGCTGGTTGGCCCATTCTCTAACAGTAATGGCTGCTGGTTGGCCCATTCTCTAACAGTAATGGCTGCTGGTTGGCCCATTCTCTAACAGTAATGGCTGCTGGTTGGCCCATTCTCTAACAGTAATGGCTGCTGGTTGGCCCATTCTCTAACAGTAATGGCTGCTGGTTGGCCCATTCTCTAACAGTAATGGCTGCTGGTTGGCCCATTCTCTAACAGTAATGGCTGCTGGTTGGCCCATTCTCTAACAGTAATGGCTGCTGGTTGGCCCATTCTCTAACAGTAATGGCTGCTGGTTGGCCCATTCTCTAACAGTAATGGCTGCTGGTTGGCCCATTCTCTAACAGTAATGGCTGCTGGTTGGCCCATTCTCTAACAGTAATGGCTGCTGGTTGGCCCATTCTCTAACAGTAATGGCTGCTGGTTGGCCCATTCTCTAACAGTAATGGCTGCTGGTTGGCCCATTCTCTAACAGTAATGGCTGCTGGTTGGCCCATTCTCTAACAGTAATGGCTGCTGGTTGGCCCATTCTCTAACAGTAATGGCTGCTGGTTGGCCCATTCTCTAACAGTAATGGCTGCTGGTTGGCCCATTCTCTAACAGTAATGGCTGCTGGTTGGCCCATTCTCTAACAGTAATGGCTGCTGGTTGGCCCATTCTCTAACAGTAATGGCTGCTGGTTGGCCCATTCTCTAACAGTAATGGCTGCTGGTTGGCCCATTCTCTAACAGTAATGGCTGCTGGTTGGCCCATTCTCTAACAGTAATGGCTGCTGGTTGGCCCATTCTCTAACAGTAATGGCTGCTGGTTGGCCCATTCTCTAACAGTAATGGCTGCTGGTTGGCCCATTCTCTAACAGTAATGGCTGCTGGTTGGCCCATTCTCTAACAGTAATGGCTGCTGGTTGGTCCATTCTCTAACAGTAATGGCTGCTGGTTGGCCCATTCTCTAACAGTAATGGCTGCTGGTTGGCCCATTCTCTAACAGTAATGGCTGCTGGTTGGCCCATTCTCTAACAGTAATGGCTGCTGGTTGGCCCATTCTCTAACAGTAATGGCTGCTGGTTGGCCCATTCTCTAACAGTAATGGCTGCTGGTTGGCCCATTCTCTAACAGTAATGGCTGCTGGTTGGCCCATTCTCTAACAGTAATGGCTGCTGGTTGGCCCATTCTCTAACAGTAATGGCTGCTGGTTGGCCCATTCTCTAACAGTAATGGCTGCTGGTTGGCCCATTCTCTAACAGTAATGGCTGCTGGTTGGCCCATTCTCTAACAGTAATGGCTGCTGGTTGGCCCATTCTCTAACAGTAATGGCTGCTGGTTGGCCCATTCTCTAACAGTAATGGCTGCTGGTTGGCCCATTCTCTAACAGTAATGGCTGCTGGTTGGCCCATTCTCTAACAGTAATGGCTGCTGGTTGGCCCATTCTCTAACAGTAATGGCTGCTGGTTGGCCCATTCTCTAACAGTAATGGCTGCTGGTTGGCCCATTCTCTAACAGTAATGGCTGCTGGTTGGCCCATTCTCTAACAGTAATGGCTGCTGGTTGGCCCATTCTCTAACAGTAATGGCTGCTGGTTGGCCCATTCTCTAACAGTAATGGCTGCTGGTTGGCCCATTCTCTAACAGTAATGGCTGCTGGTTGGCCCATTCTCTAACAGTAATGGCTGCTGGTTGGCCCATTCTCTAACAGTAATGGCTGCTGGTTGGCCCATTCTCTAACAGTAATGGCTGCTGGTTGGCCCATTCTCTAACAGTAATGGCTGCTGGTTGGCCCATTCTCTAACAGTAATGGCTGCTGGTTGGCCCATTCTCTAACAGTAATGGCTGCTGGTTGGCCCATTCTCTAACAGTAATGGCTGCTGGTTGGCCCATTCTCTAACAGTAATGGCTGCTGGTTGGCCCATTCTCTAACAGTAATGGCTGCTGGTTGGCCCATTCTCTAACAGTAATGGCTGCTGGTTGGCCCATTCTCTAACAGTAATGGCTGCTGGTTGGCCCATTCTCTAACAGTAATGGCTGCTGGTTGGCCCATTCTCTAACAGTAATGGCTGCTGGTTGGCCCATTCTCTAACAGTAATGGCTGCTGGTTGGCCCATTCTCTAACAGTAATGGCTGCTGGTTGGCCCATTCTCTAACAGTAATGGCTGCTGGTTGGCCCATTCTCTAACAGTAATGGCTGCTGGTTGGCCCATTCTCTAACAGTAATGGCTGCTGGTTGGCCCATTCTCTAACAGTAATGGCTGCTGGTTGGCCCATTCTCTAACAGTAATGGCTGCTGGTTGGCCCATTCTCTAACAGTAATGGCTGCTGGTTGGCCCATTCTCTAACAGTAATGGCTGCTGGTTGGCCCATTCTCTAACAGTAATGGCTGCTGGTTGGCCCATTCTCTAACAGTAATGGCTGCTGGTTGGTCCATTCTCTAACAGTAATGGCTGCTGGTTGGCCCATTCTCTAACAGTAATGGCTGCTGGTTGGCCCATTCTCTAACAGTAATGGCTGCTGGTTGGCCCATTCTCTAACAGTAATGGCTGCTGGTTGGCCCATTCTCTAACAGTAATGGCTGCTGGTTGGCCCATTCTCTAACAGTAATGGCTGCTGGTTGGCCCATTCTCTAACAGTAATGGCTGCTGGTTGGCCCATTCTCTAACAGTAATGGCTGCTGGTTGGCCCATTCTCTAACAGTAATGGCTGCTGGTTGGCCCATTCTCTAACAGTAATGGCTGCTGGTTGGCCCATTCTCTAACAGTAATGGCTGCTGGTTGGCCCATTCTCTAACAGTAATGGCTGCTGGTTGGCCCATTCTCTAACAGTAATGGCTGCTGGTTGGCCCATTCTCTAACAGTAATGGCTGCTGGTTGGCCCATTCTCTAACAGTAATGGCTGCTGGTTGGCCCATTCTCTAACAGTAATGGCTGCTGGTTGGCCCATTCTCTAACAGTAATGGCTGCTGGTTGGCCCATTCTCTAACAGTAATGGCTGCTGGTTGGCCCATTCTCTAACAGTAATGGCTGCTGGTTGGTCCATTCTCTAACAGTAATGGCTGCTGGTTGGCCCATTCTCTAACAGTAATGGCTGCTGGTTGGCCCATTCTCTAACAGTAATGGCTGCTGGTTGGCCCATTCTCTAACAGTAATGGCTGCTGGTTGGCCCATTCTCTAACAGTAATGGCTGCTGGTTGGCCCATTCTCTAACAGTAATGGCTGCTGGTTGGCCCATTCTCTAACAGTAATGGCTGCTGGTTGGCCCATTCTCTAACAGTAATGGCTGCTGGTTGGCCCATTCTCTAACAGTAATGGCTGCTGGTTGGCCATTCTCTAACAGTAATGGCTGCTGGTTGGCCCATTCTCTAACAGTAATGGCTGCTGGTTGGCCCATTCTCTAACAGTAATGGCTGCTGGTTGGCCCATTCTCTAACAGTAATGGCTGCTGGTTGGCCCATTCTCTAACAGTAATGGCTGCTGGTTGGCCCATTCTCTAACAGTAATGGCTGCTGGTTGGCCCATTCTCTAACAGTAATGGCTGCTGGTTGGCCCATTCTCTAACAGTAATGGCTGCTGGTTGGCCCATTCTCTAACAGTAATGGCTGCTGGTTGGCCCATTCTCTAACAGTAATGGCTGCTGGTTGGCCCATTCTCTAACAGTAATGGCTGCTGGTTGGCCCATTCTCTAACAGTAATGGCTGCTGGTTGGCCCATTCTCTAACAGTAATGGCTGCTGGTTGGCCCATTCTCTAACAGTAATGGCTGCTGGTTGGCCCATTCTCTAACAGTAATGGCTGCTGGTTGGCCCATTCTCTAACAGTAATGGCTGCTGGTTGGCCCATTCTCTAACAGTAATGGCTGCTGGTTGGCCCATTCTCTAACAGTAATGGCTGCTGGTTGGCCCATTCTCTAACAGTAATGGCTGCTGGTTGGCCCATTCTCTAACAGTAATGGCTGCTGGTTGGCCCATTCTCTAACAGTAATGGCTGCTGGTTGGCCCATTCTCTAACAGTAATGGCTGCTGGTTGGCCCATTCTCTAACAGTAATGGCTGCTGGTTGGCCCATTCTCTAACAGTAATGGCTGCTGGTTGGCCCATTCTCTAACAGTAATGGCTGCTGGTTGGCCCATTCTCTAACAGTAATGGCTGCTGGTTGGCCCATTCTCTAACAGTAATGGCTGCTGGTTGGCCCATTCTCTAACAGTAATGGCTGCTGGTTGGCCCATTCTCTAACAGTAATGGCTGCTGGTTGGCCCATTCTCTAACAGTAATGGCTGCTGGTTGGCCCATTCTCTAACAGTAATGGCTGCTGGTTGGCCCATTCTCTAACAGTAATGGCTGCTGGTTGGCCCATTCTCTAACAGTAATGGCTGCTGGTTGGCCCATTCTCTAACAGTAATGGCTGCTGGTTGGCCCATTCTCTAACAGTAATGGCTGCTGGTTGGCCCATTCTCTAACAGTAATGGCTGCTGGTTGGCCCATTCTCTAACAGTAATGGCTGCTGGTTGGCCCATTCTCTAACAGTAATGGCTGCTGGTTGGCCCATTCTCTAACAGTAATGGCTGCTGGTTGGCCCATTCTCTAACAGTAATGGCTGCTGGTTGGCCCATTCTCTAACAGTAATGGCTGCTGGTTGGCCCATTCTCTAACAGTAATGGCTGCTGGTTGGCCCATTCTCTAACAGTAATGGCTGCTGGTTGGCCCATTCTCTAACAGTAATGGCTGCTGGTTGGCCCATTCTCTAACAGTAATGGCTGCTGGTTGGCCCATTCTCTAACAGTAATGGCTGCTGGTTGGCCCATTCTCTAACAGTAATGGCTGCTGGTTGGCCCATTCTCTAACAGTAATGGCTGCTGGTTGGCCCATTCTCTAACAGTAATGGCTGCTGGTTGGCCCATTCTCTAACAGTAATGGCTGCTGGTTGGCCCATTCTCTAACAGTAATGGCTGCTGGTTGGCCCATTCTCTAACAGTAATGGCTGCTGGTTGGCCCATTCTCTAACAGTAATGGCTGCTGGTTGGCCCATTCTCTAACAGTAATGGCTGCTGGTTGGCCCATTCTCTAACAGTAATGGCTGCTGGTTGGCCCATTCTCTAACAGTAATGGCTGCTGGTTGGCCCATTCTCTAACAGTAATGGCTGCTGGTTGGCCCATTCTCTAACAGTAATGGCTGCTGGTTGGCCCATTCTCTAACAGTAATGGCTGCTGGTTGGCCCATTCTCTAACAGTAATGGCTGCTGGTTGGCCCATTCTCTAACAGTAATGGCTGCTGGTTGGCCCATTCTCTAACAGTAATGGCTGCTGGTTGGCCCATTCTCTAACAGTAATGGCTGCTGGTTGGCCCATTCTCTAACAGTAATGGCTGCTGGTTGGCCCATTCTCTAACAGTAATGGCTGCTGGTTGGCCCATTCTCTAACAGTAATGGCTGCTGGTTGGCCCATTCTCTAACAGTAATGGCTGCTGGTTGGCCCATTCTCTAACAGTAATGGCTGCTGGTTGGCCCATTCTCTAACAGTAATGGCTGCTGGTTGGCCCATTCTCTAACAGTAATGGCTGCTGGTTGGCCCATTCTCTAACAGTAATGGCTGCTGGTTGGCCCATTCTCTAACAGTAATGGCTGCTGGTTGGCCCATTCTCTAACAGTAATGGCTGCTGGTTGGCCCATTCTCTAACAGTAATGGCTGCTGGTTGGCCCATTCTCTAACAGTAATGGCTGCTGGTTGGCCCATTCTCTAACAGTAATGGCTGCTGGTTGGCCCATTCTCTAACAGTAATGGCTGCTGGTTGGCCCATTCTCTAACAGTAATGGCTGCTGGTTGGCCCATTCTCTAACAGTAATGGCTGCTGGTTGGCCCATTCTCTAACAGTAATGGCTGCTGGTTGGTCCATTCTCTAACAGTAATGGCTGCTGGTTGGCCCATTCTCTAACAGTAATGGCTGCTGGTTGGCCCATTCTCTAACAGTAATGGCTGCTGGTTGGCCCATTCTCTAACAGTAATGGCTGCTGGTTGGCCCATTCTCTAACAGTAATGGCTGCTGGTTGGCCCATTCTCTAACAGTAATGGCTGCTGGTTGGCCCATTCTCTAACAGTAATGGCTGCTGGTTGGCCCATTCTCTAACAGTAATGGCTGCTGGTTGGTCCATTCTCTAACAGTAATGGCTGCTGGTTGGCCCATTCTCTAACAGTAATGGCTGCTGGTTGGTCCATTCTCTAACAGTAATGGCTGCTGGTTGGTCCATTCTCTAACAGTAATGGCTGCTGGTTGGCCCATTCTCTAACAGTAATGGCTGCTGGTTGGCCCATTCTCTAACAGTAATGGCTGCTGGTTGGCCCATTCTCTAACAGTAATGGCTGCTGGTTGGCCCATTCTCTAACAGTAATGGCTGCTGGTTGGTCCATTCTCTAACAGTAATGGCTGCTGGTTGGCCCATTCTCTAACAGTAATGGCTGCTGGTTGGCCCATTCTCTAACAGTAATGGCTGCTGGTTGGCCCATTCTCTAACAGTAATGGCTGCTGGTTGGCCCATTCTCTAACAGTAATGGCTGCTGGTTGGTCCATTCTCTAACAGTAATGGCTGCTGGTTGGCCCATTCTCTAACAGTAATGGCTGCTGGTTGGCCCATTCTCTAACAGTAATGGCTGCTGGTTGGCCCATTCTCTAACAGTAATGGCTGCTGGTTGGCCCATTCTCTAACAGTAATGGCTGCTGGTTGGCCCATTCTCTAACAGTAATGGCTGCTGGTTGGCCCATTCTCTAACAGTAATGGCTGCTGGTTGGCCCATTCTCTAACAGTAATGGCTGCTGGTTGGCCCATTCTCTAACAGTAATGGCTGCTGGTTGGCCCATTCTCTAACAGTAATGGCTGCTGGTTGGCCCATTCTCTAACAGTAATGGCTGCTGGTTGGTCCATTCTCTAACAGTAATGGCTGCTGGTTGGCCCATTCTCTAACAGTAATGGCTGCTGGTTGGCCCATTCTCTAACAGTAATGGCTGCTGGTTGGCCCATTCTCTAACAGTAATGGCTGCTGGTTGGCCCATTCTCTAACAGTAATGGCTGCTGGTTGGCCCATTCTCTAACAGTAATGGCTGCTGGTTGGCCCATTCTCTAACAGTAATGGCTGCTGGTTGGCCCATTCTCTAACAGTAATGGCTGGGATTGCTGGTTGGCCCATTCTCTAACAGGAAAGGCTGCTGGTTGGCCCATTCTCTAACAGTAATGGCTGCTGGTTGGCCCATTCTCTAACATGTACTGGCTGCTGGTTGGCCCATTCTCTAACAGTAATGGATGCTGGTTGGTCCATTCTCTAACAGTAATGGATGCTGGTTGGCCCATTCTCTAACAGGAAAGGCTGCTGGTTGGCCCATTCTCTAACAGTAATGGCTGCTGGTTGGCCCATTCTCTAACATGTACTGGCTGCTGGTTGGCCCATTCTCTAACATGTACTGGCTGCTGGTTGGCCCATTCTCTAACAGTAATGGATGCTGGTTGGCCCATTCTCTAACATGTAATGGCTGCTGGTTGGCCCATTCTCTAACATGTAATGGCTGCTGGTTGGCCCATTCTCTAACAGTAATGGCTACTGGTTGGTCTATTGTCTAACATGTAATGGCTGCTGGTTGGCCCATTTTCTAACAGTAATGGCTGCTGGTTGGCCCATTTTCTAACAGTAATGGCTGCTGGTTGGCCCATTCTCTTACATGTAATGGATGCTGGTTGGTCCATTTTCTAACAGTAATGGCTGCTGGTTGGCCCATTCTCTAACAGTAATGGCTGCTGGTTGGCCCATTTTCTAACAGTAATGGCTGCTGGTTGGCCCATTCTCTAACATGTAATGGCTGCTGGTTGGTCCATTCTTGAACAGTCATGGCTGCTGGTTGGTCCATTCTCTAACAGTAATGGCTACTGGTTGGCCCATTCTCTAACAGTAATGGCTGCTGGTTGGCTCATTCTCTAACAAGAATGGCTGCTGGTTGGCCCATTCTCTTACAGTAATGGCTGCTGGTTGGCCCATTCTCTCACAGTAATGGCTGCTGTTTGGCCCATTTTCTAACAGTAATGGCTGCTGGTTGGCCCATTCTCTTACAGTAATGGCTGCTGGTTGGCCCATTTTCTAACAGTAATGGCTGCTGGTTGGCCCATTCTCTAACAGTAATGGCTGCTGGTTGGCTCATTCTCTTACAGTAATGGCTGCTGGTTGGCTCATTCTCTTACAGTAATGGCTGCTGGTTGGCCCATTCTCTTACAGTAATGGCTGCTTTTTGGCCCATTCTCTAACAGTAATGGCTGCTGGTTGGTCCATTCTCTAACAGTAATGGCTGCTGGTTGGTCCATTCTCTAACAGTAATGGCTACTGGTTGGCCCATTCTCTAACAGTAATGGCTGCTGGTTGGTCCATTCTCTAACAGTAATGGCTGCTGGTTGGCCCATTCTCTAACAGTAATGGCTGCTGGTTGGTCCATTCTCTAACAGTAATGGCTGCTGGTTGGCTCATTCTCTTACAGTAATGGCTGCTGGTTGGCCCATTCTCTAACAGTAATGGCTGCTGGTTGGCTCATTCTCTTACAGTAATGGCTGCTGGTTGGCCCATACTCTTACAGGAATGGCTGCTGGTTGGCCCATTCTCTAACAGTAATGGCTGCTGGTTGGCCCATTCTCTAACAGTAATGGCTGCTGGTTGGCCCATTCTCTTACAGTAATGGCTGCTGGTTGGCCCATTCTCTAACAATAATGGCTGCTGGTTGGCCCATTCTCTAACAGTAATGGCTGCTGGTTGGCCCATTTTCTAACAGTAATGGCTGCTGGTTGCCCCATTCTCTAACAGTAATGGCTGCTGGTTGGCTCATTCTCTTACAGTAATGGCTTCTGGTTGGCCCATTCTCTAACACTAATGGCTGCTGGTTGGCCCATTCTCTAACATGTAATGGCTGCTGGTTGGTCCATTCTCTAACAGTAATGGCTGCTGGTTGGTCCATTCTCTAACACTAATGGCTGCTGGTTGGCCCATTCTCTAACAGGAAAGGCCGCTGGTTGGCCCATTTTCTAACAGTAATGGCTGCTGGTTGGCCCATTCTCTAACATGTAATGGCTGCTGGTTGGTCCATTCTCTAACAGTAATGGCTGCTGGTTGGTCCATTCTCTAACACTAATGGCTGCTGGTTGGCCCATTTTCTAACAGTAATGGCTGCTGGTTGGTCCATTCTCTAACACTAATGGCTGCTGGTTGGCCCATTTTCTAACAGTAATGGCTGCTGGTTGGCCCATTCTCTAACATGTAATGGCTGCTGGTTGGTCCATTCTCTAACACTAATGGCTGCTGGTTGGCCCATTTTCTAACAGTAATGGCTGCTGGTTGGCCCATTCTCTAACAGGAAAGGCCGCTGGTTGGCCCATTTTCTAACAGTAATGGCTGCTGGTTGGCCCATTCTCTAACATGTAATGGCTGCTGGTTGGTCCATTCTCTAACACTAATGGCTGCTGGTTGGTCCATTCTCTAACAGTAATGGCTGCTGGTTGGCCCATTTTCTAACCGTAATGGCTGCTGGTTGGCCCATTCTCTTACATGTAATGGCTGCTGGTTGGTCCATTCTTGAACAGTCATGGCTGCTGGTTGGTCCATTCTCTAACAGTAATGGCTACTGGTTGGTCCATTCTCTAACAGTAATGGCTGCTAGTTGGCCCATTCTCTAACAGTAATGGCTGCTGGTTGGCCCATTCTCTTACAGTAATGGCTGCTGGTTGGACCATTCTCTAACAGTAATGGCTGCTGGTTGGCCCATTTTCTAACAGTAATGGCTGCTGGTTGGCCCATTCTCTTACAGTAATGGCTGCTGGTTGGCCCATTTTCTAACAGTAATGGCTGCTGGTTGGCCCATTCTCTAACAGTAATGGCTGCTGGTTGGCCCATTCTCTAACAGTAATGGCTGCTGGTTGGCTCATTCTCTTACAGTAATGGCTGCTGGTTGGCCCATTCTCTTACAGTAATGGCTGCTGGTTGGCCCATTCTCTTACAGTAATGGCTGCTGGTTGGCCCATTTTCTAACAGTAATGGCTGCTTTTTGGCCCATTCTCTAACAGTAATGGCTGCTGGTTGGCCCATTTTCTAACAGTAATGGCTGCTGGTTGGCCCATTCTCTAACATGTAATGGCTGCTGGTTGGCCCATTCTCTAACAGTAATGGCTACTGGTTGGCCCATCCTCTAACACTAATGGCTGCTGGTTGGCCCATTCTCTTACAGTAATGGCTGCTGGTTGGTCCATTCTCTAACAGTAATGGCTGCTGGTTGGCCCATTCTCTAACAGTAATGGCTGCTGGTTGGCCCATTCTCTAACAGTAATGGCTGCTGCTTGGCCCATTCTCTAACATGTAATGGCTGCTGGTTGGTCCATTCTCTAACATGTAATGACTGCTGGTTGGTCCATTCTCTAACATGTAATGGCTGCTGGTTGGCCCATTCTCTAACATGTAATGGCTGCTGGTTGGTCCATTCTCTAACAGTAATGGCTGCTGGTTGGCCCATTCTCTTACAGTAATGGCTGCTGGTTGGCCCATTCTCTAACACTAATGGCTGCTGGTTGGTCCATTCTCTAACAGTAATGGCTGCTGGTTGGCCCATTCTCTAACAGTAATGGCTGCTGGTTGGCCCATTTTCTAACCGTAATGGCTGCTGGTTGGCCCATTCTCTTACATGTAATGGCTGCTGGTTGGTCCATTCTTGAACAGTCATGGCTGCTGGTTGGTCCATTCTCTAACAGTAATGGCTACTGGTTGGTCCATTCTCTAACAGTAATGGCTGCTAGTTGGCCCATTCTCTAACAGTAATGGCTGCTGGTTGGCCCATTCTCTTACAGTAATGGCTGCTGGTTGGCCCATTTTCTAACAGTAATGGCTGCTGGTTGGTCCATTCTCTAACATGTAATGGCTGCTGGTTGGTCCATTCTCTAACACTAATGGCTGCTGGTTGGTCCATTCTCTAACACTAATGGCTGCTGGTTGGCCCATTTTCTAACAGTAATGGCTGCTGGTTGGCCCATTCTCTAACAGTAATGGCTGCTGGTTGGTCCATTCTCTAACACTAATGGCTGCTGGTTGGCCCATTCTCTAAAAGTAATGGCTGCTGGTTGGCCCATTCTCTAACAGTAATGGCTGCTGGTTGGTCCATTCTCTAACAGTAATGGCTGCTGGTTGGCCCATTCTCTAACAGTAATGGCTGCTGGTTGGTCCATTCTCTAACAGTAATGGCTGCTGGTTGGTCCATTCTCTAACAGTAATGGCTGCTGGTTGGTCCATTCTCTAACAGTAATGGCTGCTGGTTGGTCCATTCTCTAACAGTAATGGCTGCTGGTTGGCCCATTCTCTAACAGTAATGGCTGCTGGTTGGTCCATTCTCTAACAGTAATGGCTGCTGGTTGGCCCATTCTCTAACAGTAATGGCTGCTGGTTGGCCCATTCTCTAACAGTAATGGCTGCTGGTTGGCCCATTCTCTAACAGTAATGGCTGCTGGTTGGCTCATTCTCTAACAGTAATGGCTGCTGGTTGGCCCATTCTTAACAGTAATGGCTGCTGGTTGGCCCATTTTCTAACAGTAATGGCTGCTGGTTGGCCCATTCTCTAACAGTAATGGCTGCTGGTTGGCCCATTTTCTAACAGTAATGGCTGCTGGTTGGCCCATTCTCTAACAGTAATGGCTGCTGGTTGGCCATTCTCTAACAGTAATGGCTGCTGGTTGGCCCATACTCTAACAGTAATGGCTGCTTGTTGGCCCATTTTCTAACAGTAATGGCTGCTGGTTGGCCCATTCTCTAACAGTAATGGCTGCTGGTTGGCCCATTCTCTAACAGTAATGGCTGCTGGTTGGCCCATTTTCTAACAGTAATGGCTGCTGGTTGGCCCATTCTCTAACAGTAATGGCTGCTGGTTGGCCCATTTTCTAACAGTAATGGCTGCTGGTTGGCCCATTCTCTAACAGTAATGGCTGCTGGTTGGCCCATTCTCTAACAGTAATGGCTGCTGGTTGGCCCATTTTCTAACAGTAATGGCTGCTGGTTGGCCCATTCTCTAACAGTAATGGCTGCTGGTTGGCCCATTTTCTAACACTAATGGCTGCTGGTTGGCCCATTCTCTAACAGGAAAGGCCGCTGGTTGGCCCATTTTCTAACAGTAATGGCTGCTGGTTGGCCCATTCTCTAACAGTAATGGCTGCTGGTTGGCCCATTTTTAACAGTAATGGCTGCTGGTTGGTCCATTCTCTAACAGTAATGGCTGCTGGTTGGCCCATTCTCTAACAGTAAAGGCTGCTGGTTGGCCCATTCTCTAACAGTAATGGCTGCTGGTTGGCCCATTCTCTAACAGTAATGGCTGCTGGTTGGCCCATTCTCTAACAGTAATGGCTGCTGGTTGGCCCATTCTCTAACAGTAATGGCTGCTGGTTGGTCCATTCTCTAACAGTAATGGCTGCTGGTTGGTCATTCTCTAACAGTAATGGCTGCTGGTTGGCCCATTCTCTAACAGTAATGGCTGCTGGTTGGTCCATTCTCTAACAGTAATGGCTGCTGGTTGGCCCATTCTCTAACAGTAATGGCTGCTGGTTGGTCCATTCTCTAACAGTAATGGCTGCTGGTTGGCCCATTCTCTAACAGTAATGGCTGCTGGTTGGTCCATTCTCTAACAGTAATGGCTGCTGGTTGGTCCATTCTCTAACAGTAATGGCTGCTGGTTGGTCCATTCTCTAACAGTAATGGCTGCTGGTTGGCCCATTCGCTAACAGTAATGGATGCTGGTTGGCCCATTCTCTAACAGTAATGGCTGCTGGTTGGTCCATTCTCTAACATGTAATGGCTGCTGGTTGGTCCATTCTCTAACAGTAATGGATGCTGGTTGGTCCATTCTCTAACAGTAATGGATGCTGGTTGGCCCATTCTCTAACAGTAAAGGCTGCTGGTTGGCCCATTCTCTAACAGTAATGGCTGCTGGTTGGCCCATTCTCTAACAGTAATGGCTGCTGGTTGGTCCATTCTCTAACAGTAATGGATGCTGGTTGGCCCATTCTCTAACAGTAATGGATGCTGGTTGGCCCATTCTCTAACATGTAATGGCTGCTGGTTGGCCCATTCTCTAACAGTAATGGATGCTGGTTGGTCCATTCTCTAACAGTAATGGCTGCTGGTTGGCCCATTCTCTAACAGTAATGGCTGCTGGTTGGCCCATTCTCTAACAGTAATGGCTGCTGGTTGGTCCATTCTCTAACATGTAATGGCTGCTGGTTGGCCCATTCGCTAACAGTAATGGCTGCTGGTTGGCCCATTCTCTAACAGTAATGGCTGCTGGTTGGCCCATTCGCTAACAGTAATGGCTGCTGGTTGGCCCATTCGCTAACAGTAATGGATGCTGGTTGGCCCATTCGCTAACAGTAATGGCTGCTGGTTGGCCCATTCTCTAACAGTAATGGCTGCTGGTTGGCCCATTCTCTAACAGTAATGGCTGCTGGTTGGTCCATTCTCTAACATGTAATGGCTGCTGGTTGGCCCATTCTCTAACAGTAATGGATGCTGGTTGGCCCATTCTCTAACAGTAATGGCTGCTGGTTGGTCCATTCTCTAACATGTAATGGCTGCTGGTTGGTCCATTCTCTAACAGTAATGGATGCTGGTTGGTCCATTCTCTAACAGTAATGGCTGCTGGTTGGCCCATTCTCTAACAGTAATGGCTGCTGGTTGGTCCATTCTCTAACATGTAATGGCTGCTGGTTGGTCCATTCTCTAACATGTAATGGCTGCTGGTTGGCCCATTCTCTAACAGTAATGGCTGCTGGTTGGTCCATTCTCTAACATGTAATGGCTACTGGTTGGTCCATTCTCTAACATGTAATTGCTGCTGGTTGGTCCATTCTCTAACATGTAATGGCTGCTGGTTGGCCCATTCGCTAACAGTAATGGATGCTGGTTGGCCCATTCTCTAACATGTAATGGCTGCTGGTTGGCCCATTCTCTAACAGTAATGGCTGCTGGTTGGTCCATTCTCTAACATGTAATGGCTGCTGGTTGGCCCATTCGCTAACAGTAATGGATGCTGGTTGGTCCATTCTCTAACATGTAATGGCTGCTGGTTGGCCCATTCGCTAACAGTAATGGATGCTGGTTGGTCCATTCTCTAACATGTAATGGCTGCTGGTTGGCCCATTCGCTAACAGTAATGGCTGCTGGTT
Source organism: Xenopus tropicalis (assembly GCF_000004195.4). Lineage (NCBI taxonomy): Eukaryota > Metazoa > Chordata > Amphibia > Anura > Pipidae > Xenopus > Xenopus tropicalis. Next base: position 1,303,560 of record NC_030682.2, read on the forward strand.
GGTCCATTCTCTAACATGTAATGGCTGCTGGTTGGCCCATTCGCTAACAGTAATGGATGCTGGTTGGCCCATTCGCTAACAGTAATGGATGCTGGTTGGCCCATTCTCTAACATGTAATGGCTGCTGGTTGGCCCATTCTCTAACAGTAATGGCTGCTGGTTGGTCCATTCTCTAACAGTAATGGCTGCTGGTTGGTCCATTCTCTAACATGTAATGGCTGCTGGTTGGTCCATTCTCTAACAGTAATGGATGCTGGTTGGTCCATTCTCTAACAGTAATGGATGCTGGTTGGCCCATTCTCTAACAGTAATGACTGCTGGTTGGTCCATTCTCTAACATGTAATGGCTGCTGGTTGGTCCATTCTCTAACATGTAATGGCTGCTGGTTGGCCCATTCTCTAACAGTAATGGCTGCTGGTTGGCCCATTCTCTAACAGTAATGACTGCTGGTTGGTCCATTCTCTAACAGTAATGGCTGCTGGTTGGCCCATTCTCTAACAGTAATGGCTGCTGGTTGGCCCATTCTCTAACAGTAATGACTGCTGGTTGGTCCATTCTCTAACATGTAATGGCTGCTGGTTGGTCCATTCTCTAACATGTAATGGCTGCTGGTTGGCCCATTCGCTAACATGTAATGGCTGCTGGTTGGTCCATTCTCTAGCATGTTATGGCTACTGGTTGGCCCATTCTCTAACAGTAAAGGCTGCTGGTTGGCCCATTCTCTAACAGTAAGTGTCAGCTCTTCTGCCTACTGCCCCTCTCTCTGTGTAAGTGTCAGCTCTTCTGCCTACTGCCCCTCTCTCTGTGTATGTAAGTGTCAGCTCTTCTGCCTACTGCCCTCTCTCTGTGTAAGTGTCAGCTCTTCTGCCTACTGCCCCTCTCTCTGTGGTAAGTGTCAGCTCTTCTGCCTACTGCCCCTCTCTCTGTGTAAGTGTCAGCTCTTCTGCCTACTGCCCCTCTCTCTGTGTAAGTGTCAGCTCTTCTGGCCTACTGCCCCTCTCTCTGTGTAAGTGTCAGCTCTTCTGCCTACTGCCCCTCTCTCTGTGTATGTAAGTGTCAGCTCTTCTGCCTACTGCCCTCTCTCTGTGTAACTGTCAGCTCTTCTGCCTACTGCCCTCTCTCTGTGTAAGTTGTCAGCTCTTCTGCTACTGCCCCTCTCTCTGTGTATGTAAGTGTCAGCTCTTCTGCCTACTGCCCCTCTCTCTGTATAAGTGTCAGCTCTTCTGCCTACTGCCCTCTCTCTGTGTAACTGTCAGCTCTTCTGCCTACTGCCCTCTCTCTGTGTAAGTGTCAGCTCTTCTGCCTACTGCCCCTCTCTCTGTGTATGTAAGTGTCAGCTCTTCTGCCTACTGCCCCTCTCTCTGTGTAAGTGTCAGCTCTTCTGCCTACTGCCCCTCTCTCTGTGTATGTAAGTGTCAGCTCTTCTGCCTACTGCCCTCTCTCTGTGTAAGTGTCAGCTCTTCTGCCTACTGCCCCTCTCTCTGTGTATGTAAGTGTCAGCTCTTCTGCCTACTGCCCCTCTCTCTGTGTAAGTGTCAGCTCTTCTGCCTACTGCCCCTCTCTCTGTGTAAGTGTCAGCTCTTCTGCCTACTGCCCCTCTCTCTGTGTAAGTGTCAGCTCTTCTGCTACTGCCCCTCTCTCTGTGTAAGTGTCAGCTCTTCTGCCTACTGCCCCTCTCTCTGTGTAAGTGTCAGCTCTTCTGCCTACTGCCCCTCTCTCTGTGTATGTAAGTGTCAGCTCTTCTGCCTACTGCCCTCTCTCTGTGTAACTGTCAGCTCTTCTGCCTACTGCCCTCTCTCTGTGTAAGTGTCAGCTCTTCTGCCTACTGCCCCTCTCTCTGTGTAAGTGTCAGCTCTTCTGCCTACTGCCCTCTCTCTGTGTATGTAAGTGTCAGCTCTTCTGCCTACTGCCCTCTCTCTGTGTAAGTGTCAGCTCTTCTGCCTACTGCCCCTCTCTCTGTGTATGTAAGTGTCAGCTCTTCTGCCTACTGCCCTCTCTCTGTGTATGTAAGTGTCAGCTCTTCTGCCTACTGCCCTCTCTCTGTGTAAGTGTCAGCTCTTCTGCCTACTGCCCCTCTCTCTGTGTAAGTGTCAGCTCTTCTGCCTACTGCCCCTCTCTCTGTGTAAGTGTCAGCTTTCTGCCTACTGCCCCTCTCTCTGTGTATGTAAGTGTCAGCTCTTCTGCCAACTGCCCTCTCTCTGTGTAAGTGTCAGCTCTTCTGCCTACTGCCCTCTCTCTGTGTATGTAAGTGTCAGCTCTTCTGCCTACTGCCCCTCTCTCTGTGGTAAGTGTCAGCTCTTCTGCCCTACTGCCCCTCTCTCTGTGTATGTAAGTGTCAGCTCTTCTGCCTACTGCCCTCTCTCTGTGTAAGTGTCAGCTCTTCTGCCTACTGCCCCTCTCTCTGTGTAAGTGTCAGCTCTTCTGCCTACTGCCCCTCTCTCTGTGTAAGTGTCAGCTCTTCTGCCTACTGCCCCTCTCTCTGTGTATGTAAGTGTCAGCTCTTCTGCCTACTGCCCTCTCTCTGTGTAAGTGTCAGCTCTTCTGCCTACTGCCCCTCTCTCTGTGTAAGTGTCAGCTCTTCTGCCTACTGCCCCTCTCTCTGTGTAAGTGTCAGCTCTTCTGCCTACTGCCCCTCTCTCTGTATGTAAACTGTGTGTATCCTCACTCAGGCACTCACTCACACTCACACTGACAGACACTCCATGATTAGCTGCCGCCTTGTCTATTAATAAGATTGGCACCATGATATACTGGCCAGGTGGCACCCCTCCCCATACTCACTCACACTGATACTCACACTGATACTCACACTGATACTCACACTGATACTCACTCACACTCACACTGATACTCACTCACACTCACACTGATACTCACACTAATACTCACACTGATACTCACACTGATACTCACTCACACTCACACTGATACTCACACTAATACTCACACTGATACTCACTCACACTCACACTGATACTCACTCACACTGATACTCACTCACACTGATACTCAAACTCACACTGATACTCACACTGATACTCACTCACACTCACACTGATACTCACACTGATACTCACACTCACACTGATACTCACACTGATACTCACTCACACTCACACTGATACTCACTCACACTCACACTTATACTCACTCACACTCACACTGATACTCACACTGATACTCACACTCACACTGATACTCACACTGATACTCACACACACTGATACTCACACTCACACTGATACTCACACTCACACACTGATACTCACACTCACACACTGATACTCACACTCACACACTGATACTCACACTCACACACTGATACTCACACTCACACACTGATACTCACACTCACACTAATACTCACACTCACACTGATACTCACACTGATACTCACACACACTGATACTCACTCTCACACTGATACTCACACTCACACTGATACTCACACTGATACTCACACTCACACACTGATACTCACACTCACACTGATACTCACACTCACACTGATACTCACACTCACACACTGATACTCACACTCACACTGATACTCACACTGATACTCACACTCACACTGATACTCACACTGATACTCACACTCCCACTGATACTCACACTCACACTGATACTCACACTCACACTGATACTCACTCACACTGATACTCACACTGATACTCACACTGATACTCACACTGATACTCACACTGATACTCACACTGATACTCACACTCACACTGATACTCACTCACACTCACACTGATACTCACTCACACTGATACTCACACTGATACTCACACTGATACTCACACTCACACTGATACTCACACTGATACTCACACTCACACTGATACTCACACTCCTGATGGCCCAGGAAGGGGTGCCAGGATACTGGAGAGGGGGTGCAGGGGTATATAAGTATGGGGGAGGGGCTGGGGCAGTGATGAGTGAATTTGCCCCATTACCCTTATTACACGCGACACAAATACATTTAAGTCAATGGGGATTTTTCTTAGTGAATTTTTTTTGTTGCTGCAAATTTTCACAAAATTTTCAAGAAGAATTTGCGGAATTTCAGTGCGAATCCAACGTCGGCGACAAAATCCTCCCATCATGGAACCTATTCCTCTCCTATTAATTGCCTTTCCCACCCCAGTCACACGGGGGCACAGTAATGCCCGGGGGTCACTGCCCCTGGGGGTCTTGTATAGGGGGGCACATTCTCTACAGTTCGGGGTAACGTAATGGCACCGGGGGGGGGGGGGGGGGGGCAGGGGTCTCACTAATGTTACACCCCCTACTGGCCAGCTGCACTCACTATACACAGGGAATCATATGTATATATACACTGCCCCCCCCCCAAAGCTCCAGGGGCACAAACTAACCCAGGGGCCAAAGCTTAGCCAGACCATTAACCCTTTAGCTCTTGGGGCAGTATTCACAGAAAGAAGTCTAAGGAGGGGGCGCGCGCCTGTGGGGGGGAGAGTAAGGAGGGCGCGCGCCCCTATTCTGTGCCCTACGGGTCCCTGAGCCCCTAATTCTCCTGTGGCCCCTCACCCCCACAGGCACGCACCCTCCTTACTCTCACCCCCCCCAGACGCGCGCCCTCCTTACTCTCCCCCCCCCCCCCCACAGGCGCGCGCCCTCCTTACTCTCCCCCCCCCCCAGGCGCCCGCCCTCCTTACTCTCCCCCCACAGGCGCGCGCCCTCCTTACTCTCCCTCCCCCCACAGGCGCGCGCCCTCCTACTCTCCCTCCCCCCACAGGCGCGCGCCCTCCTTACTCTCCCTCCCCCCACAGGCGCGCGCCCTCCTTACTCTCCCTCCCCCCACAGGCGCGCGCCCTCCTTACTCTCCCTCCCCCCACAGGCGCGCGCCCTCCTTACTCTCCCTCCCCCCACAGGCGCGCGCCCTCCTTACTCTCCCTCCCCCCACAGGCGCGCGCCCTCCTTACTCTCCCTCCCCCCACAGGCGCGCGCCCTCCTTACTCTCCCTCCCCCCACAGGCGCGCGCCCTCCTTACTCTCCCTCCCCCCACAGGCGCGCGCCCTCCTTACTCTCCCTCCCCCCACAGGCGCGCGCCCTCCTTACTCTCCCTCCCTCCACAGGCGCGCGCCCTCCTTACTCTCCCTCCCCCCACAGGCGCGCGCCCTCCTTACTCTCCCTCCCCCCAACAGGCGCGCGCCCTCCTTACTCTCCCTCCCCCACAGGCGCGCGCCCTCCTTACTCTCCCCCCCCCCAGGCGCGCGCCCTCCTTACTCTCCCCCCACAGGCGCGCGCCCTCCTTACTCTCCCTCCCCCCACAGGCGCGCGCCCTCCTTACTCTCCCTCCCCCACAGGCGCGCGCCCTCCTTACTCTCCCCTCTCCCCCCACAGGCGCGCGCCCTCCTTACTCTCCCCTCTCCCCCCACAGGCGCGCGCCCTCCTTACTCTCCCTCCCCCACAGGCGCGCGCCCTCCTTACTCTCCCTCCCCCACAGGCGCGCGCCCTCCTTACTCTCCCTCCCCCCACAGGCGCTCGCCCTCCTTACTCTCCCTCCCCCCACAGGCGAGCGCCCTCCTTACTCTCCCTCCCCCACAGGCGCGCGCCCTCCTTACTCTCCCCCCCCCACAGGCGCGCGCCCTCCTTACTCCCCCCCCAACAGGCGAGCGCCCTCCTTACTCCCCCCCCAGGCACCCCCTATGTGCCCTCAGACACTGCCCCCATGTGCTCCCATACACTGCCCCCCATGTGCCCCCAGACATACTGGGAGTATAATGGGAGTATAATGGGAGTATAATTGGGTGTAATGAGGGAATAGGGGTGTAATGGAAGTGTAATGTGGGTTGAATGGGGTACAAGGGAGAGTAGAAAGTAGGGAGGCACCAAATGTAATATTTTGGGGTTTGGCCGAACCCCAACTCCTCTGTAACAGACTCGGCCAAATACCCAACTGAACCCTAATTTGGGGCAAAGAGTGTGAAATAGACGCAACATGTGTGAGTTCACGTGACCAAAAGTCACATGGTTTTAAGGATTCGGTTTCGCTTCCACCAGGAACTTGGATTTGGCTGAATGTGAATCCTGATCCGAATCCTGAAGCTGAGAAGATTTGGGGATAATTCCCAGATACCCCTGGGCCAGAGGAAGGTATATTTGGGGTCTATCCAATGACCAACCCACAATGCTCCTGTCATGTTTATTTCTGATGAAGGTACCAATCATCTGCTCTTACATTTCTAGGTCTCGGCTAATTCGCCTGGATATGTGGCCAGTCGGGCTTGTGTGGGCGGCCATTGCCCACTGTGTCTTACTTGCCCCCAGCAGTGCCCACCCATACAGGGGCAGATACAAGGCCTCCGTATTCTCTGACCTTACTTCTTCTGAAATGACCTCTGTACAGAACTTCTTGATGGACCAGGAGGGTCTCCGTCTGGGATCCACTCAGCAAACCCTGAGGAAAAATACCATCTTCATGATGGAGCTCAACGTGCCCAAGAAGCAGCAAGTTCTCAGCTTTCTGGACCGAAATGGGCCCAAACCTCCGAGAGAGGCCAAAGTGGTCATCAGCTTTGCAGACCAGCCTCAACCCAACGTCACAGAATTCCTTGTCGGCCCACTGCCCCACCCCTATTACTATAGGCCCATTGTCTACAGGGGCAACAAGACGATCAAGTTCGAGTCCCGGCCGGTCACCACCACAGAGTATCATTTCATTCACCAGAAGTTGCTGGAGGTTATGAGGGAGGTGGGACACATCCTACTGGAGACTTCAGGGTTCTCCTACTACAACTGCACCGACCGCTGCCTTTCCTTCACCGACATTGCCCCCCGAGGCCTGAAATCTGGGGACCGCAGGTCCTGGCTAATGATAAACAAGTACGTGGAGGGGTATTTTCTCCATCCTATAGGCTTTGAGGTTCTGCTCAACCATCGCTCCCTGGACCCCAAGGAATGGGCCGTGGAGAAGATTTGGTACAATGGACAATATTTTGACGGCGTTGAGGAACTGGTCAGGAAATATGCCAATAACCAATTGTCCAAGCTCCGCCTGCCGGACCATATGGACGCTGATCCCTACTCCACGTTCATACCCCGGGGGCAGTATAAGACCAAATCAGACATACATGGCCCCAAGGTGTGTGAGCCTCAGGGCAAGCGCTACCGGGTCATGGGTAACTATGTGGAGTACGCGGGGTGGAGCTTGGCCTTCCGCTCCAGCACGTCGGCCGGGATGCAGCTCTACGACATACAGTACAACGATGAACGTATCGCCTACGAGGTGAGCATCCAGGAGGCCATTGCTTTCTATAGTGGGGTCACCCCCTCGGCAATGCAGACTAAGTCTATCGACTCGGGGTGGGGCATGGGCACGGTTGACTATGAGTTGGCCAAAGGCATTGACTGCCCCGAGGTGGCCACCTACCAGGATGTCTATCACTTCTATGACTCAAACAAACCAGTCCGTTACAGGAATGCCGTTTGCATCTTTGAGCTCCCTACTGGGGTGCCCTTACGCCGGCACTTCGACAGTAACTACCGGGGGGGCTACAGCTTCTACGGTGGCCTGGAGAATCATGTCCTGGTGCTCAGAACCACCTCTACCGTCTATAACTATGATTATATCTGGGACTTCATCTTCTACCAGAATGGGGTGATGGAGGTGAAGGTTCACCCTACAGGCTACATCCAGGCGACCTTCCTCACCCCCCATGGGACCCTCTATGGCAGCAAAGTCCATAACAACGTCCTGGGGAACCTACACACCCACCTGATCCATTATAAGGTGGACCTGGACATTGCAGGTAACGTATATCTCAGTGTTGGCTTGGTAGGACTGGGACATTATCCCGTACACAGGAAATAGAGACAGTCACATGGGTACCGGGAAATACACTCCCCCGTGCAAAGGAAGCAGAGACAGTCACACGGGTACCGGGAAATACACTCCCCCGTGCAAAGGAAGCAGAGACAGTCACACGGGTACCGGGAAATACACTCCCCCGTGCAAAGGAAGCAGAGACAGTCACATGGGTACCGGGAAATACACTCCCCCGTGCAAAGGAAGCAGAGACAGTCACACGAGTACCGGGAAATACACTCCCCCGTGCAAAGGAAGCAGAGACAGTCACATGGGTACCGGGAAATACACTCCCCCGTGCAAAGGAAGCAGAGACAGTCACATGGGTACCAGGAAATACACTCCCCCGTGCAAAGGAAGCAGAGACAGTCACATGGGTACCGGGAAATACACTCCCCCGTGCAAAGGGAGCAGAGACAGTCACATGGGTACCAGGAAATACACTCCCTGTAGAGACAGTCACATGGGTACCAGGAAATACACTCCCCCGTGCAAAGGAAGCAGAGACAGTCACATGGGTACCGGGAAATACACTCCCCCGTGCAAAGGAAGCAGAGACAGTCACATGGGTACCAGGAAATACACTCCCCCGTGCAAAGGAAGCAGAGACAGTCACATGGGTACCGGGAAATACACTCCCCTGTGCAAAGGGAGCAGAGACAGTCACATGGGTACAGGGAAATACACTCCCCCCGTGCACAGGAAGCAGAGACAGGCACATGGGTACCAGGAAATACACTCCCCCACGCACAGGAAGTAGAGACAGTCACATGGGTACCGGGAAATTCTACTTCCTGTGCAAGGGGGAGTGTATTTCCTGGTACCCATGTGACTGTCTCTACAGGGAGTGTATTTCCTGGTACCCATGTGACTGTCTCTACTTCCTGTGCACGGGGGAGTGTGACAGTCACATGGGTACCAGGAAATACACTCCCCCCCCGTGCACAGGAAGTAGAGACAGTCACATGGGTACCAGGAAATACACTCCCCCGTGCATAGGAAGCAGAGACAGTCACATGGTTCCCGGGAAATACACTCCCACATGCACAGGAAGTAGAGACAGTCACAAGGGTACCAGGAAATACACTCCCCCGTGCACAGGAAGTAGAGACAGTCACATGGGTACCAGGAAATACACTCCCCGTGCATAGGAAGCAGAAACAGTCACATGGTTCCCAGGAAATACACTCCCACATGCACAGGAAGTAGAGACAGTCACACGGGTACCAGGAAATACACTCCCCCGTGCAAAGGAAGCAGAGACAGTCACATAGGTACCGGGAAATACACTCCCCTGTGCAAAGGAAGCAGAGACAGTCACATGGGTACCGGGAAATACACTCCCCCGTGCACAGGAAGTAGAGACAGTCACATGGGTACCGGGAAATACACTCCCCCGTGCAAAGGAAGCAGAGACAGTCACATGGGTACTGGGAAATACACTCCCCCGTGCACAGGAAGCAGAGACAGTCACATGGGTACCGGGAAATACACTCCCCCGTGCACAGGAAGCAGAGACAGTCACATGGGTACCGGGAAATACACTCCCCCCGTGCAAAGGAAGCAGAGACAGTCACACGGGTACCAGGAAATACACTCCCCCGTGCAAAGGAAGCAGAGACACATGGTTCCCGGGGTGGGAGGTGCTTTATTCCATGCCTACCCTGCGTAAGGTTAATACCAAGCTGCTCTCCGTAGGGACAGACAACACCTTCCAGACGATGGGGCTGAAGGCTGAGAACATCTCCAACCCCTGGAGCCCCGGGGACTTTATATTCCAGCACCGCCTGGAGCGCCACCTGAAGGTCTCTGAGAGACATGCGGCCTTCAGATTCGGCACGCCCCTCCCCAAGTACTTAATATTCATGAACCCCAACAAGATGAACAAATGGGGGCACCCAAAGAGCTACAGAATCCAGTACAACTCCCATGGCGACCAAATCCTGCCCAGACGCTGGAAGGAGGAGAAGGGGGTGTCCTGGTCCAGGTAACGGGCCCCTCCCTGTACCCCAATATATGGCTGGGGGGCCCCTGTAGTAGGGCAGGTCTAGTACTGGTTCCACCACAACAGGAGGGGCGCAAGTTGAATTTAGCAAATGTATATTATTTACCCTTTAGATGGGGCCCTAAGCCTCCCGCTATGCCGGGGCCCTAAGCTTCCCGCTATGCCGGGGCCCTAAGCTTCCCGCTATGCCGGGGCCCTAAGCTTCCCGCTATGCCGGGGCCCTAAGCTTCCCGCTATGCCGGGGCCCTAAGCTTCCCGCTATGCCGGGGCTCATGGGAAAAAAGGAGCAGCCCAGATACTTCAACTGCTCTACACGCCCAGTATTGCCCCTCCCCTCCCATCTATAACCTCTGTCCCTCGTCTTCTATTGGTAGGTACAGCCTGGCAGTCACGCGCCATAGCAACGCCGAGGTAACCAGCAGCAGCATCTACGCCCAGAATGATCCCTGGGACCCCTTCGTTTACTTCGAGAATTTCATCCGCAACAATGAAGATATCATTAATAAGGTAATTAGTAATTAGGGGTGGTGTGGTTCCAACAGTCCCCCCACTATAGTTCCAGGGGTACCCAGGGCACAAATAAGCACTCACCCCAAATCCCCCCCTAACTGGCCTTCAGGCTGGGCCCCCTTAGCCCATAACAAGGCTACAGATATATAGAAACATTGGGGTAACAGTCACCCCGCTATAGTTCCAGGGGTACCCAGGGCACAAATAAGCACTCACCCCAAATCCCCCCCTAACTGGCCTTCAGGCTGGGCCCCCTTAGCCCATAACAAGGTTACAGATATATAGAAACATTGGGGTAACAGTCACCCCGCTATAGTTCCAGGGGTACCCAGGGCACAAATAAGCACTCACCCCAAATCCCCCCCTAACTGGCCTTCAGGCTGGGCCCCCTTAGCCCATAACAAGGTTACAGATATATAGAAACATTGGGGTAACAGTCACCCCACTATAGTTCCAGGGGTACCCAGGGCACAAATAAGAACCCCAAATCCCCCCCTAACTGGCCTTCAGGCTGGGCCCCCTTAGCCCATAACAAGGTTACAGATATATAGAAACATTGGGGTAACCGTCACCCCGCTAAAGTTCCAGGGGTACCCAGGGCACAAATAAGCACTCACCCCAATATAAATAAATACCCCTGGAACACATTTGGGGGTGACTATGACTGAATGCTGTTAATAAAAGGGGTGACTTTTACCTGCTCAGGACCTGGTTGCCTGGGTGACGGTGGGTTTCCTACACGTACCCCACGCAGAAGATATCCCCAACACAACCACCCCAGGAAATGCAGTGGGGTTCTTGCTGCGCCCCTTTAACTTCTTTGATGAGGACCCCTCGGTGGCGTCTAGGGGTGCGGTGATGGTGAGACCCACAGACGGTTCCTTCTCTAAAGTCGAGGTTCAGCGTTGGACCCCACAAGTCGTTGGTCACTGTGTTTCCGATGAGCCATTCAGATATAACGGCACCTACTTCTAATGGGGCCCCCGGGAACCCTATTGTGGGGGGCCCCCGGGAACCCTATTGTGGGGGGCACTGGGGATCCCCATGGAACATTTCAGAACGTGGGGTTCTCCTGGGTGAGCCCGGGGCTGGGGGTACAGGGACAGTTGCACCCAATCACATGACTCGGATGGGGATCAGTCACGGGGGGGGGGTCCCACAGTTTGAGGTACAGGTTTGTGCCTGAGGAAGAGCCCAAGGGGTAGCGCAGAGTAACACTATATATATAATATAATCACACCAATACATGTATAAGGGAATATACTGAATAACAAATCAATGGATTATTTAACACAAATCAATATATTTACATTATATACAGATTAATAACAAAACATTACAGCTCCCGACAGGCACAGAACATGGGGGTTCCTTCTCTCTAACCAGCTGGTCATTGGCTCCCTCTGGTCTGTACCCCCACATCCTCCCTGGTCCCTTCCGATGCAGTTCCCAGGTGCTCCCCCAGGTGCTCCCTCAGATGCTCCCCCCAGGTGCTCCCCCAAGTGCTCCCCCAGGTGCTCCCCCAAGTGCTTCCCCCAGGTGCTCCCTCAGATGCTCCCCCAGGTGCTCCCCCAAGTGCTTCCCCCAGATGCTCCCCCAGATGCTCCCTCAGGTGCTCTCCCAGATGCTCCCCCCAGGTGCTCCCTCAGGTGCTCTCCCAGATGCTCCCCCCAGGTGCTCCCTCAGGTGCTCCCCCCAGGTGCTCCCTCAGATGCTCCCCCCAGGTGCTCCCTCAGATGCTCCCCCAGGTGCTTCCTCAGATGCTCCCCCCAGGTGCTCCCCCAGATGCTCCCCCAGATGCTCCCCCAGATGCTCCCCCAGATGCTCCCCCAGATGCTCCCTCAGGTGCTCTCCCAGATGCTCCCCCAGATGCTCCCTCAGGTGCTCTCCCAGATGCTCCCCCCAGGTGCTCCCCCCAGGTGCTCCCTCAGATGCTCCCCCCAGGTGCTCCCTCAGATGCTCCCCCAGGTGCTTCCTCAGATGCTCCCTCAGGTGCTCCCTCAGGTGCTCCCTCAGATGCTCCCCCAGGTTCTCCCTCAGATGCTCCCCCAGGTGCTCCCCCAGGTGCTCTCCCATATGCTCCCCCAGGTGCTCCCTCAGATGCTCCCTCAGATGCTCCCCCAGTTACTCCCCCAGGGGCTCCCTCAGATGCTCCCCCAGGTGCTCCCCCAGGTGCTCCCTCAGATGCTCCCCCCAGGTGCTCCCTCAGATGCTCCCCCAGATGCTCTCCCAGATGCTCCCTCAGGTGCTCCCTCAGGTGCTCCCTCAGATGCTCCCCCAGATGCTCCCCCCAGATGCTCCCTCAGGTGCTCCCTCAGGTGCTCCCTCAGATGCTCCCCCAGGTGCTCCCTCAGATGCTCCCCCAGTTGCTCCCTCAGATGCTCCCCCAGGTGCTCCCCCAGGTGCTCCCTCAGATGCTCCCTCAGGTGCTCCCCCAGGTGGTCTCCCAGGTGCTCCCTCAGATGCTCCCCCAGATGCTCCCCCAGGTGCTCTCCCAGATGCTCCCTCAGATGCTCCCTCAGATGCTCCCTCAGATGCTCCCCCAGATGCTCCCTCAGATGCTCCCTCAGATGCTCCCTCAGATGCTCCCCCAGATGCTCCCCCAGATGCTCCCTCAGGTGCTCCCCCAGGTGCTCCCTGAGATGCTCCCCCCAGGTGCTCCCTCAGATGCCCCCCCAGGTGCTCCCCTCAGATGCTCCCCCAGGTTCTCCCTCAGATGCTCCCTCAGATGCTCCCTCAGATGCTCCCCCAGGTTCTCCCTCAGATGCTCCCTCAGATGCTCCCTCAGATGCTCCCTCAGGTGCTCCCCCAGGTGCTCCCTCAGATGCTCCCTCAGATGCTCCCCCAGGTGCTCCCTCAGATGCTCCCCCAGATGCTCCCCCAGGTGCTCTCCCAGGTGCTCCCTCAGATGCTCCCCCAGGTGCTCCCTCAGATGCTCCCCCAGATGCTCCCCCAGGTGCTCCCCCAGATGCTCCCCCAGGTGCTCCCTCAGATGCTCCCCCCAGGTGCACCCCCAGGTGCTCTCCCAGATGCTCCCCCAAGTTCCCCCCCAGATAATCAGTAGAACTCCCCCATACTCAGTATATAACACATAAATATGTATATTGCCCCCCAATATGAGCAGTTTCTTACAGCAGTTACCCCAGCGGTGCCCCCTGCATATTGCTGGCCAGTCTGGGCCGGACGTTCTGCTAAGGACAAAGCCCATAGGGTACTGGTTCTGTTATTCTGCCCCCGGCCAGTCTGTGTGTCTGTGCTGTGATTGGCTGTGGAGAGATCACATGTACCTGTTTGCCCCCCAGCAGTGAGTTCATTCTCAGAAAGAAGGGAAATTGGATAAATATTGGGGAATAAAATGATTTGTAACGAGTGAAGGTTCCGGTCTGTATGGGGGGGAGTTGGGGGGCTGCTAATATCATGTGTCCCCCCCCAGTGCTGAGCCCGGGGATATAGTCACTGACACAGGGGGGCCCCCAGGTGCGGCTCAGAGGGGGGGGGGCGCGGTGCTGAGCAGCAATGGGAAATCCCATGATATTAGCGGCATAAAACTGAAATATGTAAAGAAAAGTGCAAAAGTGCCGAGATAAATTCCATATTTAATGTTTGTTCTGAAAAGAGCTTGTGGGGCAACGAAAGAGGGGGGGACTTGGGCTGCACAGTCCCTTGACATCTGTCACTCTATTCCTTCTCAGGTGTTAGTTCCCCTTTAATTGGCACCCGAGGGAACCTGCACCCAAAGCTCAGGAACCAATGAACCCGCTGCTCCTGTTTGGTTCCAAAGTGCAGAAACGTTGGTGTTGCACAAGTGCCCGTGTCCCTCGCACGTTTATTCACTGGGAAATAACCCGCAGGTTTGTTTGGGAATCCGCCCCTTTTACTGAGCATTCTGGGAAATGTTGGCTCTGTGCCGGCATGGCAAATCCAAAGGAGCCCCAGGGCATTGTGGGTAACATTCCGACTGTCAGTGGGGCAGGACCCTAATTATACATGGACTGCAAGCTCTTGGGGCAGGGACTATTCTATATCCCAGTTACAGGGCCACTAATGAACCCAAGCGGCTGCCTCAGGATCAGTACAAACCCAAACCAGTACATCACCAGGGCCAATGTTTATTGGGGACACAAAGCCTCCGGGGGGGCCCTGGGTGGGTCCATTTCTTTAGCCCCAACCCAATGCACAAACTGGGCCGGCACCCCAAACTGTAAGTGGCACCCCAAACTGTGCCGTCACCCCAAACTGTAAGTGACACCCCAAACTGTGCCGTCACCCCAAATTGTAAGTGTCACCCCAAACTGTGCCGTCACCCCAAATTGTAAGTGTCACCCCAAACTGTGCCGTCACCCCAAACTGTAAGTGTCATCCCAAACTGTGCCGTCACCCCAAACTGTAAGTGGCACCCCAAACTGTGCCGTAACCCCAAACTGTGCCGTAACCCCAAACTGTAAGTGGCACCCCAAACTGTGCCGTAACCCCAAACTGTGCCGTAACCCCAAACTGTAAGTGGCACCCCAAACTGTGCCGTCACCCCAAACTGTGTCACCCCAAACTGTGCCGTCACCCCAAACTGTAAGTGGCACCCCAAACTGTGCCGGCACCCCAAACTGTAAGTGTCACCCCAAACTGTGCCGTCACCCCAAACTGTAAGTGTCACCCCAAACTGTGCCGGCACCCCAAACTGTG
Source organism: Xenopus tropicalis (assembly GCF_000004195.4). Classification (NCBI taxonomy): domain Eukaryota; kingdom Metazoa; phylum Chordata; class Amphibia; order Anura; family Pipidae; genus Xenopus; species Xenopus tropicalis. The sequence goes on from NC_030682.2 coordinate 1,318,590, forward strand.
CCGGCACCCCAAACTGTAAGTGGCACCCCAAACTGTAAGTGGCACCCCAAACTATGTCACCCCAAACTGTGCCGTCACCCCAAACTGTGCCGTCACCCCAAACTGTGCCGTCACCCCAAACTGTGCCGTCACCCCAAACTGTAAGTGTCACCTCAAACTGTGCCGGCACCCCAAACTGTAAGTGTCACCCCAAACTGTGCCGGCACCCCAAACTGTAAGTGTCACCCCAAACTGTGCCGTCACCCCAAACTGTAAGTGGCACCCCAAACTGTGCCGTCACGCCAAACTGTAAGTGGCACCCCAAACTGTGCCGTCACCCCAAACTGTAAGTGGCACCCCAAACTGTGCCGTCACCCCAAACTGTGCCGTAACCCCAAACTGTGCCGGCACCCCAAACTGTAAGTGGCATCCCAAACTGTGCCGTCACCCCAAACTGTGCCGTAACCCCAAACTGTGCCGGCACCCCAAACTGTAAGTGGCACCCCAAACTGTGCCGGCACCCCAAACTGTAAGTGGCACCCCAAACTGTGCCGTCACCCCAAACTGTAAGTGGCACCCCAAACTGTGCCGTCACCCCAAACTGTAAGTGGCACCACCCAAAGTCTGGGGGCAATAGAACTAACAGTACTGAGCCCCATAACCCAACTCACCCCCATACCCGCCAGTCCAACCCGGCATTCAGCAAGTACCCCATTCCCATGCCCATACACTGCCTGATCCACTCATCCGGCCCCCAAATAACTGATCTGGGCTCTGATTGGTTACCCACACACCCACACTGAACTGAGCCGCTCTGATCATTGGCCAGAGGGGATACAGTGGGGTCTATGGAGACCTGTTGGGCAAAGACTGCATCAAGGCACCAACACTCCTTATTGGACCATTTCTTCACTGGATTGATATCTGCCCAGAACCATCATTGGGCCCCAAACACTGGCCAATAAGCTGCCAGCTCTGTCTGTAGGGAGTGGGCAGATATTATTGGCCAGTATACGGCCAGCTTTAGGGATTAAAGGGGAAATAAGAAGAAACAATAACCAGTAGGCAGAACATTGGCCTAGGACTGGGCCCCCCGGGCACTTGAGGGTCGGGGTGGTCTCCCCGTTGCTAAGGCAAAGAGAGGGGGTCAGGCCTGGGCATTGTGGGAGCACCGACCCCCCAGTCTCTGGTGCCGCAGCAGATGCTCCTTCCTACTAAAGCCTTTGGCACAGTTGGGGCAGGGGTAGGGCCTCTCGCCCGTATGGGAGCGCTGGTGCCGGACAAGGAGCTCCTTCTGGTTGAAGCGCTTGGGGCACTCGGAGCAGCCGTAGGGTCTCTCCCCGCTGTGGCTTCTCTGGTGTTTGCCGAGCCAGGAGCTGCGGGTGAAGCTCTTGCCGCACTCAGTACAGGGGTACAGGGTCCCCCCTTTGTGGCTCCTCTGGTGGGTGGCAAAGTGCGCGTATCGAGTGAAGCTCCTCCCACACTCCGGGCAGGTGTATGGTTTCTCCCCGGTGTGGGTCCTACGGTGGGTAACCAGCTGGGAGTTCTGCCGAAACCTCTTGGCACAGTCGGCGCAGCAGTAAGGCTTCTCCCCCGTGTGGATCCTCAGGTGGGTGCCAAGCTGGGAGCTTTGGGCAAATCCCTTGCCACACTGGGGGCAGATAAAGGGCTTCTCCCCCGTGTGGGTTCTGTAATGGCGCTGGTAGTTGGATTTGCTACTGAAGCCTTTGCCGCAGGCCGGGCACAGGAACGGGCACTTCTTCTGCTTGTGGCCCCTGCCCAGTGCCTTCACCCCCGCACTCCTGCCCTGCCTACTGGTACCTACTGAATGGGGGGGCAGCAGCTGCAAAGGGTTAATCTGAGGGGCACCCAACGGGTCCCTGAGGTTCTCCCCTCCCAGATACAGTGGCGCCACCTCATTACCCACCACCGGTCCCGGCGCCTTGGGCTTTGCATGGAGATGCCACGTCCACTCTCTCTTCTGCCGACCTGTGGGAGGGGTACAGGGGTTATATGAGATACCCCGATACCCCGATACCCCACAGCAACAGGAGCCGAGAAACAAGGTGCATATTCCCATGAACCCCCAGCCAGTACTACCCAACCAATCAATGAACCCCCAGCCAGTACTTCCCAACCAATCAATGAACCCCCAGCCAGTACTACCCAACCAATCAATGAACCCCCAGCCAGTACTACCCAACCAATCAATGAACCCCCAGCCAGTACTTCCCAACCAATCAATGAACCCCCAGCCAGTACTTCCCAACCAATCAATGAACCCCCAGCCAGTACTTCCCAATAAATCAACCAATCAATGAACCCCCAGCCAGTACTTCCCAATTAATCAACCAATCAATGTACCCCCAGCCAGTACTTCCCAATCAGTCAACCAATCAATGTACCCCCAATGCTTGTTATATACCCCGGGGCAAAGGACACATTGTAATACCCCAGGGCAAAAGACACATCGTTATACTCCGGGGCAAGGGTATTAAGGTAATAAGCCAAACACTAATATTCACTCTCACACATTTTCTTGGGGGGTAACTTACCCTTTGTGGGGTTCAGGAAGCAGTGGGGACCCCTCATTTTCTGATGGCGGCTCAGGTGCTCTTTCCGGCGAAAGCTCTTTCCGCACCGGGGGCAGGGGAAGGGTCTCTCACCGGAGTGGGACATCTGGTGTCTCGTTAAATGCTTCTTGTCACCGAAGGCTTTGGCGCACTGGGGGCAGGCGTAGGGTTTCTCCCCCGTGTGGCTGCGCAAGTGGATCAGCGCCTGCGAGTAGCGGCCGAAACGCTTCCCACACTCCCGGCAGCTGAATGGTTTCTCCCCCGTGTGGCTCTTGCGGTGGGTACAGAGCTGGGAGCTGCGGCTGAAGGTTTTGCCACACTCAGGGCAGGTATAGGGTTTCTCCCCCGTGTGGCTCTTGCGGTGGGTACAGAGCTGGGAGCTGCGGCTGAAGGTTTTGCCACACTCAGGGCAGGTATAGGGTTTCTCCCCCGTGTGGCTCTTGCGGTGGGTACAGAGCTGGGAGCTGCGGCTGAAGGTTTTGCCACACTCAGGGCAGGTATAGGGTTTCTCCCCCGTGTGGCTCTTGCGGTGGGTACAGAGCTGGGAGCTGTGGCTGAAGGTTTTGCCACACTCAGGGCAGGTATAGGGTTTCTCCCCCGTGTGGCTCTTGCGGTGGGTACAGAGCTGGGAGCTGTGGCTGAAGGTTTTGCCACACTCAGGGCAGGTATAGGGTTTCTCCCCCGTGTGGCTCTTGCGGTGGGTACAGAGCTGGGAGCTGTGGCTGAAGGTTTTGCCACACTCAGGGCAGGTATAGGGTTTCTCCCCCGTGTGGCTCTTGCGGTGGGTACAGAGCTGGGAGCTGTGGCTGAAGGTTTTGCCACACTCAGGGCAGGTATAGGGTTTCTCCCCCGTGTGGCTCTTGCGGTGGGTACAGAGCTGGGAGCTGTGGCTGAAGGTTTTGCCACACTCAGGGCAGGTATAGGGTTTCTCCCCCATGTGGATTTGAATGTGCAACGCCAGCTGCGAGCTCTGAATGTAGCTCCTCCCACACTCAGGGCAGGTATAGGGTTTCTCCCCCGTGTGGGTCCTCAGGTGCCTCAGGTAGTTGGACTTGTTGGGGGTGACGCGGCCACACTGCATGCAGATGTACATCTTCCTCCCCAGGGAGCTCCTCCTCATCCTGCTGGGAGGGGCCTCTAGGGGGCGCTGTTCTATGTAATAACTCAGGCACTGGGTGCCGCTTATTTCATGGTGCAATAGAGTGGGGCCAGGGGCAGGGACCGGGGGCAGATTGGGCTCTAGAGACAGCAGGTCTTCCTCTGGTTCCCGCTTGACCCCGGCTGTGAGAATGCCAGATTGTGCCCCAACGGGGGTATCTAGAATGGAAGGTATTGTTAGCAGTAACCACCACTCGCCATAGGAAGCCTATTGACATGGGAGCCCTGGTGGGGGGCAATGAGATGTAGGGCGGGGGGGCAGACTTTCTACATATGGCCGGGCAGTGCCCAGCGGGGGCTCCGTATTGGAAGGGACCCCAAACTACTGGCACCCCAGGTTGGCTTATTGGGAATTCCACCGGACACAGAACTCTACTCAACGAGACCAACTGCAAAGACTTGGATGGTCCCAACCCCCCCACCGTACAACACTGGGCCCAACACTGGGACCAACACTGGGCCCAACACTGGGTCCAACACTGGGCCCAACACTGGGTCCAACACTGGGTCCAACACTGGGACCAACACTGGGACCAACACTGGGACCAACACTGGGTCCAACACTGGGACCAACACTGGGACCAACACTGGGCCCAACACTGGGCCCAACACTGGGTCCAACACTGGGTCCAACACTGAGCCCAACACTGAGACCAACACTGGGCCCAACACTGGGCCAACCTTCTAACAAGGGCAGATTTATTTGGCCCCGAGGCACCAGACCCAGAAGGGCTCCATGGTGAAACTCCAACTTAATGACTGTAAAGCCTATATGACATCACGCTGTGACATCATTCTGTGGGAAGACTTAGAGCCAGCCCACTTTAAGATTTTTTTTTAATCTCAGATATAGATCAGCTGACTTTATTGTTACCTGGGGCAGTTGTTGGCGAATCCCTGAGTTCCTCGGCGCTACGGGGTGGCTCCTCCCCCTCTATGTCGGACGTCACCTCCAGTTTGATGATGGAAATATCTGTGTGGGGGAATCAAGTTAGAGACAAGGAACATCCTTGACCTAAAGCTAGGGTCACATGGGTCACTGAATAATCACAGGTGATTGGTCAGATGTTTTTACAATAGCCAATGGGCTGATGAAGTAGACAACTGACATCAGGAGGCACTTGCCTGGTACTGACCCGGTGCCGTTGCTATGGCCTCCACCCACGGCCGCCTTGGCCTCGCGGTGCCTGACCAGGTGCTCCTTGCGGCTGAAGCTTTTCCCACATTCTGGGCAGGTGAATGGTTTCTCCCCGGTGTGGACCTTCCGGTGCCTCAGGAGGTGCTCCTTGCGGGTGAATCTCCGCCAACATTCCGTGCAGGGGAAGGGCCTCTTTCCCGAGTGGGTGACTTGGTGTTCGGCCAGTTTGGAGGCCCAGTTGAAGACCTTCCCGCAGTCCTTGCACACATAGGGTTTTGCCCCACTGTGGCTTTTCCTGTGGGTCTCCAGCTGGAGCTTATTGGGGGGCTTTCTGGAACCATTAGAGATGAGACCCATTTCTACTGTATTGGTGCCCTCAATATCTGTCCCCCACAGGCCCAGTACAGCCTCTGCTCTGATTGGCTGTTCAGTTGCCAAATTCTCTGGCTTTACCAGCTGGGACTATTTCTCCTTAGGGGAAGGAATTTCTGTCCCACCACTCACTTCCTGGTTCCTGATTCCCACTGACCCCTGGGTCCCACTCTGGCTTTAGTTATGTCCCTTGGGATAAGCTCCTCCTCCTCTGAGGAGCCACCAAAACCTAAGGAGAAAGAGTTTGACCATTAAGCTCTGAGGGAACCAACCATAAATGTATGCACTCGGCTAATCTGATCTGACCATTGGCGGGAGTGTGTGGGGGGGGGGGGGGGGCCAGATCATGTAGAATTTCATGATGGAGGAAAGAAGATCTTGGATATTTTGAGGGAGGTGAGCTCAAGGGCCCTGTTACTAACCCGAGGGCCCTGTTACTAACCCGAGGGCCCTGTTACTAACCCGAGGGCCCTGTTACTAACCCGAGGGCCCTGTTACTAACCCGAGGGCCCTGTTACTAACCCGAGGGCCCTGTTACTAACCCGAGGGCCCTGTTACTAACCCGAGGGCCCTGTTACTAACCCGAGGGCCCTGTTACTAACCCGAGGGCCCTGTTACTAACCCGAGGGCCCTGTTACTAACCCGAGGGCCCTGTTACTACCCGAGGGCCCTGTTACTAACCCGAGGGCCCTGTTACTAACCCGAGGGCCCTGTTACTAACCCGAGGGCCCTGTTACTAACCCGAGGGCCCTGTTACTAACCCGTGGGCCCTGTTACTAACCCGTGAGTCCTGTTACTTACATGAGGGCCCTATTACTAACCTGAGGGATCTGTTACTAACCCAAGGGCCCTATTAATAACCTGAGGACCCTGTTACTAATCTGAGGGACCTGTTACTAACCCAAGGGCCCTATTACTAACCCCAGGGACCTGTTACTAACCCGAGGCACCTGTTACTAACCCGAGGGACCTGTTACTAACCCGAGGGACCTGTTACTAACCCGTGGGCCCTGTTACTAACCTGAGGGCCCTATTACTAACCTGAGGGCCCTATTACTAACCTGAGGGCCCTGTTACTAACCTGAGGGCCCTGTTACTAACTTGAGGGCCCTGTTACTAACCCGAGGAACCTGTTACTAACTGGAGGTCCCTCACTTTGTCCTGGTTGGATCCAGTAATGTTCCAGTAGGTTCTGGCACCCCAGAGGAGGAGTCACAAACATGTAAAGTACTGTCACAGGGCCGACAGTAGCCACCTTCCCATACAGACTACTGTAACCTCCTGTCACTCACCCTTTGGCTCCGGCCCTTCCCATACAGACTACTGTAACCTCCTGTCACTCACCCTTTGGCTCCGGCCCTTCCCATACAGACTACTGTAACCTCCTGTCACTCACCCTTTGGCTCCGGCCCTTCCCATACAGACTACTGTAACCTCCTGTCACTCACCCTTTGGCTCTGTCCCTTCCCATACAGACTACTGTAACCTCCTATCACTCACCCTTTGGCTCTGGCCCTTCCCATACAGACTACTGTAACCTCCTGTCACTCACCCTTTGGCTCTGGGCCTTCCCATACAGACTACTGTAACCTCCTGTCACTCACCCTTTGGCTCTGGGCCTTCCCATACAGACTACTGTAACCTCCTGTCACTCACCCTTTGGCTCCGGCCCTTCCCATACAGACTACTGTAACCTCCTGTCACTCACCCTTTGGCTCTGGCCCTTCCCATACAGACTACTGTAACCTCCTGTCACTCACCCTTTGGCTCTGTCCCTTCCCATACAGACTACTGTAACCTCCTGTCACTCACCCTTTAGCTCCGGCCCTTCCCATACAGACTACTGTAACCTCCTGTCACTCACCCTTTGGCTCCGGCCCTTCCCATACAGACTATTGTAACCTCCTGTCACTCACTCTTTGGCTCCAGCCCTTCCCATACAGACTACTGTTACCTCCTGTCACTCACCCTTTGGCTCCGGCCCTTCCCATACAGACTACTGTAACCTCCTGTCACTCAACCTTTGGCTCCGGCCCTTCCCATACAGACTACTGTAACCTCCTGTCACTCACCCTTTGGCTCCGGCCCTTCCCATACAGACTACTGTAACCTCCTGTCACTCAACCTTTGGCTCTGTCCCTTCCCATACAGACTACTGTAACCTCCTGTCACTCAACCTTTGGCTCTGTCCCTTCCCATACAGACTACTGTAACCTCCTATCACTCAACCTTTGGCTCTGGCCCTTCCCATACAGACTACTATAACCTCCTGTCACTCACCCTCTGGCTTTGGCCCTTCCCATACAGACTACTGTAACCTCCTGCCACTTACCCTTTGGCTCCGGCCCTTACCCATACAGACTACTGTAACCTCCTGTCACTCACCCTTTGGCTCTGTCCCTTCCCATACAGACTACCGTAACCTCCTGTCACTCACTCAATTACTTTTTATTCCACTCACACCCAGTGAGTGACCCCCTTCCCCCCAGATACTGCTCTATGTTGCTGTGGGGGGCACCTGTGGGGAAGGGGAGACACCAGCAGTAAAGAGGATCCTATGAGCTGATAGTTTGCATGTTCTTAGTTGTTGCCCCCCCTCACTACACCAACAACTGGGCCCCCTGTCTGCCCACAGACTCTTAATTTACCCTCAGGGTCCCTATGTTCTCACCCGTGAGCGTGTATTGAGTGTGCCCTCCCGTGAGTGTGTATTGAGTGTGCCCTCCCACGTCTCTCTGATTTCTACTCAGCCCCCCCTCCCATTAGGGACAGAAACCCCAGTCTTCCCGGCCCCCCCAATATGGATAGAGAGGGACCCCTGTCCTCTCACCCCCATTCTGCAAAGGCCCCCCCTCTCCCCCTACAGGAGGGCCCCTGAGTCTGATTCCATGTGGGGGACAGGGTAACCTGCACTCACTGTACCCCCAATACGCTACCTCTTGTATTACCTGAAGGTGTGCCCCTTATGGCTTACCTGCCATACCCCCTAATTTAGTGGGACCCCCCTGTGGTTATCTATATATATTATAATAATGACCCATTACAGGGACCCCCCCCTGCAGTTCTGCATTACAGACCCCCATTCCCCTGCTGGAGGGGCCCGGGGCTGATTCCATGTGGGGTACAGAATATACCCTGTGCCCCCCAATACATTGTACCCCCTGTACCTACTCACATTCCCCGCTGTCTCTCCCCTGCAGTCTCGTATTCCCGGGCGCCTCTCTGACTTCTCTCCCCACTCCCCTTGGTTCATTCCCAGCCAATCCCATCTGTCAGGCAGGGGGGGGCTTCTAACTCTTCTCCCCCCACTGTCTCTCCCTCCCGCCCCCCCCTCCTCCTTCCATTCTCCCCCTCCCCCCCTTCCCTCTGGGCCGTGCCCCCCCCTTCCCTCTGGGCCGTGCCCCCCCCTTCCCTCTGGGCCGTGCCCCCCCCCTTCCCTCTGGGCCGTGCCCCCCCCCCTTCCCTCTGGGCCGTGCCCCCCCCCTTCCCTCTGGGCCGTGCCCCCCCCCTTCCCTCTGGGCCGTGCCCCCCCCTTCCCTCTGGGCTGTGCTCCCCCCTTTTTCTCCATTCACCTCCCCCCCCCATATCTGTTCTCTCATTTCCGCTCTCCCCAATTTACTCCCCTGTCAGTTCTCCCCCTTCTCTGTACTTGTCTAGACTTGTCTTGCTGCTCCCCTAAATCTGTGGCTTTTGTAACACCCCCCCCAAAGCCTTTCCCTCACCTGCTCTGCTCCTGCCCCCCATTATCTGTAGCCTTGCCCCCCCCCAGCCTATTCCTTCCTCCCCCCACTGAACTGCGCATGTAGCGGAACTGCATCTCCCCCCACTTCCCTGTGTATCTGGCTTGTCTGTACCCCCCTCTGGTGTATATAGGCTCTATACCTACCCCCCTCTGGTGTATATAGGCTCTATACCTACCCCCCTCTGGTGTATATAGACTCTATACCTACCCCCCTCTGGTGTATATAGACTCTATACCTACCCCCCTCTGGTGTATATAGACTCTATACCTACCCCCCTCTGGTGTATATAGGCTCTATACCTACCCCCCCTCTTGTGTATATAGACTCTATACCTACCCCCCCTCTGGTGTATATAGGCTCTATACCTACCCCCCCTCTGGTGTATATAGACTCTATACCTACCCCCCCTCTGGTGTATATAGACTCTATACCTACCCCCCTCTTGTGTATATAGACTCTATACCTACCCCCCTCTGGTGTATATAGACTCTATACCTACCCCCCTCTGGTGTATATAGGCTCTATACCTACCCCCCTCTGGTGTATATAGGCTCTATACCTACCCCCCTCTGGTGTATATAGGCTCTATACCTACCCCCCCTCTGGTGTATATAGACTCTATACCTACCCCCCCTCTGGTGTATATAGACTCTATACCTACCCCCCTCTGGTGTATATAGACTCTATACCTACCCCCCTCTGGTGTATATAGACTCTATACCTACCCCCTCTGGTGTATATAGACTCTATACCTACCCCCCTCTGGTGTATATAGACTCTATACCTACCCCCCTCTGGTGTATATAGACTCTATACCTACCCCCCTCTGGTGTATATAGACTCTATACCTACCCCCCTCTGGTGTATATAGACTCTATACCTACCCCCCTCTGGTGTATATAGGCTCTATACCTACCCCTATCCTTCTCATTCCTGCCTTCAGTCTGTACATTCTCTCTGCCTCCCCCACCAGTTAACCAAGTGAAACAAGTGCAGCCTCCGCACTGAATTTACTACAAGTGTCTCTGATTTTTCACAACTGCCCCAGCTAACTGCCCCAGCTCAGCTGGAATGTCACCCACGTACCTACAGACCTGCCCCAGCTAACTGCCCCACCTCAGCTGAAATGTCACCCACGTACCTACAGACCTGCCCCAGCTAACTGCCCCACCTCAGCTGAAATGTCACCCACGTACCTACAGACCTGCCCCAGGCACTGCCCTGACCCACCCACTGCCCTGCCCCAGGCACTGCCCTGACCCACCCACTGCTCTTAGGTATATTACCCAGTGGGTGGGGTAGCTATGTGCCCCAATGTTTCTGGGGTGTAAGGGGCAGCTATAATGTAACACACAGTACAACCCACTTCCCATAGAAGAATCTCAGAACCATTTGGGCTCCTTGTTGGTCAGTTCTGATATGAGAAGCCTGAGCAGCGCAATACCCAATAGGAACAGGCAGCATTCATAGGTCCAATTGCTCCTGCCCTGCTACCCCCCCCACCAGACCCCCAGTACCCAGACCCCCAGTACCCAGACCCCCAGTACCCAGACCCCCAACACCCAGACTCCCAGTACCCAGACCCCCAGTACCCAGACCCCCAGTACCCAGACTCCCAACACCCAGACCCCCAGTACCCAGACTCCCAACACCCAGACCCCCAACACCCAGACCCCCAACACCCAGACTCCCAGTACCCAGACCCCCAGTACCCAGACCCCCAACACCCAGACCCCCAGTACCCAGACCCCCAACACCCAGACCCCCAGTACCCAGACCCCCAACACCCAGACCCCCAGTACCCAGACCCCCAACACCCCAGTACCCAGACCCCCAACACCCCAGTACCCAGACCCCCAACACCCAGACCCCAACACCCAGACCCCCAACACCCAAAACCCCAGTACCCAGACCCCCAGTACCCAGACCCCAACACCCAGACTCCCAACACCCAGACTCCAACACCCAGACCCCCAGTACCCAGACCCCCAACACCCAGACTCCCAACACCCAGACCCCCAGTACCCAGACCCCCAACACCCAGACTCCCAACACCCAGACTCCCAACACCCAGACCCCCAACACCCAGACCCCCAACACCCAGACCCCCAACACCCAGACCCCCAACACCCAGACCCCCAGTACCCAGACCCCCAACACCCAGACCCCCAGTACCCAGACCCCCAGTACCCACACGGGGGGAACCTGTTTTACTGGTTTTACCATAAAATCTTCATGTTTTCCCCAATGACAAATTCAATAAATAATAAATATACATTTCTTTATCCACATAATAATCAGACAGTGGCCTCGCTCGGCTGCGCTGCTGCAAACACCTGGAAGGCTGGGAGTCCATTAAACAGAGAACTGAGGTTCTGTTATACAGATTTCTGGGGTCACAGTCAGATCTGCAGGTTTGTTACCCGTGCCGTGGGGCAGTAGCTGCCAAGGGATTCCAAGAGGGATCTTCTTCTCAGCACTAAAGTGTGCCATTAGGCAGAAGAGCTCACACTCACTATGGCTAAAGCTCTGGCTAGACGTACCTATCAATATGAACAACCCATGGGCACCCCAGTAACGGGAACCATTGTTTCCAGTGCAGAAGATACCTGGGGAAAATCTGCCAAAACAGTCACAAGAACATGGACAGGAGAGGGTTGTTTACACAGAGCTCATTATTTCAAGTTCAAGTTATTTCACCGCTTTATAATAAAAAGTTTTGTCCTTTTGTCCATAAATAAATTATGATAAAATCTTTAAAAAGTGACTGATGTTTCTGTAGCCCTGAGAGTTGCACTTACCCCCCACATACAGTAACCATCACTGGTACCCTCAACTGGGGTAAGTACAGTAACCATCCCTGGTACCCTCAACTGGGGTAGGTACAGTAACCATCCCTGGTACCCTCAACTGGGGTAGGTACAGTAACCATCCCTGGTACCCTCAACTGGGGTAGGTACAGTAACCATCCCTGGTACCCTCAACTGGGGTAGGTACAGTAACCATCCCTGGTACCCTCAACTGGGGTAAGTACAGTAACCATCCCTGGTACCCTCAACTGGGGTAGGTACAGTAACCATCACTGGTACCCTCAACTGGGGTAGGTACAGTAACCATCACTGGTACCCTCAACTGGGGTAAGTACAGTAACCATCACTGGTACCCTCAACTGGGGTAAGTACAGTAACCATCACTGGTACCCTCAACTGGAGTAAGTACAGTAACCATCACTGGTACCCTCAACTGGGGTAAGTACAGTAACCATCACTGGTACCCTCAACTGGGGTAGGTACAGTAACCATCACTGGTACCCTCAACTGGGGTAGGTACAGTAACCATCACTGGTACCCTCAACTGGGGTAGGTACAGTAACCATCACTGGTACCCTCAACTGGGGTAGGTACAGTAACCATCACTGGTACCCTCAACTGGGGTAGGTACAGTAACCATCACTGGTACCCTCAACTGGGGTAGGTACAGTAACCATCACTGGTACCCTCAACTGGGGTAAGTACAGTAACCATCACTGGTACCCTCAACTGGGGTAGGTACAGTAACCATCACTGGTACCCTCAACTGGGGTAGGTACAGTAACCATCACTGGTACCCTCAACTGGGGTAGGTACAGTAACCATCACTGGTACCCTCAACTGGGGTAGGTACAGTAACCATCACTGGTACCCTCAACTGGGGTAAGTACAGTAACCATCACTGGTACCCTCAACTGGGGTAGGTACAGTAACCATCACTGGTACCCTCAACTGGGGTAAGTACAGTAACCATCACTGGTACCCTCAACTGGGGTAGGTACAGTAACCATCACTGGTACCCTCAACTGGGGTAAGTACAGTAACCATCACTGGTACCCTCAACTGGGGTAAGTACAGTAACCATCACTGGTACCCTCAACTGGGGTAAGTACAGTACTCACTGATAGCCCTCAAGCTGGTACCTACAGTACTCACTTATAGCCCTCAAGCTGGTACCTACAGTACTCACCGATAGCCCTCAAGCTGGTACCTACAGTACTCACTTATAGCCCTCAAGCTGGTACCTACAGTACTCACTGATAGCCCTCAAGCTGGTACCTACAGTACTCACTGATAGCCCTCAAGCTGGTACCTACAGTACTTACTGATAGCCCTCAAGCTGGTACCTACAGTACTCACTGATAGCCCTCAAGCTGGTACCTACAGTACTCACTGATAGCCCTCAGGCCGGTACCTACAGTACTCACTTATAGCCCTCAAGCTGGTACCTACAGTACTCACTGATAGCCCTCAAGCTGGTACCTACAGTACTCACTGATAGCCCTCAAGCTGGTACCTACAGTACTCACTGATAGCCCTCAAGCTGGTACCTACAGTACTCACTGATAGCCCTCAGGCCGGTACCTACAGTACTCACTGATAGCCCTCAGGCCGGTACCTACAGTACTCACTTATAGCCCTCAAGCCGGTACCTACAGTACTCACTGATAGCCCTCAAGCTGGTACCTACAGTACTCACTGATAGCCCTCAAGCTGGTACCTACAGTACTCACTGATAGCCCTCAAGCTGGAACCTACAGTACTCACTGATAGCCCTCAAGCTGGTACCTACAGTACTCACTGATAGCCCTCAAGCTGGTACCTACAGTACTCACTGATAGCCCTCAAGCTGGTACCTACAGTACTCACTGATAGCCCTCAAGCTGGTACCTACAGTACTCACTGATAGCCCTCAAGCTGGTACCTACAGTACTCACTGATAGCCCTCAAGCTGGTACCTACAGTACTCACTGATAGCCCTCAAGCTGGTACCTACAGTACTCACTGATAGCCCTCAAGCTGGTACCTACAGTACTCACTGATAGCCCTCAAGCTGGTACCTACAGTACTCACTGATAGCCCTCAGGCCGGTACCTACAGGACACTGTACTCGGGTACCTAGTGAGTATTCAGACCTTTACTCTCGTGTGTATTCGCTCGTGTTTGATGAGCTTGGAGCGGTCTATGAAGCGTTTCCCGCACACCGTGCACCCAAAGGGTCTCTCCCCCGTGTGGATCTTCTCGTGCCGCCCAATGTGGGCCTGCTGAGTAAACCTTTTGCCACAAAAGGAGCAGGAGAAGGGTTTCTCCCCGGTGTGGATCCTCTGGTGCTGAAGGAGCGTGGAACGATCGGTGAAGCTTTTGCCGCAGTCGGTGCAGTGAAAGGGCCGTTCGTCCGTGTGTGTCCTCTGATGAACCGCCAGGGAGGACGTCTGGCCAAACCTCTTCCCGCACTCCAGGCAAGTGTAGGGCTTCTCCTTGGTGTGGGACCTCGTGTGCACCTTCAGGTTGTTAGCGTCCCGGAAGCATTTGCCACATTGCTGGCAGACAAATGGCTTCTCCCCGGTGTGGATGCTGTGGTGGTGCATGAGGGTGGAATGGCGAGTGAAGACCTTCCCACACACTTTGCACATGTACGGTTCCCGCTCTGAGGAACATCTTGTTTTCTTCACCGGAGAAGCGCACGTGGCCTCCTGGAATTCCTTCTGATGGGTCACGTGCTCACTAAGCTGGGCGGCATGCTTATAGCCGACTCCATACTCCTCCCCTGCTTTTATACATTGGTCAGGATTGGGCACTGCGCCATTTTGCTTTGATGTTGAGTCTAAGAAACACTGATCCGTGGATCTGGCCTCCATTTGTTGACCTTCTACAGGAGAGATCTTCCCACTGGAAGAACTCAGATCAAGCCTAAAGTCATTGGAGCTGCTGACTGGGCATTTACCAGGGGGGGCCCAGGGCTCCACGTGTTCTGCAATGTTACGAGCGCTGCCAGGGTTCTGAGAGACCTCATTATTCCGCATGGGGCAAACAGTCTGAGAGATCATGTGACCACTTTGGACCTCTGAGCTCACACCAAAATGTCTTTGTGTTTCCGTTTTCTGTCCAGGCCCCGAGGCTTCACTGGGCTGTCTCTGTTCTGAAACACAAGTATCATTCCCATCATGTGAATTCTCATTGGCTCCGGCACTTCCTGGCGGAACATCATGGTGGGCATAATGGTGTTGAGCAGTTTGGGTTCCGTTGCTCAGGGTTAGACCACAGCAGTTTGAGTTGCATTCTCTCGAATCTGGGGCTAAACATTCCCTTTCTTCTCTCTCTATATTCTCTCTCTTTGTCTCTTGGCTCCGAGTTTCAGCTTCTTGGTGTTCATCCCCCCCCACCGCCGCCGCCGGATGATCTCCCCATGACTGTGAGCTTCTCTGCGTTTGCGCTGCTCCCACACTGGCACGCGGCTGGCTTTGTGTGATGGGAGTCCACTGTTCCAGAGTTCTGATGGGTGGGCTTCTGCTCCTTCTGCCGCTGGGTCTAACAGAGACATTCCCACCACAAGCTTCAAATATAACCATGGTGACCACCTCATTGAAGGTGACGCGCTTCTCTCTGCAGCTCGAGAGTCTATTTTTGACAGTTTTATCAACCTTATGTTCCCTGTGCTTGTGGCACCATGGTCTGTGCTTGTAGGTTCTGGGGGTAAGTCCATCTTCTCCATCAGCCTTATCGGTAGGTTCTACCATCAGTGGCCTGTCCACATTGTCCCTTTCTTCCTCACTTTCCCTCAGGGTGACATTTGGAAAGCTCGTCTCTTGGGTACTATTGCCTTCGTGCCTCCACCTTCCGACACCCTTATCTTTGGGTCCCATGGAACACTCGGCTCCATCAGCTGTAACAGAACCTTCTTCTCGTATTTGGGCCAATGGGACCGACCCACTGCACAGTCCCTGACCTTCGCTGAAGAGCGTTACATCAGTTTCTGCTCCTGCACTCAGACCGCCAGAACCATGTGTGCCCGGTGTGGATGTCTCCGCCTTCTCCTGACCTGCCTGGACCTCCTTCCTCATACAGAGCCCTGTGTAGAGCCCAGAAGTCATGCCCGGCCCTGGGGCAGAGGGTTGTGCCGCTGAGATACATTGCTTTATGGCCTCCACCGGCCTCTGTACTTCCCGACTTTGTTCTGAATACGTCCCACTGGGACTTGGGTTCCGAGGGGGCAAGGTGCTGCCATTGTTGGACTCGGCGCTGGTTCCTCTGCTTCTCCTGTGCCTCCATTTCTTTCTCCTCTTCCCTCCTCTCTGCAGCCAGCGCAGTGGGTTCACCCTCGGGTATCGTCTCTGGCGCTTCTCTTGGCTCAGTTCTGAAGCTGGCCCAGTTGGCAGCAGCCTGTCATTGGCTGGCCCCCCTTCTGCGGAACAAAATACACAGAACAAATGAATCCCACTGATGTTTATTCACACGTTTCTCAGCAAGGTCTGGGGATACAGTAATCAGCAAAGTGGTCTGATCTATATAATGTCCGCAAAGCCTTGTGACTGGTGATGGAACCAGCTGTGCAGCCTGCGGCGGGATCACCCCAGGGTGAGGGGAATGTGGCTGTGGGGGCACCAGTACCACCAGACTGGGGCCTACCAGTAACTACCAGCTTAATTCAGCAGGAGCAGCCCAGAATGATCCCCCGCCTGAATAAAGGCAAAGTATTCCTATTGCTCCTGCGGGGACCCAAACGACATGGAGAGATATGGAAAGTCCCACAGGAGAGACATCTGGGGATATGTAACAAAAAGCACTAAGTTTGCCCAGGAGCAGTAACCCATGGCAACCAATCATGCACTGGTCACCTGTTTAACAGCAAACATCTTATTGGTTGCTAAGGGTTACTGCTCAGTCCCTACAGCGCAACACTCACCCATTTTAGTCTGCAGCGACACCCCAAGGTTCCGCCAGGGGGCAGTGTGAGAGCTGCCATGTTACTTCCCCCCCCAGGCCCAATGCACGTACCTGCGCTACTGCTCCGGCTGCCGATGCACGGCTCCTGGCCCAGCACAATTCTGGATATGATCTCAGGCCGACCTATTGAGGGAAAGCAGTCGTGTCATTACTGTGGCACTGTAGAGCGGCATGATTCTGACTGAGCCACTCAGCCCTAACAAGCACAGATTCAAGGGGAAATTCACCTCTCCCCCTCTCATTGCCATAAAGCACCAATTGGCCGAAGCCTCATTATCTCTCACTCATGGAGGGTAAGGTGAGCCCCCACCCGTGATATTCCAACCCCACCGCTCCCAAGTCCCCAAGCACCCTAGCACCCAAGCGCTCAGGGGAGCTGGGAGTTAATCTGTAGCAGGAGGGGGGGGTGCATGAGGGGGGGGGCGCATGTTTATATAGTGGAGCGGGGGGGGGGGCGCATGTTTATATGGTGGAGCGGGGGGGCGGGCGCATGTTTATATGGTGGAGCGGGGGGGGGGGCGCATGTTTAAATGGTGGAGCGGGGGGGGCGCATGTTTATATGGTGGAGCGGGGGGGGGGCGCATGTTTATATGGTGGAGCGGGGGGGGGCGCATGTTTATATGGTGGAGCGGGGGGGGGGGCGCATGTTTATATGGTGGAGCGGGGGGGGGGCGCATGTTTATATGGTGGAGCGGGGGGGGGCGCATGTTTATATGGTGGAGCGGGGGGGGCGCATGTTTATATGGTGGAGCGGGGGGGGGCGCATGTTTATATGGTGGAGCGGGGGGGGGGCGCATGTTTATATGGTGGAGCGGGGGGGGTGCGCATGTTTATATGGTGGGCGGGGGGGTGCGCATGTTTATATGGTGGAGCGGGGGGGCGCATGTTTATATGGTGGAGCGGGGGGGTGCGCATGTTTATATGGTGGGCGGGGGGGGTGCGCATGTTTATATGGTGGAGCGGGGGGGGCGCATGTTATATGGTGGAGCGGGGGGGGTGCGCATGTTTATATGGTGGAGCGGGGGGGGCGCATGTTTATATGGTGGAGCGGGGGGGGTGCGCATGTTTATATGGTGGGCGGGGGGGTGCGCATGTTTATATGGTGGAGCGGGGGGGGCGCATGTTTATATGGTGGAGCGGGGGGGTGCGCATGTTTATATGGTGGGCGGGGGGGGTGCGCATGTTTATATGGTGGAGCGGGGGGGCGCATGTTTATATGGTGGAGCGGGGGGGGCCGCATGTTTATATGGTGGAGCGGGGGGGGGGGCGCATGTTTATATGGTGGAGCGGGGGGGGGGGGCATGTTTATATGGTGGAGTGGGGGAGGGGGGGGAGACAAACCCACAGCACCACTGGGGCACCCCAGCACTATTACCTGCAGGGTAATTACGGGAGGCAGTGCAACACACACAGGGCAATAAGCTCCTGCCTGGGGCAGTGGGAAGCTCCCCCTATGGGGGCAATTAATGATACTCACAGAGCGACAGAACCAGCTGGTAATTGTCCAACATCACCTCCCGGTACAGCTCCTTCTGCTCCTCACTCAGCCGCTCCCACTCCCCCCGGGAGAAGTACAGCGCCACCTCCTGGAACGTCACCTGTAACACAATGAGCCCCATTAGCCCCAGTGTTAGTGCCCCCCAGCTCAGTGGGTGCAGGAGGGCCGCTCATACTGCACTTGCTATTCAGCCAATGTGGCACTGGGGGTAAGTATGAGAGGGGCCCCTAATGGCTGTGCCGCATACAGACCTGTCCTGCTGTGGATTAGACTGTAAGCTCTTCAGTATAGGGACACCCACTGTACAAGGTGTTAAATAGAGTCTCATCGACTACAGACTCTAACGGTAACGCTAGGGCCCCACAGAGTGTCAGCTCCTGGGGCTACACAGAGTGTCAGCTCCTTGGGCCACACAGAGTGTCAGCTCCTGGGGGTACATAGAGTGTCAGCTCCTGGGGGTACATAGAGTGTCAGCTCCTGGGGGTACATAGAGTGTCAGCTCCTGGGGGTACATAGAGTGTCAGCTCCTGGGGGTACATAGAGCGCAAGCTCCTGGGGGTACATAGAGTGCCAGCTCCTGGGGGTACACAGAGTGTCAGCTTCCTGTGGGTACATAGAGTGCCAGCTCCTGGGGGTACATGGAGTGCCAGCTCCTGGGGGTACATAGAGTGCCAGCTCCTGGGGGTACACAGAGTGTCAGCTTCCTGTGGGTACATAGAGTGCCAGCTCCTGGGGGTACATGGAGTGCCAGCTCCTGGGGGTACATAGAGTGCCAGCTCCTGGGGGTACATAGAGCTCCTGGGGGTACATAGAGTGCCAGCTCCTGGGGGTACATAGAGCTCCTGGGGGTACATAGAGTGCCAGCTCCTGGGGGTACATAGAGCTCCTGGGGGTACATAGAGTGCCAGCTCCTGGGGGTACATAGAGCTCCTGGAAGTACATAGAGTGCCAGCTCCTGGGGGTACACAGAGTGTCAGCTTCCTGGGGGTACACAGAGCGCCAGCTCCTGGGGGTACACAGAGCGCCAGCTCCTGGGGGTACATAGAGCGCCAGCTCCTGGGGGTACATAGAGTGCCAGCTCCTGGGGGTACATAGAGTGCCAGCTCCTGGGGGTACATAGAGTGTCAGCTCCTGGGGGTACATAGAGTGCCAGCTCCTGGGGGTACATAGAGCACCTGGGGGTACATAGAGCACCTGGGGGTACATAGAGTGCCAGCTCCTGGGGGTACATAGAGTACCTGGGGGTACATAGAGCACCTGGGGGTACATAGAGTGCCAGCTCCTGGGGGTACATAGAGTACCTGGGGGTACATAGAGTACCTGGGGGTACATAGAGCACCTGGGGGTACATAGAGCACCTGGGGGTACATAGAGTACCTGGGGGTACATAGAGCACCTGGGGGTACATAGAGTACCTGGGGGTACATAGAGTACCTGGGGGTACATAGAGCACCTGGGGGTACATAGAGCACCTGGGGGTACATAGAGTACCTGGGGGTACATAGAGTACCTGGGGGTACATAGAGCACCTGGGGGTACATAGAGCTCCTGGGGGTACATAGAGTACCTGGGGGTACATAGAGTACCTGGGGGTACATAGAGTGTCAGCTCCTGGGGGTACATGGAGCCACAATTCCCAGAACACCCCACTGGCACAAACGACCCCGTTGAATAACAAATCCCGAGGTGCTTCCCTGCAGTTGGTCACAGTTACCCGCACTAGTTCCCTGGGGAACATACGGACACAGCGGCGGGTCAGTTGCCCCGGGATACTCCCTACAGTCAGTGCTACCCTGGGGCACAATCGGGCACAGGGGCAGGTGTATATACTTACCTTGCCCACCTGAGACATGGCGGCAACTTCTCTGGTGTCTCAGCTTCCGCTTCCCTCTTGGTTCCGGCGGCTTCCGGTGCTGCTTGGCGCAATGCATGCTGGGATGGAAGCCGGCGTGAAGCTGAGCGGAAGCCCCGCCCCGTGGGAGTAGCCGGAAGCGCAGAGTTCGGCTCTGAGATTTCAGGAGTTTGTGGCTCAGGGAACTCCGCCTCTTCTGCTCCTGAGGGAAATTCATGTGCTGGGAGGGTTTGTTGGGAGTTGTAGTCCAGCATTAGCTGCACAGCGGGGTAATTCCACACACTGGGGCCATGTGATCTCTCCCATAATGCTCAGCGGGGTAATTCCACACACTAGAGCCATGTGACCTCTCCCATAATGCTCAGCGGGGTAATTCCACACACTGGGGCCATGTGATCTCTCCCATAATGCACAGCGGGGTAATTCCACACACTAGAGCCATGTGACCTCTCCCATAATGCTTAGCGGGGTAATTCCACACACTGGGGCCATGTGACCTCTCCCATAATGCTTAGCGGGGTAATTCCACACACTAGGGCCATGTGACCTCTCCCATAATGCACAGCGGGGTAATTCCACACACTGGAGCCATGTGACCTCTCCCATAATGCTCAGCGGGGTAATTCCACACACTAGAGCCGTGTGATCTCTCCCATAATGCACAGCGGGGTAATTCCACACACTAGAGCCATGTGATCTCTCCCATAATGCACAGCGGGGTAATTCCACACACTGGGGCCATGTGACCTCTCCCATAATGCACAGCGGGGTAATTCCACACACTGGGGCCATGTGACCTCTCCCATAATGCACAGCGGGGTAATTCCACACACTAGAGCCATGTGATCTCTCCCATAATGCTCAGCGGGGTAATTCCACACACTGGGGCCATGTGACCTCTCCCATAATGCACAGCGGGGTAATTCCACACACTGGGGCCATGTGACCTCTCCCATAATGCACAGCGGGGTAATTCCACACACTAGGGCCATGTGACCTCTCCCATAATGCACAGCGGGGTAATTCCACACACTGGAGCCATGTGACCTCTCCCATAATGCTCAGCGGGGTAATTCCACACACTAGAGCCATGTGATCTCTCCCATAATGCTCAGCGGGGTAATTCCACACACTGGGGCCATGTGACCTCTCCCATAATGCACAGCGGGGTAATTCCACACACTGGGGCCATGTGACCTCTCCCATAATGCACAGCGGGGTAATTCCACACACTAGGGCCATGTGACCTCTCCCATAATGCACAGCGGGGTAATTCCACACACTGGAGCCATGTGACCTCTCCCATAATGCTCAGCGGGGTAATTCCACACACTGGGGCCATGTGACCTCTCCCATAATGCACAGCGGGGTAATTCCACACACTAGGGCCATGTGACCTCTCCCATAATGCACAGCGGGGTAATTCCACACACTGGGGCCATGTGACCTCTCCCATAATGCACAGCGGGGTAATTCCACACACTAGGGCCATGTGACCTCTCCCATAATGCACAGCGGGGTAATTCCACACACTGGAGCCATGTGACCTCTCCCATAATGCTCAGCGGGGTAATTCCACACACTGGGGCCATGTGACCTCTCCCATAATGCACAGCGGGGTAATTCCACACACTGGGGCCATGTGACCTCTCCCATAATGCACAGCGGGGTAATTCCACACACTGGGGCCATGTGACCTCTCCCATAATGCACAGCGGGGTAATTCCACACACTAGAGCCATGTGATCTCTCCCATAATGCTCAGCGGGGTAATTCCACACACTGGGGCCATGTGACCTCTCCCATAATGCACAGCGGGGTAATTCCACACACTGGGGCCATGTGACCTCTCCCATAATGCACAGCGGGGTAATTCCACACACTAGAGCCATGTGATCTCTCCCATAATGCTCAGCGGGGTAATTCCACACACTGGGGCCATGTGACCTCTCCCATAATGCACAGCGGGGTAATTCCACACACTAGAGCCATGTGATCTCTCCCATAATGCACAGCGGGGTAATTCCACACACTAGAGCCATGTGACCTCTCCCATAATGCTTAGCGGGGTAATTCCACACACTGGGGCCATGTGACCTCTCCCATAATGCACAGCGGGGTAATTCCACACAATGGAGCCATGTGACCTCTCCCATAATGCACAGCGGGGTAATTCCACACACTGGGGCCATGTGACCTCTCCCATAATGCACAGCGGGGTAATTCCACACACTAGAGCCATGTGACCTCTCCCATAATGCACAGCGGGGTAATTCCACACACTAGAGCCATGTGACCTCTCCCATAATGCACAGCGGGGTAATTCCACACACTCGGGCCATGTGACCTCTCCCATAATGCACAGCGGGGTAATTCCACACACTGGGGCCGTGTGATCTCTCCCATAATGCTCAGCGGGGTAATTCCACACACTACGGCCGTGTGACCTCTCCCATAATGCACAGCGGGGTAATTCCACACACTGGGGCCATGTGATCTCTCCCATAATGCTCAGCGGGGTAATTCCACACACTACGGCCGTGTGACCTCTCCCATAATGCACAGCGGGGTAATTCCACACACTGGGGCCATGTGACCTCTCCCATAATGCACAGCGGGGTAATTCCACACACTGGGGCCATGTGACCTCTCCCATAATGCTCAGCGGGGTAATTCCACACACTAGGGCCATGTGACCTCTCCCATAATGCACAGCGGGGTAATTCCACACACTGGGGCCATGTGACCTCTCCCATAATGCACAGCGGGGTAATTCCACACAATGGGGCCGTGTGACCTCTCCCATAATGCACAGCGGGGTAATTCCACACACTGGGGCCATGTGACCTCTCCCATAATGCACAGCGGGGTAATTCCACACACTAGGGCCGTGTGATCTCTCCCATAATGCTCAGCGGGGTAATTCCACACAATGGAGCCATGTGACACATCCCATAATGCACAGCGGGGTAATTCCACACACTGGGGCCATGTGACCTCTCCCATAATGCTCAGCGGGGTAATTCCACACACTAGGGCCATGTGACCTCTCCCATAATGCACAGCGGGGGAATTCCACACACTGGGGCCATGTGACCTCTCCCATAATGCTCAGCGGGGTAATTCCACACACTGGGGCCGTGTGACCTCTCCCATAATGCACAGCGGGGTAATTCCACACACTGGGGCCATGTGACCTCTCCCATAATGCACAGCGGGGTAATTCCACACACTGGGGCCATGTGACCTCTCCCATAATGCACAGCGGGGTAATTCCACACACTGGGGCCGTGTGATCTCTCCCATAATGCACAGCGGGGTAATTCCACACACTGGGGCCATGTGACCTCTCCCATAATGCTCAGCGGGGTAATTCCACACACTGGGGCCATGTGACCTCTCCCATAATGCACAGCGGGGTAATTCCACACACTGGGGCCATGTGACCTCTCCCATAATGCTCAGCGGGGTAATTCCACACACTGGGGCCATGTGACACATCCCATAATGCACAGCGGGGTAATTCCACACACTAGAGCCATGTGATCTCTCCCATAATGCACAGCGGGGTAATTCCACACACTACGGCCGTGTGACCTCTCCCATAATGCTCAGCGGGGTAATTCCACACAATGGGGCCGTGTGACCTCTCCCATAATGCTCAGCGGGGTAATTCCACACACTGGGGCTGTGTGACCTTTCCCATAATGCTCAGCGGGGTAATTCCACACACTGGGGCCATGTGACCTCTCCCATAATGCTCAGCGGGGTAATTCCACACACTGGGGCCATGTGACCTCTCCCATAATGCTCAGCGGGGTAATTCCACACACTGGGGCCATGTGATCTCTCCCATAATGCTCAGCGGGGTAATTCCACACACTGGGGCCATGTGACCTCTCCCATAATGCTCAGCGGGGTAATTCCACACAATGGAGCCATGTGACCTCTCCCATAATGCTCAGCGGGGTAATTCCACACACTGGGGCCGTGTGACCTCTCCCATAATGCACAGCGGGGTAATTCCACACACTGGGGCCATGTGACCTCTCCCATAATGCACAGCGGGGTAATTCCACACACTGGGGCCGTGTGACCTCTCCCATAATGCACAGCGGGGTAATTCCACACACTGGGGCCATGTGACCTCTCCCATAATGCACAGCGGGGTAATTCCACACACTGGGGCCATGTGATCTCTCCCATAATGCACAGCGGGGTAATTCCACACACTACGGCCGTGTGACCTCTCCCATAATGCACAGCGGGGTAATTCCACACACTGGGCCATGTGACCTCTCCCATAATGCACAGCGGGGTAATTCCACACACTGGGGCCATGTGACCTCTCCCATAATGCACAGCGGGGTAATTCCACACACTAGGGCTGTGTGACCTCTCCCATAATGCACAGCGGGGTAATTCCACACACTGGGGCCATGTGACCTCTCCCATAATGCACAGCGGGGTAATTCCACACACTGGGGCCGTGTGACCTCTCCCATAATGCTCAGCGGGGTAATTCCACACACTAGAGCCATGTGACCTCTCCCATAATGCTCAGCGGGGTAATTCCACACACTAGAGCCATGTGACCTCTCCCATAATGCACAGCGGGGTAATTCCACACACTACGGCCGTGTGACCTCTCCCATAATGCACAGCGGGGTAATTCCACACACTACGGCCGTGTGACCTCTCCCATAATGCACAGCGGGGTAATTCCACACACTGGGGCCATGTGACCTCTCCCATAATGCACAGCGGGGTAATTCCACACACTAGGGCTGTGTGACCTCTCCCATAATGCACAGCGGGGTAATTCCACACACTGGGGCCATGTGACCTCTCCCATAATGCACAGCGGGGTAATTCCACACACTGGGGCCGTGTGACCTCTCCCATAATGCTCAGCGGGGTAATTCCACACACTAGAGCCATGTGACCTCTCCCATAATGCTCAGCGGGGTAATTCCACACACTAGAGCCATGTGACCTCTCCCATAATGCACAGCGGGGTAATTCCACACACTAGAGCCATGTGACCTCTCCCATAATGCTCAGCGGGGTAATTCCACACACTAGAGCCATGTGACCTCTCCCATAATGCTCAGCGGGGTAATTCCACACACTAGAGCCATGTGACCTCTCCCATAATGCACAGCGGGGTAATTCCACACACTGGGGCCATGTGACCTCTCCCATAATGCACAGCGGGGTAATTCCACACACTAGAGCCATGTGACCTCTCCCATAATGCACAGCGGGGTAATTCCACACACTAGGGCTGTGTGACCTCTCCCATAATGCACAGCGGGGTAATTCCACACACTGGGGCCATGTGACCTCTCCCATAATGCACAGCGGGGTAATTCCACACAATGGAGCCATGTGACCTCTCCCATAATGCACAGCGGGGTAATTCCACACACTGGGGCCATGTGACCTCTCCCATAATGCACAGCGGGGTAATTCCACACAATGGGGCCATGTGACCTCTCCCATAATGCTCAGCGGGGTAATTCCACACAATGGGGCTATGTGACCTCTCCCATAATGCACAGCGGGGTAATTCCACACAATGGAGCCATGTGACCTCTCCCATAATGCACAGCGGGGTAATTCCACACACTGGGGCCATGTGACCTCTCCCATAATGCACAGCGGGGTAATTCCACACACTAGAGCCATGTGACCTCTCCCATAATGCACAGCGGGGTAATTCCACACACTAGAGCCATGTGACCTCTCCCATAATGCACAGCGGGGTAATTCCACACACTAGAGCCATGTGCAGGTGGAATCAGGTAGCCATGGTTACACCCCCAATAGACCTGCTGACCTGCCTGTGATGTAAAGCAGAGGCTTCTGGGAGTTGTAGTTCAGCTGGGAAAAGGGTGTCGGGGAGCAGAGGCTGCTGGGAGTTGTAGTTCACCTGGGAGAAAGGAGAAGTCAGGGAGCAGAGGCTTCTGGGAGTTGTAGTTCAGCTGGGATAAGGGAGTCAGGGTCAGAGGCTTCTAGGAGTTGTAGTTCAGCTGGGATAAGGGTGTCAGTGAGCAGAGGCTTCTGGGAGTTGTAGTTTACCTGGGATAAGGGTGTCAGTGAGCAGAGGCTGCTGGGAGTTGTAGTTTACCTGGGATAAGGGAGTCAGGGAGCAGAGGCTGCTGGGAGTTGTAGTTCACCTGGGATAAAGTAGTCAGGGAGCAGAGGCTGCTGGGAGTTGTAGTTCAGCTGGGATAAGGGAGTCAGGGTCAGAGGCTTCTGGGAGTTGTAGTTCACCTGGGATAAAGAAGTCAGGGAGCAGAGGCTGCTGGGAGTTGTAATTCAGCTGGGATAAGGGAGTCAGGGAGCAGAGGCTCCTGGGAGTTGTAGTTCACCTGGGATAAAGGAGTGAGAGAGCAGAGGCTGCTGGAAGTTGTAGTTCACCTGGGAAAAAGGAGTCGGGGAGCAGAGGCTGCTGGGAGTTGTAGTTCTGCTGGGATAAGGCAGTCAAGGAGCAGAGGCTGCTGGGAGCTGTAGTTCAGCTGGGATAAGGCAGTCAGGGAGAAGAGGCTGCTGGGAGCTGTAGTTCAGCTGGGATAAAGGAGTCAGGGAGCAGAGGCTGCTGGGAGCTGTAGTTCAGCTGGGATAAAGGAGTCAGGGAGCAGAGGCTGCTGGGAGCTGTAGTTCAGCTGGGATAAAGGAGTCAGGGAGCAGAGGCTGCTGGGAGCTGTAGTTCAGCTGGGATAAAGGAGTCAGTGAGCAGAGGCTGCTGGGAGCTGTAGTTCTGCTCAGATAAAGGAGTCAGGGAGCAGAGGCTGCTGGGAGCTGTAGTTCTGCTGAGATAAAGGAGTCAGGGAGCAGGGGCTGCTGGGAGCTGTAGTTCAGCTGGGATAAAGGAGTCAGGGAGCAGGGGCTGCTGGGAGCTGTAGTTCAGCTGGGATAAAGGAGTCAGGGAGCAGAGGCTGCTGGGAGCTGTAGTTCAGCTGGGATAAAGGAGTCAGGGAGCAGAGGCTGCTGGGAGCTGTAGTTCAGCTGGGATAAAGGAGTCAGGGAGCAGAGGCTGCTGGGAGCTGTAGTTCAGCTGGGATAAAGGAGTCAGGAAGCAGAGGCTGCTGGGAGCTGTAGTTCAGCTGGGATAAAGGAGTCAGGGAGCAGAGGCTGCTGGGAGCTGTAGTTCAGCTGGGATAAAGGAGTCAGGGAGCAGAGGCTGCTGGGAGCTGTAGTTCAGCTGGGATAAAGGAGTCAGGGAGCAGAGGCTGCTGGGAGCTGTAGTTCAGCTCAGATAAAGGAGTCAGGGAGCAGAGGCTGCTGGGAGCTGTAGTTCTGCTGAGATAAAGGAGTCAGGGAGCAGAGGCTGCTGGGAGCTGTAGTTCAGCTGGAATAAAGGAGTCAGGGAGCAGAGGCTGCTGGGAGCTGTAGTTCTGCTGAGATAAAGGAGGCAGGGAGCAGAGGCTGCTGGGAGCTGTAGTTCTGCTGAGATAAAGGAGTCAGGGAGCAGAGGCTGCTGGGAGCTGTAGTTCAGCTGGGATAAAGGAGTCAGGGAGCAGAGGCTGCTGGGAGCTGTAGTTCTGCTGAGATAAAGGAGTCAGGGAGCAGAGGCTGCTGGGAGCTGTAGTTCTGCTGAGATAAAGGAGGCAGGGAGCAGAGGCTGCTGGGAGCTGTAGTTCAGCTGAGATAAAGGAGGCAGGGAGCAGAGGCTGCTGGGAGCTGTAGTTCAGCTGGAATAAAGGAGTCAGGGAGCAGAGGCTGCTGGGAGCTGTAGTTCTGCTGAGATAAAGGAGGCAGGGAGCAGAGGCTGCTGGGAGCTGTAGTTCTGCTGAGATAAAGGAGTCAGGGAGCAGAGGCTGCTGGGAGCTGTAGTTCAGCTGGGATAAAGGAGTCAGGGAGCAGAGGCTGCTGGGAGCTGTAGTTCAGCTGGGATAAGGCAGTCAGGGAGCAGAGGCTGCTGGGAGCTGTAGTTCAGCTGGGATAAAGGAGTCAGGGAGCAGAGGCTGCTGGGAGCTGTAGTTCAGCTGGGATAAGGCAGTCAGGGAGCAGAGGCTGCTGGGAGCTGTAGTTCAGCTGGGATAAAGGAGTCAGGGAGCAGAGGCTGCTGGGAGCTGTAGTTCAGCTGGAATAAAGGAGTCAGGGAGCAGAGGCTGCTGGGAGCTGTAGTTCAGCTGGAATAAAGGAGTCAGGGAGCAGAGGCTGCTGGGAGCTGTAGTTCTGCTGAGATAAAGGAGGCAGGGAGCAGAGGCTGCTGGGAGCTGTAGTTCTGCTGGGATAAAGGAGTCAGGGAGCAGAGGCTGCTGGGAGCTGTAGTTCAGCTGGGATAAAGGAGTCAGGGAGCAGAGGCTGCTGGGAGCTGTAGTTCTGCTGAGATAAAGGAGTCAGGGAGCAGAGGCTGCTGGGAGCTGTAGTTCAGCTGGGATAAAGGAGTCAGGGAGCAGAGGCTGCTGGGAGCTGTAGTTCAGCTGGGATAAAGGAGTCAGGGAGCAGAGGCTGCTGGGAGCTGTAGTTCAGCTGGGATAAAGGAGTCAGGGAGCAGAGGCTGCTGGGAGCTGTAGTTCAGCTGGGATAAAGGAGTCAGGGAGCAGAGGCTGCTGGGAGCTGTAGTTCAGCTGGGATAAAGGAGTCAGGGAGCAGAGGCTGCTGGGAGCTGTAGTTCAGCTGGGATAAAGGAGTCAGGGAGCAGAGGCTGCTGGGAGCTGTAGTTCAGCTGGGATAAAGGAGTCAGGGAGCAGAGGCTGCTGGGAGCTGTAGTTCAGCTGGGATAAAGGAGTCAGGGAGCAGAGGCTGCTGGGAGCTGTAGTTCAGCTGGGATAAAGGAGTCAGGGAGCAGAGGCTGCTGGGAGCTGTAGTTCAGCTGGGATAAAGGAGTCAGGGAGCAGAGGTGGCACTTGGTTGGTTTCGGTTTCCCCTCCCAGCTCCTCCCCCTGTACATTCCCTGAGCGGTCCGACTCCCTGCCTGTGCCACTGCGCTACTGTTGCTGTTGCTTCTCCTGCCCCCAGTGCCCCCAGTGCTCCCAGTTGCCCCAGTGCCAGCAGGTAAGCAAATGGGTTTCACTCCCTTTTGATAAAACTGGGCATCTCGTTGGCTCTGCCCAAAGGGCACCAATCAGTTTCAGGCAGTTCCACAGACATGTGATCCGAGTGTCCGACTGCAACTGCCGTCTCTCTGCCCTCAGTGTCTCTATTAGAGAGGTGGGGCATCAAGTGCTTGTGGGTATCTGTAGGGCAAAGGGTGGGCAGGTCACTGGGCACAGCTTACCCAAAGGAACTTGTCTGATTGGTCTCTAATGCACTTCATGCTGCGGTAGGGGCCGGACTCTGTGTTGGGTACGGACTAGACTCGATGTTGGGTAGGGGCAGGACTCGATGCCCGGATAGGGACTAGACTCGATGTTGGGTGGGGGCAGGACTCGATGTTGGGTACGGACTAGACTCGATGTTGGGTAGGGGCAGGACTCGATGCCCGGATAGGGACTAGACTCGATGTTGGGTGGGGGCAGGACTCGATGTTGGGTACGGACTAGACTCGATGTTGGGTAGGGGCAGGACTCGATGCCCGGGTAGGGACTAGACTCCATGCTTGGGTACAGACTAGGCTTGATGTTGCGTAGGGGCAGGACTCCATGCTCGGGTACGGACTAGACTCGATGTTGGATAGGGGCAGGACTCCATGCTCGGGTACGGACTAGACTCGATGTTGGGTGGGGGCAGGACTCCATGCCCGGGTACGGACTAGACTCGATGTTGGGTACGGACTAGACTCGATGTTGGGTAGGGGCAGGACTCGATGCCCGGGTAGGGACTAGACTCCATGCTTGGGTACAGACTAGGCTTGATGTTGGGTAGGGGCAGGACTCAATGCCCGGGTAGGGACTAGACTCGATGTTGGATAGGGGCAGGACTCCATGCTCGGGTACGGACTAGACTCGATGTTGGATAGGGGCAGGACTCAATGCCCGGGTAGGGACTAGACTCCATACTCGGGTACGGACTAGACTCGATGTTGGATAGGGGCAGGACTCAATGCCCGGGTAGGGACTAGACTCCATACTCGGGTACGGACTAGACTCGATGTTGGATAGGGGCAGGACTCAATGCCCGGGTAGGGACTAGACTCCATACTCGGGTACGGACTAGACTCGATGTTGGATAGGGGCAGGACTCCATGCCCGGGTAGGGACTAGACTCGATGTTGGATAGGGGCAGGACTCAATGCCCGGGTAGGGACTAGACTCGATGTTGGATAGGGGCAGGACTCCATGCTCAGGTACGGACTAGACTCGATGTTGGGTAGGGGCAGGACTCGATGCCCGGGTAGGGACTAGACTCCATGCTTGGGTACAGACTAGACTCGATGTTGGGTGGGGGCCGGACTCGATGTTGGGTGGGGGCCGGACTCGATGTTGGGTGGGGGCCGGACTCGATGTTGGGTGGGGGCCGGACTCGATGTTGGGTGGGGGCCGGACTCGATGTTGGGTGGGGGCCGGACTCGATGTTGGGTGGGGGCCGGACTCGATGTTGGGTGGGGGCCGGACTCGATGTTGGGTGGGGGCCGGACTCGATGTTGGGTGGGGGCCGGACTCGATGTTGGGTGGGGGCCGGACTCGATGTTGGGTGGGGGCCGGACTCGATGTTGGGTGGGGGCCGGACTTTATACCGCTCTGCCCCTCCGCTAACAGTTGGTTAGGGGACGGGACCGCTTATTTCAATTTATTTGCCCTAGTGCTGTGCCCATTACCGCACTTACCATGAAGTAATTACCCCCCTGCCCTTTATTTTAGCAGAACTGCCTGGAAACAAGGTGCCCAGCATGGCCCTAGCAACGCCAGCCCTGGGGCGCCCCTTCTCCCTGGGCATGCTGTACGACTGCCGGAGCGACGCCCTCATCCCAGGTAACAACCACCATGTTCCTAATGATACAGCGTATCCCATTGGCTCTGGGCTGGCACCTGAACGTGGGGGCGGGACTGAGGGACAGAGTGGGCGTGGCCATGACGCATGCTGGGCACAGGTCACAGTTGTTATTATAAATATAGGGAGGTTTCTAGGCAACCTGTACAGACAAAGGTATTTGGCCCCGCCCAGCAATCACCTTCTCCGTATTTACCTGCCGGTGCCGATTCTGTAGCACCCCGAGATCTAGGAACTGGGGGGCAGATATTATGGGGCAGCACAGAGACACCTCTGCCATAAAGTGAGACATTCCCCTGCAGTGTAAGTGGCACCGTGTAGTGAAACTGCCAACTCATGCCACCAAGTGCCCCTGTGCCCAACGTACCCCCCCCTGTGCCCAACGTACCCCCACCCTGTGTCTGTATCGAACCAGAGGCCAACAGTGCACCCCCCCCCCCCCGAAACCTGCACCTTGTCCTGGTCATAGCTCCTCCCCCTCAGCCTGCAATCCGCTTCTCCTCTTCCCCTTAACCCCCGCCCCAGCCAATCCACTTCCACGAGCCGTAACCCCTGCCAATCCACTTCCACGAGCCGTAACCCCCGCCCCAGCCAATCCACTTCCACAAGCCGTAACCCCTGCCAATCCACTTCCACGAGCCGTAACCCCCGCCCCAGCCAATCCACTTCCACGAGCCGTAACCCCTGCCAATCCACTTCCACGAGCCGTAACCCCTGCCAATCCACTTCCACGAGCCGTAACCCCCGCCCCTGCCAATCCACTTCCACGACCCGTAATCCCCGCCCCAGCCAATCCACTTCCACGAGCCGTAACCCCTGCCAATCCACTTCCACGAGCCGTAACCCCCGCCTCCAGCCAATCCACTTCCACGAGCCGTAACCCCCGCCCCTGCCAATCCACTTCCACGACCCGTAACCCCCGCCAATCCACTTCCACGACCCATAACCCCCGCCCCTGCCAATCCACTTCCACGAGCCGTAACCCCCGCCCCTGCCAATCCACTTCCACGAGCCGTAACCCCCGCCCCTGCCAATCCACTTCCACGACCCATAACCCCGCCCCTGCCAATCCACTTCCACGACCCATAACCCCCGCCCCTGCCAATCCACTTCCACGACCCATAACCCCCGCCCCTGCCAATCCACTTCCACGACCCATAACCCCCGCCCCTGCCAATCCACTTCCACGACCCATAACCCCCGCCCCTGCCAATCCACTTCCACGACCCATACCCCACTGCCAATCTGCTTCCCTGACCTGTCAGCCCCCCCGCATATCCCCTTCTGTGACCCGTAACTCCCCCCCATGCATTCTGCTTTCTCTTTTGGGGGTCATGCCATGAGCAATGATTTGCACTCTCTAACTCTGCTAATTGCCCCGACTAATGAAACCTTGTTGCCCCACGCAGGCATCACCCTATGGAAAAGGGAGGCTTTAGAAAAAGACGTGTCCGTCCAACCTCAGAACAACACATCGTTTGAAGTTCTGGCCTCAGACACAATTTCTGATAAGTCTTCAGCCCTGAGTCTGGGGCTGTCCCTCAAGGCCAGTTTCCTCTTCGGTCTGGTAGAGGTGGGGGGTTCTGGGAAATTCCTGAGAGACATGAAGAGTTCCACCAAGCAAGCGAGAGTGACTCTGCATTACTCCAGAACAACGAGGTTCGAGCAACTCAGCATGAACCACCTCTCCATGGAGAACATGTCCTACCACAACGTCTTCAGCAAAGTGACAGCCACCCACGTGGTGACCGGGATCCTCTATGGCGCCCAGGCCTTCTTCATATTTGACCAAGAAGTTTCCCCTGTAGAGTCAGTGCAGGATGTGAAGGGCAATCTCCAGGCCATGATCAGGAGAATACCCCAAGGCTTGGGGCTGGATCAGGCCAAGAGCCAAGAGAAGAGGACTGCGCATACATTCAGTTGCCAGTTTCACGGGGACTTTGCCTTAGAAAGAAACCCGGTTAATTACGAGGACGCCATTAAGATCTACGGCAGTCTCCCACAGGCACTGGGCTCCCGGGGAGAGAAGGCCGTGCCCGTGACAGTCTGGCTCTACCCCCTGAACAAACTAGACAGTAAAGCTGCCCAGCTGGTCCGGGAGATCAGAGAAACCTTGGTGTTCAGGGCAGAGGGGGTCCTAGAGCAGATGGCGGAGGTGGACATGTTGTGCAATGATCTGATGAGACATCCGGTGGCACTCACCTTCCCTGAAGTCACCAGGAAGATCCATCAGTTCGGCAGTCATTGCCAGCAGTTCACACTGATGCTGCAGAAGCAGTTGGCTCAAGCCCTGCCCTCAGTTCGAGGTGGCAGCTTAGACGAAGAGGCCATCGAGGCCATTTTCACTAGGAAAGAACAATCTCCCTTTAGGCAGATTCATATCAAAGACTTCTTGAACAGGAAACAGCAGGAGCTGGATGTGATTGGTTCCTACCTGAAGGGTCTCGCCAACGTCGCGGTCGTCCCGACGGAAAATGAACTGAGGCGAGTCCTTGCCGACCAGGATGCAGAATACACCGTGTCCTTCAACTTCTCGTCCTTGGGCGCCAGCGAGCAGTACCTGTCAGACGTCGCCTATTGGCTCCAAACCAATAAATATCACTCGGAGGAGATGTATCGGGCGCCCAACTCGCTCCCGTGGTTCCAAGAGAAAGGTTTGGCCAGGAAGGCCCGGCAGTACGTGAGGGAATTCCAAGCATTCGCGGCCGTCAACTTGTGCAGCAGAGAGATGAAGTTTGTTGTTGCTTCTGTTGCAGACGCGGGAAGTCCCGGGGTGTCGATCCATTTGTACGAAGGCGGAGATCTGGTGAACGCAAAGTTCGAGCCTCCAGCTCAACCCCATGTCCCGCTGGTTACCGTGGAAACAACCGACACCGTAGCGCTCACCCCACAAGCAGCCGACTTTGGGAAAGATTCCATCGAGGGCTACAGAGTCCAATACAAACCCACGGGGGGCGACGCCTGGCTCTGTCGGAACACGGAGAAAAAGGAGGCAAAAATAACCATTACGGGACTAAAAGCCAATTCCCGTTACCAGTTCAGGTACTCGGCCGTGTGCCGGGCAGGTCTCAGCACCCCGAGTGAGGTCACCGCCCCGGTGAGAACCCTTCCCACCACTCCTCCCGGAACCCCGGATATCACGGCAGAACCCCAAGCCATTACAGTGTTCTGGGGAGCCCCGCTGCTTGTGGGCGAGGGGGCCACCATAAGCCAATACAGGGTTGAGTATAAAGAGGAGAGCAAGGGCACTTGGCTACAGAAGCGAACTGGAAGCAACACAAATTCCTGCGTTATTGAGGGACTCAGCGCCAGTACCAAGTACCGGGTCCGGGTCACGGCCGAGTGTGGAGACTCCGGGGAGAGCAGGGCAAGCGATGAAGCCCAGGCCGTGACTCCAGCAGACAAACCAGCCAAAGCGGCACAGCAGATGGTCAGGGCTAGTACTCTGCTAATGGCTGGGCATCCCAGTATATACCAGATCCAACCAGACTACTCCCAGTTTGGCTATCACCAGTACACTCTGGGCAAGGAAAACCCACGGAAAATGAACAAAGTGATCTTGTTAGTGGGAACCCCGGGCTCAGGGAAGGCAACAGTGATCGATGGGATGGCCAACTACATCTTCGGAGTGGAATGGCAAGATGGCTTCCGCTTGAAGCTCACACACCGGCATCCCTCTCAGGTCACGGTGTACAAGATTCACTACGATAGTGCATATGAGCTTACACATTCCCTCACTGTGATAGACACGCCCACGCTTGGTGCCACGGATGGGGTTGGCCTGGTTACACGGGTCACAGAGGCCATCCATGTATTCCTTACAACTGCCCGCGATATTGGCCACATTGACGCCATCTGCTTTGTGGTACGGGCGCCTTCTGCCCAGCTGACTGCCACCCAGAGGCTTTTGTTCCATTCCG
Organism: Xenopus tropicalis; assembly: GCF_000004195.4. NCBI lineage: Eukaryota > Metazoa > Chordata > Amphibia > Anura > Pipidae > Xenopus > Xenopus tropicalis. The sequence goes on from NC_030682.2 coordinate 1,353,461, forward strand.
TGTGCTCCATGTTCGGAAAAGACCTCAAAGACAATATCATGCTCCTCACAACCCACGCCGACGGCCAGAAACCCCCTGTAGTGGGGGCAATCAAAGCCCATAATATCCCTTGTGCCGTAGACAGCGATGGAGACCTGCTCCACTTCAAGCTCAATAACTCCTCCCTGTTTGCCACCAACAAGTCGAGGACGGCACCATTAAGCAAGTTGTTCTGGTCCATTGGAAAGGAAAGCCTCGCCGTGTTCTTCAGGTACCTAAGGACGACCGAGCCCAAGAGCCTGGAACTGACCCAGAAGGTTCTCAAGAGCCGGAAAGAACTGGACATGGAGCTGCAGGAGCTGCTGTCAGAGCTTCAGGTTGGGCTTATGAAACAGGAGGAAATGGTGGAGACCCAGAGACTTCTACAGGAGGCCCACGCCACCATTGAGGCCAACCAAGACTACGAGTATGATGAGGAGACCCAAGAGGAGACCTTAGTGCCACTCGATGAGGTTCTACTGAATTGTCCCCGCTGTGACCACGTGTGCCATTTCCCTTGCACTTGTGCCATCACCGATACGGACGTGTCTAAATGTTCCGCCATGGACAAGAAAGGTTTCTGCACCTCGTGCCCCAATAGATGCCACTCGGGCGCCCACTTCATTCAGAAGTTTGCCACAGGCTATGTCCGGAGAACCCAGAGGGCAACCAACTGGCAGAAGAAGGAGGCTTACTACAGAGCTCGAGCAGAAGCAGAGTCCTTGTTAGAGAGGCAGCGAATCATAGAAGGCTGCTCAATGGGGGGGACCCCCCAACTCACACACAAATGTACCCAAGAGCTAACGCTTCTCAGAGAACTTTCCCTCAGGCCCAACCCCCTGCTCTCTACCCAACACATTGAGCTGCTCATAGAGGCGGAGCTAGAGGAGGCCGGTACAGGCCACCGGGAGAGGGTTACGGCCCTTATAGAGGCCAAAAGGACAGCGGAGATGGTAGAGAGGAACGAGACAGACGCTGCTGAGAGACATTAAATGCATCAGCTACAAAGAACCCCAACTGCCCCCCCCCCCATGGTGCAATAAATATAAATAACCAGCAGCCACGTTGCTTACCCACAATCCTTCAGTCTGCTCTCTGGGGGTTCTTCCACTCATCCCCCCCATTCCATAGAGTTTCCCACAATGTGAGGCTGGAGCAGCAGTAATGGGGGGCGGGGCTATCCTGAAGGCCAATAATATGCCCACATGTGTGCCACTCCCTCCCACGAGAGGCTGGGCCAATCAAATGAGACTTTCAATGAGACACAGTTTAGGGGGTACAATAAGAGGCTGAAGACGTCTGGGGGGGGGGTCAGTAAAATAACTGCATTTCTAAGAATGATGGGAAAATTTACAGGGAAAAATAAACAAAATTCATACAAATAATCCAACATAATTAATTAATATTAAAATATACACCTGATACCTGGGGGGGAGGAGTTCATGCCTCCCAAATAAATAATAAGGGGGAGGAGCCCTCTGATGTCTGGGGGGAGAACATTACGGGGAGGGGCATCCGGATGGGAAGGGCTGAGCCTGAACCAATGGCAGCCGTAGCGTTAGGCCTCTGGCACTTAAGCAGTTAAATGTTCTGGGGTAACTGGTTGCACCCCGAATCCATCACTTTATTCCAGTAGTGGGCATGGCCAGTCACATGATCCTCCGGCCAGTGCAGGATCAGGAACCAATGACAGCGCAGGGCCCCACAGACTGGCAGCCAATCAGAATGTTGATTCTTCCCCGGCTGCGCTGGCCATGGGCGGAGTCAGTGCCAGTAACTGGCGGGTCGCTGGGGGAGGTGTGACAGTTGGTGACATCAGAGACACAGAAGGGCAGGGGGGGACATGATCTTCAGGGCTCAGAGGGAAGGGCAGGTTACGGGGGGCAAAAGTCAGCAAAGTAAGGGTGCTGGAGGGCCTCATCCGCACAGATTCTCTGCACCGGGTTGCACTTCAGCAGATTCTGCAGGGAGAAAGGGGCAACAGTGTGGGTGCCTGGCGTATGTACCCTCAGCCCCGCCCACTCCATCCCCCCAGCCCCGCCCACTCTACACATTCCCCCTACCCCCTTCTTCTTCTCCAGCCCCTCTCCACCCTTCAAGCCTGTTATTTGCCCTTCCTGCTATCCCCCCCCCGCACAGGATCCGACCCCAGGGCCCCTTACTTACCTGCAGCAAGTCCCGCCCCGTGGCATTCAGCTTGGGCACAACGTTCACTAGAGACATGGTGGCGGGGTACATGGGGTAGGGCTGTGAAGTGCAAAGGCAACCGTCAGACTGGCACAGTGTGGGGCACGGGGGCAATAGATTTACTGCCCCAACCCTACAGGACTGAAACTAAGGCCCCCAAAGGGCAATCTCCAAATCAGTCCTGAAGTAATTAGGCCACACCTCTATCACACCCTCCACCCCCTTCAGGGAACATTAACCCCAGACATGCCAGGAAACCCACTGCAGAAAGGCAGTCAGCTCTTTAGCATTGATATCTCCAGAAATCGTCCATCCCCCCCTGTACCCCCAGTCCCCCCATACCCCCCCCCCCATACCCTCGGTACCTTATAGTCGGGAAGTTTGGTCATGGCTGGCCACTGCTCCTCCGTGGGGGTCCCCAGCAACGTGCGCGTGTTAAGGGCAAGAACATGAAAACCCATGCATGGGGGGGCACACACCCCTACCCACCCCAAACCAACCCCCCTGAGGGCAGGAACAGCTCCCATGGGGCCCAACCCTTGCCTTAAAGGCCCCAAGGATATCGGAAGATCCTCTTCAGTTGGTCGTCGACATCATTTCCGGGAAACAGTGGGCGGCCGGCATTGGCCAACTCTGTGGGGGCAACATGACACCCCCAAGTGTTAGTGCGACACAATAAGGTGGGGTTATCCCTAGGGCCCCTAAATGCCTCTCTAGTTACCCCCACCCAGCACAACATGGCCTGTCATTCCCCCCAAACACCTGTCCCTTGCCCCCCAATAATCCTGCTGGCACCCCAATAATCCTGCTGGCACCCCAATAATCCTGCTGGCACCCCAATAATCCTGCTGGCACCCCATTATTCCTGCTGGCACCCCAATACCTGCAAATATGCAGCCGGCCGACCACATATCTATGGAGGTGGAGTAGAGTTTAGCCCCAAAGAGCACGTCGGGGGGCCGGTACCAGAGGGTAACCACCTGAAAGGATAAAGGAATTGGCACACAGACTGCCACATACATCTGCCCCCCCCCCCCCCCCCAGATACCCCCAGTGGTACTTACCTCAGCCGAGTAACATCGCACCGGGATCCCAAAGGCACGAGCCAATCCGAAGTCTGCCAGCTTCAGCTCCCCATTCTGCACAGAGATTGGTCAAACACTGGGTTATACATGAAATGGCTGCAGCACCACCTGGTGCCCGTACCAGCCCATGCCAGTCCCACTACTGGCACCACTGGTAGGACTGGCACCATTGGTAGGACTGGCGCCGCTGGTAGGACTGGCACCGCTGGTAGGACTGGCACCGCTGGTAGGACTGGCACCGCTGGTAGGACTGGCACAACTGGTAGGACTGGCGCCACTGGTAGGACTGGCGCCACTGGTAGGACTGGCAGTGAGCTGGGGTACTAGGGGGCACCATGGGAGAACCTCACATACATATTTCCATATCTGCCCCATGCCCAGTAAGTGCCCCAGGAAGGGGCAGGACTCACCCTGTTGATGAGCAGGTTCTGTGGCTTCAGGTCCCGGTGCAGAACATTCCGGCTGTGGCAGAACCCCAGGCCCTTCAGCAGTTGGTACATGAACGACTATGGGGGCAACAGAACAGCAATGTCAGGTGACCGGGCAGGTACCCCCATACCCTATACAGGGGGGGAAGCCAGGGGCCTACAGTAAGGGCCACAGCCATACAGGGGGGGAAGCCAGGGGCCTACAGTAAGGGCCACAGCCATACAGGGGGGGAAAGCCAGGGGCCTACAGTAAGGGCCACAGCCATACAGGGGGGAAGCCAGGGGCCTACAGTAAGGGCCACAGCCATACAGGGGGGAAGCCAGGGGCCTACAGTAAGGGCCACAGCCATACAGGGGGGGGGAAGCCAGGGGCCTACAGTAAGGGCCACAGCCATACAGGGGGGGGAAGCCAGGGGCCTACAGTAAGGGCCACAGCCATACAGGGGGGGAAGCCAGGGGCCTACAGTAAGGGCCACAGCCATACAGGGGGAAGCCAGGGGCCTACAGTAAGGGCCACAGCCATACAGGGGGGGAAGCAGGGGCCTACAGTAAGGGCCACAGCCATACAGGGGGGAAGCCAGGGGCCTACAGTAAGGGCCACAGCCATACAGGGGGGGGAAGCCAGGGGCCTACAGTAAGGGCCACAGCCATACGGGGGGGAAGCCAGGGGCCTACAGTAACAGTAAGGGCCACAGACAAACAGGTAGAATGGGCACAATTGGAGCAGTACAGAACCAGCACCCTCCCAACCCCACTCACCTTCACTATCTCTGGGTCCAGGTCCCCATTGCAGCTGTCGAAATACTTCTTCAGATCCTGAGAGAAACATGGGGGGGTGGGGGAATTAGGGGACCCGGAATGTGAGTGGGAGGCGGTCTGTGTAGCAGGGCGGGGCATCGCCAGTCTGCAGCCAATGGGTGTACGCGCCAGGCAGCCAATGGGTGTACGCGCCAGGCAGCCAATGGGTGTACGCGCCAGGCAGCCAATGGGTGTACGCGCCAGGCAGCCAATGGGTGTACGCGCCAGGCAGCCAATGGGTGTACGCGCCAGGCAGCCAATGGGTGTACGCGCCAGGCAGCCAATGGGTGTACGCGCCAGGCAGCCAATGGGTGTACGCGCCAGGCAGCCAATGGGTGTACGCGCCAGGCAGCCAATGGGTGTACGCGCCAGGCAGCCAATGGGTGTACGCGCCAGGCAGCCACCCCCCCCAGTACCCACCTGGTCACAGTACTCAAACACCAGCGTCAGCTTCTTGTCACTGTGCAGCACATCATGTAACCTGTGGGGGCAGAACCGTGGGTCAGAACCAGCACCCATGGGTGGGGCATTCACTCACATACACCTGGGAGGGTTCAGCCAAAGGGTGACTAACAGGACTGGCACAAAGCCGCACCCCCAGGCAGACAATGGGGGGGGGGCACTTACCTGACGATGTTCTTGTGCTTGAGTTCCTTGAGGAGGCAGATCTCCCGCAGCGCTGAGCTTGGCACCCCCTGTTTTATAGCAAGAGACACAGTGTCACCCCCACACTGTAACCTGCCCCTCCCACAATCCTCTGGGGCCCCCACTCACCTCATCATCGTCATCAAGGCGCACTCGTTTCAGCGCCACAATCTCATGGGTCTCCCGGTTCTTGGCCTTGAACACTGTCCCATAGGTACCTGTAAGGCAGCCCAGTGAGAAACGGGGGCGCGGGGGGGGGGGGGGGGAGAGAGAGGGGCGAAGGCTGGGGGGGGGGGGGGGAGAGGAACAGAGGGGCACAGGCTGGGGGGATAGAAAGGGGCACAGAGTGCGGAGGGGAAGGAACAGAGGGGCGCAGAGTGCGGGGGGGAAGGAACAGAGGGGCGCAAAGTGCGGGGGGGAAGGAACAGAGGGGCGCAGTGTGCGGGGGGGAAGGAACAGAGGGGCGCAGAGTGCGGGGGGGAAGGAACAGAGGGGCGCAGAGTGCGGGGGGGGAAGGAACAGAGGGGCGCAGAGTGCGGGGGGGGAAGAACAGAGGGGCGCAGAGTGCGGGGGAAGGAACAGAGGGGCGCAGAGTGCGGGGGGAAGGAACAGAGGGGAGCACAGGGCGGGGGGAAGGAACAGAGGGGAGCAGAGATCGGGGGGGGGGGGAGGAACAGAGGGGCGCAGAGTTCGGGGGGGGAGGAACAGAGGGGCGCAGAGTGCGGGGGGGGGGAGGAACAGAGAGGCGCACAGTTCGGGGGGGGGAGAAACAGAGGGGCAAAGAGTGCGGGGGGGGAGGAACAGAGTGGCGCAGAGTGTGGGGGGGTGAAACAGAGAGGCGCAGAGTGCGGGGGGGGGGGAACAGAGAGGCGCAGAGTGCAGGGGGGGTGAAACAGAGAGGCGCAGAGTGCGGGGGGGGGGGAACAGAGAGGCGCAGAGTGCAGGGGGGAGGAACAGAGGGGCGCACAAGTACAAAGAAGGGCCCCAGTCCCCAAGCTGCACATAACAGAGCCCGGTCACACACACACATATCCAGGTATCTCTTACCCACAATTCCCTGCTCTCTGTCCCTCTCACACACACACACACACACACACATCCAGGTATCCCTTACCCACAATTCCCTGCTCTCTGTCCCTCTCACACACACACACACACACATCCAGGTATCCCTTACCCACAATTCCCTGCTCTCTGTCCCTCTCACACACACACACATCCAGGTATCTCTTACCCACAATTCCCTGCTCTCTGTCCCTCTCACCACACACACACACACACACACACACATCCAGGTATCCCTTACCCACAATTCCCTGCTCTCTGTCCCTCTCACACACACACACACACACATATCCAGGTATCTCTTACCCACAATTCCCTGCTCTCTGTCCCACACACACACACACACACACACACATCCAGGTATCTCTTACCCACAATTCCCTGCTCTCTGTCCCTCACACACACACACACACACACACACACACACACACACACATATCCAGGTATCCCTTACCCACAATTCCCTGCTCTCTGTCCCTCACACACACACACACACACACACACACACACATATCCAGGTATCTCTTACCCACAATTCCCTGCTCTCTGTCCCTCACACACACACACACACACACACATATCCAGGTATCTCTTACCCACAATTCCCTGCTCTCTGTCCCACACACACACACACATATCCAGGTATCCCTTACCCACAATTCCCTGCTCTCTGTCCCTCACACACACACACACACACACACATATCCAGGTATCCCTTACCACAATTCCCTGCTCTCTGTCCCTCACACACACACACACACACACACATATCCAGGTATCTCTTACCCACAATTCCCTGCTCTCTGTCCCTCACACACACACACACACACACACATATATATCCAGGTATCTCTTACCCACAATTCCCTGCTCTCTGTCCCTCACACACACACACACATATCCAGGTATCTCTTACCCACAATTCCCTGCTCTCTGTCCCTCACACACACACACACACACACACACACATATATATCCAGGTATCCCTTACCCACAATTCCCTGCTCTCTGTCCCACACACACACACACACACACATATCCAGGTATCCCTTACCCACAATTCCCTGCTCTCTGTCCCTCACACACACACACACACACACACACACACACACATACACATATCCAGGTATCCTTACCCACAATTCCCTGCTCTCTGTCCCTCACACACACACACACACACACACACACATATCCAGGTATCCCTTACCCACAATTCCCTGCTCTCTGTCCCTCACACACACACACACACACATATCCAGGTATCCCTTACCCAAAATTCCCTGCTCTCTGTCCCACACACACACACACACACACACACACACACACATATCCAGGTATCCCTTACCCACAATTCCCTGCTCTCTGTCCCTCACACACACACACACACATATCCAGGTATCCCTTACCCACAATTCCCTGCTCTCTGTCCCTCACACACACACACACACACACACATATCCAGGTATCCCTTACCCACAATTCCCTGCTCTCTGTCCCACACACACACACACACACACACACACACATATCCAGGTATCCCTTACCCACAATTCCCTGCTCTCTGTCCCACACACACACACACACACACACACACACACACACACATATCCAGGTATCCCTTACCCACAATTCCCTGCTCTCTGTCCCACACACACACACACACACACACATATCCAGGTATCCCTTACCCACAATTCCCTGCTCTCTGTCCCACACACACACACACACACACACATATCCAGGTATCCCTTACCCACAATTCCCTGCTCTCTGTCCCTCACACACACACACACACACACACACATATCCAGGTATCCCTTACCCACAATTCCCTGCTCTCTGTCACACACACACACACACACATCCAGGTATCCCTTACCCACAATTCCCTGCTCTCTGTCCCTCTCACACACACACACACACACACACACATATCCAGGTATCCCTTACCCACAATTCCCTGCTCTCTGTCCCTCACACACACACACACACACACACACATCCAGGTATCCCTTACCCACAATTCCCTGCTCTCTGTCCCTCACACACACACACACACACACACACACACACACACACACACACACACACACACACACACATATCCAGGTATCCCTTACCCACAATTCCCTGCTCTCTGTCCCTCACACACACACATATCCAGGTATCCCTTACCCACAATTCCCTGCTCTCTGTCCCTCACACACACACACACACACACACACACACATATATATCCAGGTATCTCTTACCCACAATTCCCTGCTCTCTGTCCCTCACACACACACACACATATCCAGGTATCTCTTACCCACAATTCCCTGCTCTCTGTCCCTCACACACACACACACACACACACACACATATATATCCAGGTATCTCTTACCCACAATTCCCTGCTCTCTGTCCCTCACACACACACACACACACACACACACATATATATCCAGGTATCCCTTACCCACAATTCCCTGCTCTCTGTCCCACACACACACACACACACACACACATATCCAGGTATCCCTTACCCACAATTCCCTGCTCTCTGTCCCTCACACACACACACACACACACACACACACACACATATCCAGGTATCCCTTACCCACAATTCCCTGCTCTCTGTCCCTCACACACACACACACACACACACACACACACACACATCCAGGTATCCCTTACCCACAATTCCCTGCTCTCTGTCCCACACACACACACACACACACACACACACACACACATATCCAGGTATCCCTTACCCACAATTCCCTGCTCTCTGTCCCTCACACACACACACACACACACACACACATATCCAGGTATCCCTTACCCACAATTCCCTGCTCTCTGTCCCTCACACACACACACACACATATCCAGGTATCCCTTACCCACAATTCCCTGCTCTCTGTCCCTCACACACACACACACACACACACATATCCAGGTATCCCTTACCCACAATTCCCTGCTCTCTGTCCCACACACACACACACACACACACACACACATATCCAGGTATCCCTTACCCACAATTCCCTGCTCTCTGTCCCACACACACACACACACACACATATCCAGGTATCCCTTACCCACAATTCCCTGCTCTCTGTCCCTCACACACACACACACACATATCCAGGTATCCCTTACCCACAATTCCCTGCTCTCTGTCCCACACACACACACACACACACACACACACACATATCCAGGTATCCCTTACCCACAATTCCCTGCTCTCTGTCCCACACACACACACACACACACACACACACACACACACACACACATATCCAGGTATCCCTTACCCACAATTCCCTGCTCTCTGTCCCACACACACACACACACACACACACATATCCAGGTATCCCTTACCCACAATTCCCTGCTCTCTGTCCCTCTCACACACACACACACACACATCCAGGTATCCCTTACCCACAATTCCCTGCTCTCTGTCCCTCTCACACACACACACATCCAGGTATCTCTTACCCACAATTCCCTGCTCTCTGTCCCTCTCACACACACACACACACACACATCCAGGTATCCCTTACCCACAATTCCCTGCTCTCTGTCCCTCTCACACACACACACACACACACATATCCAGGTATCTCTTACCCACAATTCCCTGCTCTCTGTCCCACACACACACACACACACACACACACACACACACACACACACACACATCCAGGTATCTCTTACCCACAATTCCCTGCTCTCTGTCCCTCTCACACACACACACACACACATATCCAGGTATCTCTTACCCACAATTCCCTGCTCTCTGTCCCACACACACACACACACACACACACACACACACACACACACACACACACATCCAGGTATCTCTTACCCACAATTCCCTGCTCTCTGTCCCACACACACACACACACACACACACACACATATCCAGGTATCCCTTACCCACAATTCCCTGCTCTCTGTCCCTCACACACACACACACACACACACATATCCAGGTATCTCTTACCCACAATTCCCTGCTCTCTGTCCCACACACACACACACACACACATATCCAGGTATCCCTTACCCACAATTCCCTGCTCTCTGTCCCTCACACCACACACACACACACACACATATCCAGGTATCCCTTACCCACAATTCCCTGCTCTCTGTCCCTCACACACACACACACACACACACACACACACACACACATCCAGGTATCTCTTACCCACAATTCCCTGCTCTCTGTCCCTCACACACACACACACACACACACACACACACACACACACACACACACACATATATATCCAGGTATCTCTTACCCACAATTCCCTGCTCTCTGTCCCTCACACACACACACACATATCCAGGTATCTCTTACCCACAATTCCCTGCTCTCTGTCCCTCACACACACACACACACACACACACACACACACATATATATCCAGGTATCTCTTACCCACAATTCCCTGCTCTCTGTCCCTCACACACACACACACACACACACACACATATCCAGGTATCTCTTACCCACAATTCCCTGCTCTCTGTCCCACACACACACACACACACACACACACATCCAGGTATCTCTTACCCACAATTCCCTGCTCTCTGTCCCTCACACACACACACACACACACACATATCCAGGTATCCCTTACCCACAATTCCCTGCTCTCTGTCCCTCACACACACACACACACACACACACACACACACACATATCCAGGTATCTCTTACCCACAATTCCCTGCTCTCTGTCCCTCACACACACACACACACACACACATATCCAGGTATCTCTTACCCACAATTCCCTGCTCTCTGTCCCACACACACACACACACACATATCCAGGTATCCCTTACCCACAATTCCCTGCTCTCTGTCCCTCACACACACACACACACACACACACATATCCAGGTATCCCTTACCCACAATTCCCTGCTCTCTGTCCCTCACACACACACACACACACACACATATCCAGGTATCCCTTACCCACAATTCCCTGCTCTCTGTCCCTCACACACACACACACACACACACACACACATATATATCCAGGTATCTCTTACCCACAATTCCCTGCTCTCTGTCCCTCACACACACACACACACACACACACACACACCACACACACAATATATATCCAGGTATCCCTTACCCACAATTCCCTGCTCTCTGTCCCTCACACACACACACACACACACATATCCAGGTATCCCTTACCCACAATTCCCTGCTCTCTGTCCCACACACACACACACACACACATATCCAGGTATCCCTTACCCACAATTCCCTGCTCTCTGTCCCTCACACACACACACACACACACACACATATCCAGGTATCCCTTACCCACAATTCCCTGCTCTCTGTCCCACACACACACACACACACACACACACACACACATATCCAGGTATCCCTTACCCACAATTCCCTGCTCTCTGTCCCACACACACACACACACACACACACACACACACACACACACATCCAGGTATCCCTTACCCACAATTCCCTGCTCTCTGTCCCACACACACACACACACACACACACACACACACACACATATCCAGGTATCCCTTACCCACAATTCCCTGCTCTCTGTCCCACACACACACACACACACACACACACACACACACCACACACACACACACATCCAGGTATCCCTTACCCACAATTCCCTGCTCTCTGTCCCACACACACACACACACACACACACACACACACATATCCAGGTATCCCTTACCCACAATTCCCTGCTCTCTGTCCCTCACACACACACACACACACATATCCAGGTATCCCTTACCCACAATTCCCTGCTCTCTGTCCCACACACACACACACACACACACACACACACACACACACATATCCAGGTATCCCTTACCCACAATTCCCTGCTCTCTGTCCCTCACACACACACACACACACACACATATCCAGGTATCCCTTACCCACAATTCCCTGCTCTCTGTCCCCACACACACACACACACACACATATCCAGGTATCCCTTACCCACAATTCCCTGCTCTCTGTCCCTCACACACACACACACACACACATATCCAGGTATCCCTTACCCACAATTCCCTGCTCTCTGTCCCACACACACACACACACACACACACACATATATATCCAGGTATCCCTTACCCACAATTCCCTGCTCTCTGTCCCACACACACACACACACACATCCAGGTATCCTTACCCACAATTCCCTGCTCTCTGTCCCACACACACACACACACACACACACACACACATCCAGGTATCCCTTACCCACAATTCCCTGCTCTCTGTCCCACACACACACACACACACACACACACACATATCCAGGTATCCCTTACCCACAATTCCCTGCCTCTCTGTCCCTCACACACACACACACACACATATCCAGGTATCCCTTACCCACAATTCCCCTGCTCTCTGTCCCACACACACACACACACACACACACACACACATATCCAGGTATCCCTTACCCACAATTCCCTGCTCTCTGTCCCTCACACACACACACACACACACATATCCAGGTATCCCTTACCCACAATTCCCTGCTCTCTGTCCCTCACACACACACACACACACACACACACACACACACACACATCCAGGTATCCCTTACCCACAATTCCCTGCTCTCTGTCCCACACACACACACACACACACACACACACACACACACACACATATCCAGGTATCCCTTACCCACAATTCCCTGCTCTCTGTCCCACACACACACACACACACACATATCCAGGTATCCCTTACCCACAATTCCCTGCTCTCTGTCCCTCACACACACACACACACACACACACACACATATATATCCAGGTATCCCTTACCCACAATTCCCTGCTCTCTGTCCCTCACACACACACATATCCAGGTATCCCTTACCCACAATTCCCTGCTCTCTGTCCCACACACACACACACAACACACACACACATATCCAGGTATCCTTACCCACAATTCCCTGCTCTCTGTCCCTCACACACACACACACACACACATATCCAGGTATCCCTTACCCACAATTCCCTGCTCTCTGTCCCACACACACACACACACACACACACACACACACATATCCAGGTATCCCTTACCCACAATTCCCTGCTCTCTGTCCCACACACACACACACACACACACACACACACACACATCCAGGTATCCCTTACCCACAATTCCCTGCTCTCTGTCCCACACACACACACACACATATCCAGGTATCCCTTACCCACAATTCCCTGCTCTCTGTCCCTCACACACACACACACACACACACACACACACACACACACACACATATCCAGGTATCCCTTACCCACAATTCCCTGCTCTCTGTCCCACACACACACACACACACACACACACACACACACACATATCCAGGTATCCTTACCCACAATTCCCTGCTCTCTGTCCCTCACACACACACACACACACACATATCCAGGTATCCCTTACCCACAATTCCCTGCTCTCTGTCCCTCACACACACACACACACACACACACACACACACACATATCCAGGTATCCCTTACCCACAATTCCCTGCTCTCTGTCCCTCACACACACACACACACACACATATCCAGGTATCCCTTACCCACAATTCCCTGCTCTCTGTCCCTCACACACACACACACACACACACATATCCAGGTATCCCTTACCCACAATTCCCTGCTCTCTGTCCCACACACACACACACACACACACACACACACACATCCAGGTATCCCTTACCCACAATTCCCTGCTCTCTGTCCCACACACACACACACACACACACACACACACACACACACACACATATCCAGGTATCCCTTACCCACAATTCCCTGCTCTCTGTCCCTCACACACACACACACACACACACATATCCAGGTATCCCTTACCCACAATTCCCTGCTCTCTGTCCCTCACACACACACACACACACACACACACACACACACACACACACACACATATCCAGGTATCCCTTACCCACAATTCCCTGCTCTCTGTCCCTCACACACACACACACACACACATATCCAGGTATCCCTTACCCACAATTCCCTGCTCTCTGTCCCTCACACACACACACACACACACATATCCAGGTATCCCTTACCCACAATTCCCTGCTCTCTGTCCCACACACACACACACACACACACACACACACAACACATCCAGGTATCCCTTACCCACAATTCCCTGCTCTCTGTCCCACACACACACACACACACACACACACACATATCCAGGTATCCCTTACCCACAATTCCCTGCTCTCTGTCCCTCACACACACACACACACATATCCAGGTATCCCTTACCCACAATTCCCTGCTCTCTGTCCCACACACACACACACACACACACACACACACACACACACATATCCAGGTATCCCTTACCCACAATTCCCTGCTCTCTGTCCCACACACACACACACACACACACACAACCACACACATATCCAGGTATCCCTTACCCACAATTCCCTGCTCTCTGTCCCTCACACACACACACACACACACACACACACACACACACATATCCAGGTATCCCTTACCCACAATTCCCTGCTCTCTGTCCCACACACACACACACACACACACACACACACACACACATATCCAGGTATCCCTTACCCACAATTCCCTGCTCTCTGTCCCACACACACACACACACACACACACACACACACACACACACACACACACATATCCAGGTATCCCTTACCCACAATTCCCTGCTCTCTGTCCCTCACACACACACACACACACACACACACATATCCAGGTATCCCTTACCCACAATTCCCTGCTCTCTGTCCCTCACACACACACACACACACACACATATCCAGGTATCCCTTACCCACAATTCCCTGCTCTCTGTCCCTCACACACACACACACACACACACACACACACACACACACATATCCAGGTATCCTTACCCACAATTCCCTGCTCTCTGTCCCTCACACACACACACACACACACATATCCAGGTATCCCTTACCCACAATTCCCTGCTCTCTGTCCCTCACACACACACACACACACACATATCCAGGTATCCCTTACCCACAATTCCCTGCTCTCTGTCCCACACACACACACACACACACACACACACACACACACACACATCCAGGTATCCCTTACCCACAATTCCCTGCTCTCTGTCCCACACACACACACACACACACACACACACACATATCCAGGTATCCCTTACCCACAATTCCCTGCTCTCTGTCCCTCACACACACACACACACATATCCAGGTATCCCTTACCCACAATTCCCTGCTCTCTGTCCCACACACACACACACACACACACACACACACACACACACATATCCAGGTATCCCTTACCCACAATTCCCTGCTCTCTGTCCCACACACACACACACACACACACACACACCACACACACACATATCCAGGTATCCCTTACCCACAATTCCCTGCTCTCTGTCCCTCACACACACACACACACACACACACACACACACACACACACACACACACACACACATATCCAGGTATCCCTTACCCACAATTCCCTGCTCTCTGTCCCACACACACACACACACACACACACACACACACACACACACATATCCAGGTATCCCTTACCCACAATTCCCTGCTCTCTGTCCCACACACACACACACACACACACACACACACACACATATCCAGGTATCCCTTACCCACAATTCCCTGCTCTCTGTCCCTCACACACACACACACACACACACACATATCCAGGTATCCCTTACCCACAATTCCCTGCTCTCTGTCCCTCACACACACACACACACACACACACACACACACACACACATATCCAGGTATCCCTTACCCACAATTCCCTGCTCTCTGTCCCTCACACACACACACACACACACACACACACACACACACAGTAGCTGCTGGGGAGGGATACTGGGAGTTGTAGTTGAATACGGACCAGGCCGCACTACAAGTGACGGGAGTCCCAGCCAGTGACAGAGCAGAAGGAGCCGGAGGGCCCCCCCCCCAGCAGACACACGGCCCGGGGGCCACTCACCTTCCCCGATCTTCTCCAGCTTCTCGTACTTCTGCATGATAGCACCGGCAGGCCGCCCTCACTGTTCCACTCAGTACGCATGCGTACAGACCCGCCCCGGAAGGAGACTTCAGCCAATCCAATCTGTGCTACTGGATTCCCCTCTTACTGAGCGCTGTGCGGCAGGGTTAGCCCCGCCCAGTCTGTCACGGAGAAGCGGTTACCATGGAGACAGTAGGAATGGGACGCTTTGTGGGGGCGGGGAGGCGGCCATGTTGGTACACCCATCTATGCAGCTTTGTCCCCTGCAGTAGCGCTGTCCTTTCCTTATAAAGCTGCTAATAGTGTTTGAGAGAGAAATAGGGGTGGGAGTAGGGCACTGAGCTATGGAATCCTGGGGTTATTGGCCTCACAATGCGCCTACAGAGGGATATGGCGTGTTGCTTTGTGTGTATCAGGCTGAGGGGTAGAGACCGGTAACTACCATACAGCAGGGTACAGACCTCTCCCTCAGCTCTGTGACATCACACACGGGGTGCCGGAGCTCCATGACGTCACACACGGGGTGCCGGTGCTCCATGACGTCACACACGGGGTGTCAGAGCGCCATGACATCACACACAGGGTGCCAGTGCTCAATGACATCACACACAGGGTGCCAGAGCTCAATGACATCACACACAGGGTGCCAGAGCTCAATGACATCACCCACAGGGTGCCGGTGCTCCATGACATCACACACGGGGTGCCGGTGCTCCATGACATCACACACAGGGTGCCGGTGCTCGATGACATCACACACGGGGTGCCGGTGCTCCATGACATCACACACAGGGTGCCAGAGCTCAATGACATCACCCAGAGGGTGCCAGTGCTCCATGACATCACACACAGGGTGCCAGTGCTCTATGACATCACACACAGGGTGCCAGTGCTCGATGACATCACACACGGGGTGCCGGTGCTCCATGACATCACACACGGGGTGCCAGGGCTCAATGACATCACCCACAGGGTGCCAGTGCTCGATGACATCACACACGGGGTGCCGGTGCTCCATGACATCACACACAGGGTGCCAGTGCCCTATGACATCACACACAGGGTGCCAGTGCTCGATGACATCACACACGGGGTGCCGGTGCTCCATGACATCACACACGGGGTGCCAGGGCTCAATGACATCACCCACAGGTGCCAGTGCTCGATGACATCACACACGGGGTGCCGGTGCTCCATGACATCACACACAGGGTGCCAGTGCCCTATGACATCACACACAGGGTGCCAGTGCTCGATGACATCACACACGGGGTGCCGGTGCTCCATGACATCACACACGGGGTGCCAGGGCTCAATGACATCACCCACAGGGTGCCAGTGCTCGATGACATCACACACAGGGTGCCGGTGCTCCATGACATCACACACGGGGTGCCAGTGCCCTATGACATCACACACAGGGTGCCAGAGCTCCGTGATGTTTTTACAGGTATGGGGGTGACTGTGATAATAATAATTAGCTGTGCTGTATGGGGGGGGGGCAGAATGGGGCAGTAAGGCAGCCGGCTGTGGTTCTGTTGGTGGTACTTGCCAGGAGAGCAGCGGGTCAGTAGGAATCCACCCTGTGCCCCCAGGGGGGCAGGAAGCAGAGAGGGTGGGACTGGCACAGTATATGGAAATAAGGCTTTTATTGAGCCAAGAGTCCAACCCACACACCTCATCTTACCCAGACACACCGGCCTATGGCTGCAGGATTAAAGGGCAAGTATGCCTGCACTAGAAGCCATAATGAATTATACACTTACAGGCATTTCCTCTCATGGTTCCGCCCAGCTGGCTGTTCTCTGGCAACGTGCTGGTGCCAGGCTGGGACCCGGAGGTACTGCTATCGGGCCAATGGGGGGGCAGCTATAATGGGTAAGTGCCAGTATGTACAGAGGAACAGAAGCGTTACTGCAGTTGGTACTGAGGTTTCTGCTGGAAGTCTTATGGGCTGATCCGCTTTGCTCCTAGTTATTCCCAATGGAAAAGACTTAGATATAAGATTCCCGCTAGGAAAATAGAATATAGTGAGGGGGTTCCTAGATGCTCAGTAGGGCCCCTTACACCCCACAGGGAGCCCCAGGAGGGCCCATACTCCCCATCCCTGCACAGTGCAATGGAGACCAGTTAGTATCGGGCCCCTGTAAAACCCCAGGCGAGAGTAAGTGCCGTTACCCAGAGGCCGCAGGCAGGGCCCATAACAGTCACTGCAGGGGGCCCGTGAGGTATGTGTTTGCTCAGTCTTTTCTCCCTGTGTTACTGGGCCTCCTGCGACTCCTGGTTCTGACGACGTATCAGATCTGCATAGAGTCCTCCTCTCCTGAGCAGGTCCTGGTGGGTCCCAAACTGGGGGAACAAGATGGAATGAATCTTAGCGATAAAATATTATATCTCCACTGCTCCATCCTTACTAGCCCAGCCAATCAGCTCTTGTACCCTTTGGATCAGCCCAGCCAATCGGCTCTTGTACCCTTTGGATCAGCCCAGCCAATCGGCTCTTGTACCCTTTGGATCAGCCCAGCCAATCGGCTCTTGTACCCTTTGGATCAGCCCAGCCAATCGGCTCCTGTACCCTTTGGATCAGCCCAGCCAATCGGCTCCTGTACCCTTTGGATCAGCCCAGCCAATCGGCTCTTGTACCCTTTGGATCAGCCCAGCCAATCGGCACTTGAACCCTTTGGAGCAGGCCAGCCAATCGGCACTTGAACCCTTTGGATCAGGCCTGCCAATCAGCTCATGTACCCTTTGGATCAGCCCAGCCAATCAGCTCATGTACCCTTTGGATCAGCCCAGCCAATCGGCTCCTGTACCCTTTGGATCAGCCCAGCCAATCGGCTCTTGTACCCTTTGGATCAGCCCAGCCAATCAGCACTTGTACCCTTTGGATCAGCCCAGCCAATCGGCTCTTGTACCCTTTGGATCAGCCCAGCCAATCAGCTCATGTACCCTTTGGATCAGCCCAGCCAATCGGCTCCTGTACCCTTTGGATCAGCCCAGCCAATCGGCACTTGTACCCTTTGGATCAGCCCAGCCAATCAGCACTTGTACCCTTTGGATCAGCCCAGCCAATCGGCTCCTGTACCCTTTTGATCAGCCCAGCCAATCGGCTCTTGTACCCTTTGGATCAGGCCAGCCAATCAGCTCATGTACCCTTTTGATCAGCCCAGCCAATCGGCTCTTGTACCCTTTGGATCAGCCCAGCCAATCGGCACTTGAACCCTTTGGATCAGCCCAGCCAATCAGCTCATGTACCCTTTGGATCAGCCCAGCCAATCAGCTCATGTACCCTTTGGATCAGCCCAGCCAATCAGCTCATGTACCCTTTGGATCAGCCCAGCCAATCAGCTCATGTACCCTTTGGAGCAGACCAGCCAATCGGCACTTGAACCCTTTGGATCAGCCCAGTCAATCGGCTCTTGTACCCTTTGGATCAGCCCAGCCAATCGGCACTTGAACCCTTTGGATCAGGCCAGCCAATCGGCACTTGAACCATGTAGTTTATGGCAGCCAATCAGCACCTCTTACCTCAGCCACTTGGCCTTTTGACAGAACCACAATGAAATCTGCCTCAGAAATGGTGCTGAGCCGATGAGCGATAACCAGAACCGTGCGCCCCGACCTGGCCCGATCCAGCGCCACCTGTACCGCCCTCTCTGACTCTGTATCCAGTGCGCTTGTGGCTTCATCCAGGATCAGGATCTTGGGATCTTTCAGTAGCGCTCGGGCAATAGCCACCCGCTGCTTCTGCCCCCCTGAGAGGGTCACCCCGCGCTCCCCTAAATCAGCACAGGGACAGAAATGGGTGGAGCTTAAATTTACTAACAGAAGAGGAGGAGCCAATGGAACAAACTTTACTAAGAAACACAATGGGTTTAGGGTGTGGCACAGAACAATAGGAAGGGTGGGGAGAAATATAATAACGGGGGGGGCGCACCCAGCATGGTGTTGTATCCCTCCGGGAAGCTGCGGATGAAGCTGTCTGCGTTGGCCTGTATGGCGGCTTCATGGACTTCAGCATCCGTGGCATCCGGCCTCCCAAAGCGTATGTTCTCTATAATGGTGGTGCCAAACAGAACCGGCTCCTGGGAACCCAGAACAGTACCAGCGTCAGGGCCCCTCAGCCCATAGCAAAGTTACACATATATATAGAAACATTGGGGTAACAGTCACCCCGCTATAGTTCCAGGGTCACACGCACACACACACAGTGGCTGCACACATATCCAGGTAACCCCTACCCACAATTCCTGCTCTCTGTCCCTCACACACACACACACACACACACACACACACACACATATCCAGGTATCCCTTACCCACAATTCCCTGCTCTCCTGTCCCCACACACAACACACACACACCACATATCCAGGTATCCCTTACCCACAATTCCCTGCTCTCTGTCCCTCACACACACCACACACACACACACATATCCAGGTATCCCTTACCCACAATTTCCCTGCTCTCTGTCCCACACCACACAACACACACACACACACACACACACATCCAGGTATCCTTACCCACAATTCCCTGCCTCTCTGTCCCACCACACACACACACACACACACAAACACACACACACACATATCCAGGTATCCGTTACCCCCAATTCCCTGCCTCTCTGTCCCTCACACACACACCACACACACACACATATCCAGGTATCCCTTACCCACAATTCCCTGCTCTCTGTCCCTCACACACACACACAACACACACAACCACACACCACACACACAATTCCAGGTATCCCTTACCCACAATTCCTGCTCTCTGTCCCTCAACACACAACACACACAATCACACATATCAGGTATCCCCTTACCCACAATTCCCTGCTCTCTGTCCCTCACACACACACCACACACACCACACATATCCAGGTATCCCTTACCCACAATTCCCTGCTCTCTGTCCCACAACACACACACACACACACACACACACACACACACATCCAGGTATCCTTACCCACAATTCCCTGCTCTCTGTCCCTCACACACACACACACACACACACATCCACAACACACATTCCAGGTATCCCTTACCCACAATTCCCTGCTCTCTGTCCCTCACACCACACACACACACATATCCAGGTATCCCTTACCCACATTCCTTGCTCTCTGTCCCACACCAACAACACACACTACACACACACACACACACACATATCCAGGTATCCCTTACCACAATTCCCTGCTCTTGTCCCCACACACACACCACACACCACACAACACACACACAACATATCCAGGTATCCCTTACCCACAATTCCCTGCTCTCTGTCCTCACACACACACACAACACACACACACACACACACACCACATATCCAGGTAATCTTACCCAATTCCCTGCTCTCTGTCCCACACACACACACACACACACACACACACATATTCCAGGTATCCCTTACCCACAATTCCCTGCTCTCTGTCCCACACACACACACACAACACATCACACACACACACACACACACACACACATATCCAGGTATCCCTTACCCACAATTCCCTGCTCTCTGTCCCTCAACACACACACACACCACCACACACACATATCCAGGTATCCCTTACCCACAATTCCCTGCTCTCTGTCCCTCACACACACACACACACACACACATATCCAGGTATCCCTTACCCACAATTCCCCTGCTCTCTGTCCTCACCACACACACACACACACACACACCACACACACACACATATCCAGGTATCCCTTACCACAATTCCCTGCTCTCTGTCCCTCACACACACACACACACACACATATCCAGGTATCCCTTACCCACATTCCCTGCTCTCTGTCCCTCACACAACACACACACACACATATCCAGGTATCCCTTACCCACAATTCCCTGCTCTCTGTCCCACACACACACCACACACACAACACACACACACACACACACACATCCAGGTATCCCTTACCCACAATTCCCTGCTCTCTGTCCCACACAAACACCACACACCACACACACACACACATATCCAGGTATCCCTTACCCCACAATTCCCTGCTCTCTGTCCTCACACACACACATCACACATATCCAGGTATCCCTTACCCACAATCCCTGCTCTCTGTCCCACACACACCACACACACACACACACACACATCACACACATACACATATCCCTTACCCACAATTCCTGCTCTCTGTCCCACACCACACACACACAACACACACACACACACACACACATTCCAGGTATCCCTTACCCACAATTCCCTGCTCTCTGTCCCTCACACACAACCACACACACACACACACACACACACACACACACACACACACACACATATCCAGGTTATCCCTTACCCACAATTCCCTGCTCTCTGTCCACACACAACACACACACACACACACACAACCACACACCACACATATCCAGGTATCCCTTACCCACAATTCCTGCTCTCTGTCCCACACACACACACACACACACACACACACACACAATATCCGGTATCCCTTACCACAATCCCTGCTCTCTTCCTCACACACACACACACACACACACACATATCAGTATCCTTACCCACAATTCCCTGCTCTCTGTCCCTCCACACACCCAACACACACACACACACACACACACATATCCAGGTATCCCTTACCCACAATTCCCTGCTCTCTGTCCCTCACACACACACACACACACACACACACACACACACACAGTAGCTGCTGGGGAGGGATACTGGGAGTTGTAGTTGAATACGGACCAGCGCCGCACTACAAGTGACGGGAGTCCCAGCCAGTGACAGAGCAGAAGGAGCCGGAGGGCCCCCCCCCAGCAGACACACGGCCCGGGGGCCACTCACCTTCCCCGATCTTCTCCAGCTTCTCGTACTTCTGCATGATAGCACCGGCAGGCCGCCCTCACTGTTCCACTCAGTACGCATGCGTACAGACCCGCCCCGGAAGGAGACTTCAGCCAATCCAATCTGTGCTACTGGATTCCCCTCTTACTGAGCGCTGTGCGGCAGGGTTAGCCCCGCCCAGTCTGTCACGGAGAAGCGGTTACCATGGAGACAGTAGGAATGGGACGCTTTTGTGGGGGCGGGGAGGCGGCCATGTTGGTACACCCATCTATGCAGCTTTGTCCCCTGCAGTAGCGCTGTCCTTTCCTTATAAAGCTGCTAATAGTGTTTGAGAGAGAAAATAGGGGTGGGAGTAGGGCACTGAGCTATGGAATCCTGGGTATTGGCCTCACAATGCGCCTACAGAGGGATATGGCGTGTTGCTTTGTGTGTATCAGGCTGAGGGGTAGGACCGGTAACTACCATACAGCAGGGTCAAGACCTCTCCCTCAGCTCTGTGACATCACACACGGGGTGCCGGAGCTCCATGACGTCACACACGGGGTGCCGGTGCTCCATGACGTCACACACGGGGGTGTCAGAGCGCCATGACATCACACACAGGGTGCCAGTGCTCAATGACATCACACACACAGGGTGCCAGAGCTCAATGACATCACACACAGGGTGCCAGACGCTCAATGACATCACCCACAGGGTGCCGGTGCTCATGAACATCACACACGGGGTGCCGGTGCTCCATGACATCACACACAGGGTGCCGGTGCTCGATGACATCACACACGGGGTGCCGGTGCTCCATGACATCACACACAGGGTGCCAGAGCTCAATGACATCACCCAGAGGGTGCCAGTGCTCCATGACATCACACACAGGGTGCCAGTGCTCTATGACATCACACACAGGGTGCCAGTGCTCGATGACATCACACACGGGGTCGGTGCTCCATGACATCACACACGGGGTGCCAGGGCTCAATGACATCACCCACAGGGTGCCAGTGCTCGATGACATCAACACGAGGGGTGCCGGTGCTCCATGACATCACACACAGGGTGCCAGTGCCCTATGACATCAACACACAGGGTGCCAGTGCTCGATGACATCACACACGGGGTGCCGGTGCTCCATGACATCACACACGGGGTGCCAGGGCTCAATGACATCACCCACAGGGTGCCCAGTGCTCGATGACATCACACAGGGGTGCCGGTGCTCCATGACATCACACACAGGGTGCCAGTGCCCTATGACATCACACACAGGGTGCCAGTGCTCGATGACATCACACACGGGGTGCCGGTGCTCCATGACATCACACACGGGGTGCCAGGGCTCAATGACATCACCCACAGGGTGCCAGTGCTCGATGACCATCACACACAGGGTGCCGGTGCTCCATGACATCACACACGGGGTGCCAGTGCCCTATGACATCACACACAGGGTGCCAGAGCTCCGTGATGTTTTTACAGGTATGGGGGTGACTGTGATAATAATAATTAGCTTGTGCTGTATGGGGGGGGGGCAGAATGGGGCAGTAAGGCAGCCGGCTGTGGTTCTGTTGGTGGTACTGCCAGGAGAGGCAGCGGGTCAGTAGGAATCCACCCTGTGCCCCCAGGGGGGCAGGAAGCAGAGAGGGTGGGACTGGCACAGTATATGGAAATAAGGCTTTTATTGAGCCAAGAGTCCAACCCAACACACATCAATCTTACCCGCAGACTATATATCCAGGTATCTCTTACCCACAATTCCCTGCTCTCTGTCCTCACACCCACACACACACACTAGCGACACCACACACATCACACACACATATATATCCAGGTATCCCTTACCCACAATTCCCTGCTTCTGTCCTCACACACACACAACACACAACCACATATCAGGTATCCTTTACCACAATTCCCGCTCTTGTCCCACACACAGTACACAGATGACACACCACACATATCCAGGTATCCTTACCCACAATTCCCTGGCTCTCTGTCCCTCACACACCCACACACAGATTATACTTATCACACACACATAATCCAGTATCCCTTACCCACAATTCCTGCTCTCTGTCCCACACACACACACACCACACACACATTGCACACACACATATCCAGGTATCCCTTACCACAATTCCTGCTCTCTGTCCCACAGCACCACAGCACACATCAACACACAACGAACCTTATGTACACGACACACGCACATCCAGGTAATCCCTTACCTCACAATTCCCTGCTCTCTGTCCGCACACACACACACACACAGCACACACACACACACCACATATCCAGGTATCCTACCCACAATTCCTGCTCTCTGTCACACCGACACACACGACACACACACATCACACGACAACACACACACACACGAACATCCAGGTATCTCCTTACCACAATTCCCTGCTCTCATGTCCACCACACACATACACACATCCACACCACACACACACACATATCCAGGTATCCCTACCCACAATTCCCTGCTCTCTGCCTCACATTTTAACACACACACACACACATATCCAGGTATCCCTTACCCAAATTCCCCTGCTCTCTGTCCACACACACACACACACACACACACACAACACACACACACATATCCAGCGGTATCGCTTACCCACAATTCCCTGCTCCCTGTCTCACAAGTCACACACCACACACTAAACATTCCAGGTATCCTATACCCACAATTCCACTGTCTCTGTCCACACACACACACCACACAACATATCCAGGTATGCCCTTACCCAACAATTCCCCTGCTCTCTTGTCCCTACAACACACACAACACACGCCACATATCCAGGTATCCCTTACCACAATTCGCCTGCTCTCTGTCCACACACACACAAACCAGAATGCCACAAAATCACACATATATATCCAGGTATCCTACCCCATTCCCTGCTCTCTGTCCCACACACACACACACACCAATCCAGGTATCCTTACCCACAATTCCTGCTCTCTGTCCACAACACACACACACACACACACACACACACATCCAGCGTATCCTTAACCCACAAAATTCCCTGCTCTCTGTCCCAACCACACCACACACACACACACACACACACTATCCAGGTATCCCTTACCCACCAATTCCTGCTGCTTCTGTCCCGTCACACACACACACACACACATATCCAGGTATCCTTACTCACAATTCCCTGCTCTCTGTCCCACACCACACACACACACACACACACCACATATCCAGGTTATCGCTTAACCCCAATTCCTGCTCTCTGTCCCTGCACACACACACACAACACCCACATATCCAGATATCCTTACGCACAATCCCTGCTCTCTGTCCCTCCACACACACAACACACACACACCACACACACACACACATCCAGGTTCCTTACCCAACACAATTCCGCTGCTCTCTGTCCCACAACACAGCACACACACACACACACACACACAACACACACACATATCCAGGTATCCTTACCCACAATTCCCTGCTCTCTGTCCCACAACACACACACACACACATATCCCCAGGTATCCCTTACCCACAATTCCCTGCTCTCTGTCCCTCACACACCAGCACACCACACACCACCACACATATATATCCAGGTAATCTTTACCCACAATTCCTGCTCTCTGTCCCTCACACAACACATATCCAGTATCCCTTACCCACATTCCCTGCTCTCTGTCCACACACACACAACACACACACACACACACATATCAGGTATCCTTACCCACAATTCCCTGCTCTCTGTCCCCCTCACACACACACACAACACACATATCCGGTATCCCTTACCCACAATTCCCTGCTCTCTGTCCCACACACCACACACACAACACACACCACCACAACACCACATACCAGGTATCCCTTAACCCCCCCCACAATTCCCTGCTCTCTGTCCACCAACACACACCAACACACACACACACACAACACATCCAGGTATCCCTTACCCAAATTCCCTGCTCTCTGTCCCACACAAGCACACAGCTACACATATCGCAGGTATCCTTACCACCATTCCCTGCTCTCTGTCCCTCACACACACACCACACAATTCATCACACACACACACACAAACAAATATCCAGGTATCCTTTACCACAATTCCCTGCTCTCTGTCCCACACACACACACACACACACACACACACACACAACACATATCCAGCCAGGTATCCCTTACCCACAATTCCCTGTCTTCTGTCCCATCACACGCACACACACACAGTGGCTGCACACATATCCAGGTAACCCCTTACCCACAATTCGCTGCTCTCTGTAACCGCTCACACACACACACACACACACACACCACACACACATATCCAAGGTATCCTTACCCACAATTCCCGCTCTCCTGTCCCCACACACAACACACACACACCACATATCCAGGTATCCCTTACCCACAATTCCCTGCTCTCTGTCCCTCACACACGTAATGCACACACACACACGACATATCCAGGTATCCCTTACACCACAATTTCCCTGCTCTCTGTCCCACACCACACAACACACAGCACACACACACACACACACCAGGTATCCCATTACCCACAATTCCCTGCCCTCTCTGTCCCACCACACACACACACCACACACAAACACACACACACACATATCCAGGTATTCCTTACCCCCAATTCCGCTGCCTCTCTGCCCTCACACACACATGGTGTCCACACACACACACATATCCAAGTGTATCCCTTACCCTCACAATTCCCTGCTCTCTGTCCCTCACAACTGACACACACAACACACACAACCCCACACACCACACCACACACATTCCAGGTATCCCTTACCCACAATTCGCTGCTCTCTGTCCCTCAACACACAACACACACAAGTCACACATATCAGGTATCCCCTTACCCACAATTCCCTGCTCTTGTCCCTCACACACACATCGGCTTGACACACACCACACATATCCAGGTAATCCTTACCCACAATTCCCTGCTCTCTGTCCCACAACACACACACACACACACACACACAGCATCACACACATCCAGGTATCCTTACCACAATTCCCTGCTCTCTGTCCCCACCACACACATCACACACACACACATCTCACTAGTATCAACATCTCCAGGTATCCCTTACCCACAATTCCCTGTCTCTGTCCCTCACACGTCACACACACACACATATCCAGGTATCCCTTCCCACATTCCTATGCTCTCTGTCCCCACCAGTTACAACACACACTACACACACACACACACACACATATCCCAGGTATCTCCTTACCACAATTCCCTGCTCTTGTCCCCACACACACACACACACTCACACATGACACACACACAACATATTCCAGGTATCCCTTACCCCACAATTCCCGCTCTCTGTCCGTCACACACACACACAACACACACACACACACACACACCACATAATCCAGGTAAATCTTACCCAATTCCCTGCTCTCGTCCCACAGCACACACACAAGAAATTTCACACACACACACACGACATCACCATATCCAGGTATCCTTAACCCACAATTCCCTGCTCTCTGTCCCACACACACACACACAACACATCACACACACACACACACACACACACACATATCCAGGTATCCTTACCCACATTCCCTGCTCTCTGTCCCTCAACAACAACACACCACCACACACACACTATCCAGGTATCCCTTACCCACAATTCCCCTGCTCTCTGTCCGCTCACACCACACACACACACACACACATATCCGAGGTATCCTTACCCACAATTTCCCCTGTCTCTGTCCTCACCCACACACACACACACACACACCACACACAATCACACATATGCCAGGATATCCTTACCACCAATTCCCTGCTCTCTGTCCCTCACACCACACACACACACACATTATCAGGTATCACCTTACCCACTTCCCTGCTCTCTGTCCGCTCACACATACACACACACCACACATATCCAGGTATCCCATTAACGCCACAATTTCCCTGCTCTCTGTCCCACACACACACCACACACACAACACACACACACACACACACACATCAGGTATCCCTTACCCACAAATTCCCTGCTCTCTGTCCACACTTAGGATGACCCACCACCACACACACACACACATATCCAGGTATCCTTCGCCCACAATTCCCTGCTCTCTGTTCCTCACACACACACTCACACATATCCAGGTATCCTTACCCACATCCCTGCTCGTCTGTCACAGCACACCACACACACACACACACACACATGCACACACATATCACAGTATCCTTACCCCAATTCCTGGCTCTCTGTCCCACACCACAACACACAATGCACACACGACACACACACAACACATTCCAGGTATCCCTTAACCCACAATTCCCTCTCTCTGTCCCTCACAACACAACCACACAACAACACACACACACACACACACACACACACACACGACACACATAATCCAGAGTTATCCCTTACCCACAATTTCCCTGCTCTCTGTTCCACACACAACACAGTCACACATCACACACACAACTTTTTGCACACACTTCCACATATCCAGGTTATCCCTTACCCACAATTCCTGCTCTCTGTCCCAACACACACACACACACACACACACCACACATATCCCGGTATCCCTTACAACACAATTCCCTGCTTCTCTGTCCTCACCACACACACACACACACAGAACACATATCAGTATCCTTACCCACAATTCCTGCTCTCTGTCCCTCCACAACACCCACACACACCACACAACACACAAAATTTCACACCATCATATCCGGTATCCTACCCACAATTCCCTGCTCTTCTGTCCCTCACACACACACACACACACACCACACACAACACACACACAGTAGCTGCTGGGGAGGGATACTGGGAGTTGTAAGTTGAATACGGACCAGGCCGCACTACAAGTGACGGGAGTCCCAGCCAGTGACAGAGCAGAAGGAGCCGGAGGGCCCCCCCCCAGCAGACACACGGCCCGGGGGCCACTCACCTTCCCCGATCTTCTCCAGCTTCTCGTACTTCTGCATGATAGCACGGCAGGCCGCCCTCACTGTTCCACTCAGTACGCATGCGTACAGACCCGCCCCGGAAGGAGACTTCAGCCAATCCAATCTGTGCTACTGGATTCCCCTCTTACTGAGCGCTGTGGCGGCAGGGTTAGCCCGCCCAGTCTGTCACGGAGAAGCGGTTACCATGGAGACAGTAGGAATGGGACGCTTTTGTGGGGGCGGGAGGCGGCCATGTTGGTAAACCCATCTATGCAGCTTTGTCCCCTGCAGTAGCGCTGTCCTTTCCTTATAAAGCTGCTAATAGTGTTTGAGAGAGAAAATAGGGGTGGGAGTAGGGCACTGAGCTATGGAATTCCTGGGGTTATTGGCCTCACAATGCGCCTACAGAGGGATATGGCGTGTTGCTTTGTGTGTATCAGGCTGAGGGTAGAGACCGGTAACTAACCATACAGCAGGGTCAAGACCTCTCCCTCAGCTCTGTGACATCACACACGGGTGCCGGAGCTCCATGACGTCACACACGGGGTGCCGGTGCTCCATGACGTCACACACGGGGTGTCAGAGCGCCATGACATCACACACAGGGTGCCAGTGCTCAATGACATCCACACACAGGGTGCCAGAGCTCAATGACATCACACACAGGGTGCCAGAGCTCAATGAACATCACCCACAGGGTGCCGGTGCTCCATGAACATCACACACGGGGTGCGGTGCTCCATGACATCACACACAGGGTGCCGGTGCTCGATGACATCACACACGGGGTGCCGGTGCTCCATGACATCACACACAGGGTGCCAGAAGCTCAATGACATCACCCAGAGGGTGCCAGTGCTCCATGACATCACACACAGGGTGCCAGTGCTCTATGACATCACAACACAGGGTGCCAGTGCTCGATGACATCACACACGGGGTGCGGGCTCATGACACACAACACACGGGTGCCGGGCTCATGACATCACCACAGGGTGCCAGTGCTCGTGCACACGGGGTGCCAGGTGCTCCATGACAATCACACACAGGGTGCCAGTGCCTGACATCAACACACAGGGTGCCAGTGCCGATGACAATCACACACGGGGTGCCGGTGCTCCATGACATCACACACGGGGTGCCAGGGCTCAATGACATCACCCACAGGGTGCCAGTGCTCGATGACATCACACAGGGGTGCCGGTGCTCCATGACATCACACACAGGGTGCCAGTGCCCTATGACATCACACACAGGGTGCCAGTGCTCGATGACATCACACACGGGGTGCCGGTGCTCCATGACATCACACACGGGGTGCCAGGGCTCAATGACATCACCCACAGGGTGCCAGTGCTCGATGACATCACACACAGGGTGCCGGTGCTCCATGACATCACACACGGGGTGCCAGTGCCCTATGACATCACACACAGGGTGCCAGAGCTCCGTGATGTTTTTACAGGTATGGGGGTGACTGTGATAATAATAATTAGCTTGTGCTGTATGGGGGGGGGGCAGAATGGGGCAGTAAGGCAGCCGGCTGTGGTTCTGTTGGTGGTACTGCCAGGAGAGCAGCGGGTCAGTAGGAATCCACCCTGTGCCCCCAGGGGGGCAGGAAGCAGAGAGGGTGGGACTGGCACAGTATATGGAAATAAGGCTTTTATTGAGCCAAGAGTCCAACCCACACACCTCATCTTACCCAGACACACCGGCCTATGGCTGCAGGATTAAAGGGCAAGTATGCCTGCACTAGAAGCCATAATGAATTATACACTTACAGGCATTTCCTCTCATGGTTCCGCCCAGCTGGCTGTTCTCTGGCACGTGCTGGTGCCAGGCTGGGACCCGGAGGTACTGCTATCGGCCAATGGGGGGGCAGCTATTAATGGGTAAGTGCCAGTATGTACAGAGGAACAGAAGCGTTACTGCAGTTGGTACTGAGGTTCTGCTGGAAGTCTTATGGGCTGATCCGCTTTGGCTCCTAGTTATTCCCAATGGAAAAGACTTAGATATAAGATTCCCGCTAGGAAAATAGAATGATAGTGAGGGGGTTCCTAGATGCTCAGTAGGGGCCCCTTACACCCCACAGGGAGCCCCAGGAGGGCCCATACTCCCCATCCCTGCACAGTGCAATGGAGACCAGTTAGTATCGGGCCCCTGTAAAACCCAGGCGAGAGGTAGTGCCGTTACCCAGAGGCCCAGGCAGGGGCCCATAACAGTCACTGCAGGGGCCCGTGAGGTATGTGTTGCTCAGTCTTTTCTCCCTGTGTTACTGGGCCTCCTGCGACTCCTGGTTCTGACGACGTATCAGATCTGCATAGAGTCCTCCTCTCCTGAGCAGGTCCTGGTGGGTCCCAAACTGGGGGAACAAGATGGAATGAATCTTAGCGATAAAATATTATATCTCCACTGCTCCATCCTTACTAGCCCAGCCAATCAGCTCTTGTACCCTTTGGATCAGCCCAGCCAATCGGCTCTTGTACCCTTTGGATCAGCCCAGCCAATCGGCTCTTGTACCCTTTGGCCCCAGCCAATCGGCTCTTGTACCCTTTGGATCAGCCCAGCCAATCGGCTCCTGTACCCTTTGGATCAGCCCAGCCAATCGGCTCCTGTACCCTTTGGATCAGCCCAGCCAATCGGCTTCTTGTTACCTTTGGATCAGCCCAGCCAATCGGCACTTGACCCTTTGGAGCAGGCAGCCAATCGGCACTTGAACCCTTTGGATCAGGCCTGCCAATCAGCTCATGTACCCTTTGGATCAGCCCAGCCAATCCTCATGTACCCTTGGATCAGCCCAGCCAATCGGCCTGTACCCTTTGGATCAGCCCAGCCAATCGGCTCTTGTACCCTTTGGATCAGCACCCAGCCAATCAGCACTTGTACCCTTTGGATCAGCCCAGCCAATCGGCTCTTGTACCTTTGGATCAGCCAGCCAATCAGCCATGTACCTTTGGATCAGCCCACAATCGGCTCCTGTACCCTTTGGATCGCCCAGCCATCGGCACTTGTACCCTTTGGATCAGCCCAGCCAATCAGCACTTGTACCCTTTGGATCAGCCCAGCCAATCGGCTCCCTGTCCCTTTTGATCAGCCCAGCCAATCGGCTCTTGTACCCTTTTGGATCAGGCCAGCCAATCAGCTCATGTACCCTTTTTGATCAGCCCAGCCAATCGGCTCTCTTGTACCCTTTGGATCAGCCCAGCCAGCACTTGAAACCTTTGGATCAGCCCAGCCAATCAGCT
The DNA here is from genome assembly GCF_000004195.4 of Xenopus tropicalis. Classification (NCBI taxonomy): domain Eukaryota; kingdom Metazoa; phylum Chordata; class Amphibia; order Anura; family Pipidae; genus Xenopus; species Xenopus tropicalis. The sequence continues at coordinate 1,386,942 of NC_030682.2, forward strand.
CATGTACCCTTTGGATCAGCCCAGCCAATCAGCTCATGTACCCTTTGGATCAGCCCAGCCATCAGCTCATGTACCCTTTGATCAGCCCAGCCAATAGCTCCCTTTGGAGCAGACCAGCCAATCGCACTGAACCCTTTGGATCGCCAGTCAATGGGCCCTTGTACCCTTGGATCAGCCAGCCAATCGGCACTTGAACCCTTTGATCAGGCCAGCCAATCGGCACTTGAACCATGTAGTTTATGGCAGCCAATCAGCACCTCTTACCTCAGCCACTTGGCCTTTTGACAGAACCACAAATGAAATCTGCCTCAGAAATGGTGCTGAGCCGATGAGCGATAACCAGAACCGTGCGCCCCGACCTGGCCCGATCCAGCGCCACCTGTACCGCCCTCTCTGACTCTGTATCCAGTGCGCTTGTGGCTTCATCCAGGATCAGGATCTTGGGATCTTTCAGTAGCGCTCGGCAATAGCCACCCGCTGCTTCTGCCCCCCTGAGAGGGTCACCCCGCGCTCCCCCTAAATCAGCACAGGGACAGAATGGGTGGAGCTTAAATTACTAACAGAAGAGGAGGAGCCAATGGAACAAACTTTACTAGAAACACAATGGGTTTAGGGTGTGGCACAGAACAATAGGAAGGGTGGAGAAATATAATAACGGGGGGGGGCGCACCCAGCATGGTGTTGTATCCCTCCGGGAAAGCTGCGGATGAAGCTGTCTGCGTTGGCCTGTATGGCGGCTTCATGGACTTCAGCATCCGTGGCATCCGGCCTCCCAAAGCGTATTTCTCTATAATGGTGGTGCCAAACAGAACCGGCTCCTGGGAACCCAGAACAGTACCAGCGTCAGGGCCCCTCAGCCCATAGCAAAGTTACACATATATATAGAAACATTGGGGTAACAGTCACCCCGCTATAGTTCCAGGGGTACCCAGGGCACAAATAAGCACTCACCCAAATCCCCCCCCTAACTGGCCTTCAGGCTGGGCCCCTGGCCATAACAAGGTTCAGAATATATAGAAACATTGGGTAACAGTCAACCCGCTATAGTCCAGGGTACCCAGGGCACAATAAGCACTCAACCTCAAATCCCCCCCTAAGGCCTTCGCTGGCCCCCTAGCCCATAACAGGTTACAGATAATATAGAAACATTGGGGTAACAAGTCACCCCGCTATACCGTTTCCAGGGGTACCCCGGGTACAAATAAGCACTCACCCCAAATCCCCCCCTAACTGGCCTTCGTGCTGGGCCCCTTAGCCATAACAAGGTTACAGATATATAGAAACATTGGGGTAACAGTCACCCCGCTATAGTTCCGGGGTACCCAGGCACAAATAGCACACACCCCAAAATCCCCCCCCTAATGGCCTTCAGGCCTGGCCCCCTTAGACCCAGTACCAAGGTTACAGATATATAAAGAAACATTGGGTAACAGTCACGAACGGCTAAGTTCCAGGGCGTACCCAGGGCACAAATAAGCACTCACACCCAATCCTGGCTTCCATGGCTGGGCCCCTTACCCATAACAAGGGTTCCAGGATATAAGGAAACATTGGGTAACAGTCACCCCGCTATAGTTCCAGGGGTACCCCAGGCACACCATCAGCACTCACGCGCAAATCCCCCCTAACTGGACCCTTCAGGCTGGGCCCCCCTAGCTCTGGGATACAGGGGGGTATCAGGGATATAGGGGGACTTTACACATATATAACAGAGAGGATCTCACACACACATACAGAGGCTGGGTAGGTGGGGGGTAGGTGGGGGGCAGGTACCTGGTTGATGAAGCCAATGACCTCCCCCCTAAGCCACGATGGATCCAGGATCCTTATGTCGACCCCATCCAGCTGAACTGCCCCCTCTGTCGGGTCATAGAACCTTTCTAGCAGCGCGGCCACCGTCGACTTTCCTGAAAAGTGTCAGTACTTTTATTTAATAGCCACGTGACTGTTACATTGAGTCCCAGTGCTAGAGAGACAGACATACTGACTGCTATAGAGGGTCCCAGTGCTAGAGAGACAGACATACTGACTGCTATAGAGGGTCCCAGTGCTAGAGAGACAGACATACTGACTGTCTAATAAGGGTCGCAGTGCTAGAACCGAGACAGACAATACTGACGGCTATAGAAGTCCAGTGCTAGAGAAGACAGAACATACTGACCTGCTAATAGAGTCCCATGCTAGAGAGACAGACATACTGACTGCTATAGAGGGTTCCCAGTGCTAGAGAGACAGAAGCATACTGACTGCTATAGAGGGCCCAGTGACTAGAGGACAGACATAGCGGACGCTATAGGGAGGGTCCCAGTGTAGAGGAGACAGACATACTGACTGCTATAAGGGGTCCCAGTGCCTAGAGAGACAGCCATACTGATGCTATAGAGGGTCCCAGTGCTAGAGAGAGAGACATAACTGACTGCTATAGAGAGTCCAGTGCTAGAGGACAGACAACAGATGCTATGAGGGTCCCAGTCGCTAGAAGAGAACAGACATACTGACTGCTATAGAGGGTCCCAGTGCTAGAGAGACAGACATACTGACTGCTATAGAGGGTCCCAGTGCTAGAGAGACAGACATACTGACTGCTATAGAGGGTCCCAGTGCTAGAGAGACAGACATACTGACTGCTATAGAGGGCCCCAGTGCCAGAGAGACAGACATACTGACTGCTATAGAGGGTCCCAGTGCTAGAGAGAGAGACATACTGACTGCTATAGAGGGTCCTCACCTCCACCTGATTGTCCCACAAGGGCCACCGTCTTGCCATGAGGGATCCTAAGGTCGAAGCTCCTCAGTACTTCATGCCCCGGTCGGGTTGGGTAACTGGGAGAGAGAGAGCATGTCTTGTAGCCCCATTAACTCTTCCACTCCCACACTTACCCCCCCCCAGTATGTGCCACTTATTTCTACCCTGTACCCTGTTAAGTCACTTCTGTGGGGCAGAAATACTGTTTTTACATTGCAGTGAGTATTCAGCCATTGTATATGTACTGGATAGGAATAACTGCCCCGTCAGTGTAACTACCCCTGCAGGTACTGGATAGGAATAACTGCCCCGTCAGTGTGAGTAACTATCCCTGCAGGTACTGGATAGGAATAACTGCCCCGTCAGTGTAACTATCCCTGCAGGTACTGGATAGGAATAACTGCCCCGTCAGTGGTGAAGTAACTATCCCTGCAGGTACTGGATAGGAATAACTGCCCCGTCAGTGTGAGTAACTATCCCTGCAGGTACTGGATAGGAATAACTGCCCCGTCAGTGCGAGTAACTACCCCTGCAGGTACTGGATAGGAATAACTGCCCCGTCAGTGTGAGTAACTATCCCTGCAGGTACTGGATAGGAATAACTGCCCCGTCAGTGTGAGTAACTATCCCTGCAGGTACTGGATAGGAATAACTGCCCGTCAGTGTGAGTAACACCCTGCAGGTACTGGATAGAATAACTGCCCCGTCAGTGTGAGTAACTACCCCTGCAGGTACTGGATAGGAATAACTGCCCCGTCAGTGCGAGTAACTATCCCTGCAGGTACTGGATAGGAATAACTGCCCCGTCAGTGCGAGTAACTATCCCTGCAGGTACTGGATAGGAATAACTGCCCCGTCAGTGTGAGTAACTATCCCTGCAGGTACTGGATAGGAATAACTGCCCCGTCAGTGCGAGTAACTACCCCTGCAGGTACTGGATAGGAATAACTGCCCCGTCAGTGTGAGTAACTATCCCTGCAGGTACTGGATAGGAATAACTGCCCCGTCAGTGCGAGTGAGTAACTATAGTAACAGTGCCATCCAATAAAACGTCTGTACCCAGCAGATCACCCCCTCTCCCTGAGTGGAATTTGCCCCATAGGTACAGTGCCACTTACCCCCACATCTCACCTGAAAGAGACGTCCTTGAAATGTATCTCCCCTCTCAGCACAGGAAGCTTGAAGCCCCCGCTCAGGGGAATGGTGGGCTCCAGACTCATGAACTCAAACACCCTTCCCCCGGCACTCAGACCCCGCACTACCTGTGGGGGGAACAACCCAGAGCATCATGGGAGATACTCACCCACACGTGCAACTGTAACACTCACCCGATACTGACACACCATTTAGATTGTAAGCTCTACGGGGCAGGGACCCCCTGTAGTATTAAAATAAAGATACACACACACCAAGGCAGAGACTTACCTGGCCAAAGAGGACAGACATATTGGCCATGGACCTGTGTGTGAGAGGCAGGTAGGTAGGTAAGTGGGCACAAGGGATATAATGGCCCATCCCTAGAGCCCAGGACCTACCTCTGCACAGTCTGGGAAGCCACCAGGAAAGACATGAGTTCCCCCGCAGACAGCTCCTTGCTGGACATGAGGGAGCCCCCGGCGAATATGGTGCCCAACACGATACCTGGGTGGGCGGGGCAGAGGGGCGGGATTATTAGCTTGAGTGTACAGCGCCCCCATCAGCCCCTATTAGTACTGACATTACAATGGCACCAATCTGAGCCTCCTTGGCTTCCTGTCATGTGATACTGGCCCCCGGTATGGGGGGGGGCACCAACCAGCCCTGTATAGAGATCATGGGCAGCCCCTATGGTTAGAGCAAACACTCAGTGGCATCTGTATGAGCAGACTACATTTCCCAGAATCCCCTGTCCTGAAGCACAGCCCCCCCATGCCTGAAACCAATGAGAAGTAGCCCCCAAGTGCCAAGGAAAGGTGAGGAAATGTTGCCCTCATACACCTGGGCATTACCAGCCCTCACCACTAGCCGGCGCTGCTACAGGAGAGAGGAGGAACCTTCCCCAATAACACTGCTAATGGCAAACAGCTCTACATGGGGGGCACATTTACTGCCCGCTACAGGCTGCAGCAGGTCCTACCCAGCCCCGCCCCCCCAGAGGGCAAAGGGGATCAACTCAGGGATCAACTCACAGTTCAATACGACGTTGGACAGTCCCTGGAACACAGCGATGCCCACCCCGAGAACCTCATTCTGCCCACTGGACTTGTCTACCTCTGCCGAGTACAGCCTGCAACAGAGAGACAGGGGCAGGTAGCAAGGGGCAGGTAGCGGGGGGGTGGGTAGCAAGGGGCAGATAGCGGGGGGGTGGGTAGCAAGGGGCAGGTAGCGGGGGGGTGGGTAGCAAGGGGCAGGTAGCGGGGGGGTGGGTAGCAAGGGGCAGGTAGCGGGGGGTGGGTAGCAAGGGGCAGGTAGCGGGGGGGTGGGTAGCAAGGGGCAGGTAGCGGGGGGGTGGGTAGCAAGGGGCAGGTAGCGGGGGGTGGGTAGCAAGGGGCAGATAGCGGGGGGTGGGTAGCAAGGGGCAGATAGCGGGGGGTGGGTAGCAAGGGGCAGATAGCGGGGGGGTGGGTAGCAAGGGGCAGGTAGCGGGGGGGTGGGTAGCAAGGGGCAGGTAGCGGGGGGGTGGGTAGCAAGGGGCAGGTAGCGGGGGGGTGGGTAGCAAGGGGCAGATAGCGGGGGGGTGGGTAGCAAGGGGCAGATAGCGGGGGGGTGGGTAGCAAGGGGCAGATAGCGGGGGGGTGGGTAGCAAGGGGCAGATAGGGGGGGTGGGTAGCAAGGGGCAGATAGCGGGGGGTGGGTAGCAAGGGGCAGATAGCGGGGGGGGTGGGTAGCAAGGGGCAGATAGCGTGGGGGTGGGTAGCAAGGGGCAGGTAGCGGGGGGGTGGGTAGCAAGGGGCAGGTAGCGGGGGGTGGGTAGCAAGGGGCAGGTAGCGGGGGGGTGGGTAGCAAGGGGCAGATAGTGGGGGGTGGGGTGGGTAGCAAGGGGCAGGTAGCGGGGGGGTGGGTAGCAAGGGGCAGGTAGCGGGGGGGTGGGTAGCAAGGGGCAGGTAGCGGGGGGGTGGGTAGCAAGGGGCAGGTAGCGGGGGGTGGGTAGCAAGGGGCAGGTAGCGGGGGGGGTGGGTAGCAAGGGGCAGGTAGCGGGGGGGTGGGTAGCAAGGGGCAGGTAGCGGGGGGGTGGGTAGCAAGGGGCAGATAGCGGGGGGGTGGGTAGCAAGGGGCAGATAGCGGGGGGGTGGGTAGCAAGGGGCAGATAGCGGGGGGGTGGGTAGCAAGGGGCAGATAGCGGGGGGGTGGGTAGCAAGGGGCAGATAGCGGGGGGTGGGTAGCAAGGGGCAGATAGCGGGGGGGGTGGGTAGCAAGGGGCAGATAGCGGGTGGGGTGGGTAGCAAGGGGCAGATAGCGGGGGTGGGTAGCAAGGGGCAGATAGCGGGGGGGTGGGTAGCAAGGGGCAGATGGGGGGGGTGGGTAGCAAGGGGCAGATAGCGGGGGGTGGGTAGGAAGGGGCAGAGAGAAGCACAGAATATAACCCAGAGTTTAGGAGACAGAGCGCAGGGGTAAGAAGGCTGGGCGGGGTGGGTAGGTACTTACTCCATCTCTCTGCTCTCCATGGCGAAGGCTTTGACAGTCCGTACGTTCCCCAGCGCTTCATCAGCCAATCCCGTGGCTCTGGCAACCTGCGAATACACCCGACTCAGATGTCACCGGGGCAGTACCAGGGGCACCAACCAGCATCTACCAGCTTTTATATACCCCCCCGCCAGAGGAGGGGCTAATCCAACTACAAGAATTGCCCTACTGCTTTATGCACCTCCTCCTAGTAACGTACCTACCCCAGCTTCCTCTCCTAGTAACGTACCTACCCCAGCTTCCTCTCCCAGTAACGTACCTACCCCAGCTTCCTCTCCTAGTAACGTACCTACCCCAGCTTCCTCTCCTAGTAACGTACCTACCCCAGCTTCCTCTCCTAGTAACGTACCTACCCAAGCTTCCTCTCCCAGTAATGTACCTACCCCAGCTTCCTCTCCTAGTAACGTACCTACCCCAGCTTCCTCTCCTAGTAACGTACCTACCCCAGCTTCCTCTCCTAGTAACGTACCTACCCCAGCTTCCTCTCCTAGTAACGTACCTACCCCAGCTTCCTCTCCTAGTAACGTACTTACCCCAGCTTCCTCTCCTAGTAACGTACTTACCCCAGCTTCCTCTCCTAGTAACGTACCTACCCCAGCTTCCTCTCCTAGTAACGTACCTACCCCAGCTTCCTCTCCTAGTAACGTACCTACCCCAGCTTCCTCTCCTAGTAACGTACTTACCCCAGCTTCCTCTCCTAGTAATGTACCCACCCCAGCTTCCTCTCCCAGTAACGTACCTACCCCAGCTTCCTCTCCTAGTAACGTACCTACCCCAGCTTCCTCTCCCAGTGACTTACCTACCCCAGCTTCCTCTCCTAGTAACTAACCTACCCCAGCTTCCTCTCCTAGTAACGTACCTACCCCAGCTTCCTCTCCTAGTAACGTACCTACCCCAGCTTCCTCTCCCAGTAACGTACCTACCCCAGCTTCCTCTCCCAGTAACATACCTACCCCAGCTTCCTCTCCTAGTAACGTACCTACCCCAGCTTCCTCTCCCAGTGACTTACCTACCCCAGCTTCCTCTCCTAGTAACGTACCTACCCCAGCTTCCTCTCCCAGTGACTTACCTACCCCAGCTTCCTCACACAGTGACTTACCTGCTCTTGTGCCCGGCGTGATAGCTTGCGCAGAAAAGAACCAATCAGAGCACCGGAACCAACCAGCACCGGCATCACCACCAGTAAGAGGCCGGTCAGCTTGGGGGAGATGTAGTAGAGAGAGAGAAAGCAGCCCACAGTCTGGGTCAGGCTGCGCAGGCCCTGAATATGAGTAAGAGAGGGTTAATGTGCACCAGAAGTGCATTGTGGGTAAGTATGGAATTTCTGGGTGGGGGGAGCAGCAGCTCAGTATATACTGAGGGGCAACACCCATGCGTAACCGATGCACCCAGGAACTCACAGTCCCACACTGGCACAGAGAGCCGGGTGCCCACTTACCTGGGAAATGACCTGCTTGAAGGAAGACTTGAATTCCTGCACATCGGAGGTGAGACGGTTAACCAGCAGCCCTGTCTTCTCTGCGTCAAAAAAAGCCACGTCCTGCCTGATAGCGAGGGGGGGCACAAACAGCCTGAGTGTGGGGCAATGGGGTGTGAGCACTTACCCTGGCTGCTCTCTTTCCCATGGTCAGGCAGGAACCCCCCCCTCGGTAAGTGAATCCAATCTCCCCCCAGTACTTACCCAGGTACAGAGCTCTGATTCTCTGTACTTCCTGCTCCTGGGCTGCTCTCTTTCCCATGGTCAGGCAGGAACCTCCCCCTGGGTAAGTGAATCCAATCTCCCCCCAGTACTTACCCAGGTACAGAGCCCTGATTCTCTGTACTTCCTGCTCCTGGGCTGCTCTCTTTCCCATGGTCAGGCAGGAACCTCCCCCTGGGTAAGTGAATCCAATCTCCCCCCAGTACTTACCCAGGTACAGAGCTCTGATTCTCTGTACTTCCTGCTCCTGGGCTGCTCTCTTTCCCATGGTCAGGCAGGAACCTTCCCCTGGGTAAGTGAATCCAATCTCCCCCCAGTACTTACCCAGGTACAGAGCTCTGATTCTCTGTACTTCCTGCTCCTGGGCTGCTCTCTTTCCCATGGTCAGGCAGGAACCTCCCCCTGGGTAAGGGAATCCAATCTCCCCCCAGTACTTACCCAGGTACAGAGCTCTGATTCTCTGTACTTCCTGCTCCTGGGCTGCTCTCTTTCCCATGGTCAGACAGGAACCTCCCCCTGGGTAAGTGAATCCAATCTCCCCCCAGTACTTACCCAGGTACAGAGCTCTGATTCTCTGTACTTCCTGCTCCTGGGCTGCTCTCTTTCCCATGGTCAGGCAGGAACCTACCCCCGGGTAAGTGAATTCTATGCCAAGTTGATTAACCCTTTAATTCTGCTTCCCTCCGATGCCTGACCCTGCAGGTAAGCCCTGCTCTGGTTGGCTGATACCCATAATACAAGGGTGGGGGGGGTGTCGCTGTGAGCTTAGGCCCCTCCCACTCACCGTAAAAGGCTGAAGAAGAGGGACTTGCGCATACTCCCGGCCACTCGCTCCCCCACCCTGGACAGCAGGACGATGTACCCGCAGGTAAGTAGCCCCTGGAAGGCACAAAGGAGACATTTGGTTACATAGCGGCTGAGGATGAAAAAGGACCCATATCCCTGGGAATCTGCCCCGCTGGGTATATAATACTCACACAGCCAGTTCTACTAATCATCTGGCGCAGTGGGAGGAGTTACAGCATATGATAAGGAACCTACCTGGGCTCCATAAAGGCACAGCAGCTTCAGGGCCGGCCCCTGCACTTCCTGCAGATAATTCCCAGCATGCTCTCTGGTGTAGCGGGAAACAACGTTCACCAACTCCCCCAGCATTAACGGGATCCGGATGTTCAGCAGGGCGGCGCCAAATGCCAACTGGGGAAGGGGGCAGACAGGGCAACTGTGAGTAAATGGGCCCCAGAAGGGGGGGACTGTGAGTAAATGGGCCCCAGAAGGGGGGGGGGACTGTGAGTAAATGGGCCCCAGAAGGGGGGGACTGTGAGTAAATGGGCCCCAGAAGGGGGGGGGGGGCTGTGAGTAAATGGGCCCCAGAAGGGGGGGGGGGACAGTGAGTAAATGGGCCCCAGAAGGGGGGGACTGTGAGTAAATGGGCCCCAGAAGGGGGGGACTGTGAGTAAATGGGCCCCAGAAGGGGGGGACTGTGAGTAAATGGGCCCCAGAAGGGGGGGGGGGACAGTGAGTAAATGGGCCCCAGAAGGGGGGGACTGTGAGTAAATGGGCCCCAGAAGGGGGGGGGGCTGTGAGTAAATGGGCCCCAGAAGGGGGGGGGGACAGTGAGTAAATGGGCCCCAGAAGGGGGGGACTGTGAGTAAATGGGCCCCAGAAGGGGGGGGGGCTGTGAGTAAATGGGCCCCAGAAGGGGGGGCTGTTAGTAAATGGGCCCCAGAAGGGGGGGCTGTTAGTAAATGGGCCCCAGAAGGGGGGGCTGTTAGTAAATGGGCCCCAGAGCAGCAGGAGGTTAGGCACTTACAAGTACAGCCGTAAGCAGAGCGATGAGCTGCGGGCGCAGAAGCTTCCAGAACTCGGCCCAGTTGAACTCGGGTTCAGGCCGTGCCCCCTGTGGCACAATCAGTGGGGGGGCAATCAGCTCCACTTGGCACCGTGCCGCTCTCACACCAACCCCCAGAACCGCCGGGCCCAGAAGCACCGCCAGCAGCTTCCCCTTCTTCACTGGTTTCCATGGTGAGCGCCAGGGGGGGCGGCAGGCGTTTCTCAGGCGGCTGTAATTGGCTAGTGTAGCTGGGAGGGAGGGGCCCCGGGCCCCGGAGAGTCCGGTCTCAAGGCCAACTAACCTGCAGGGAACATAATAAACACAGGGAGTACACACTGCCCCCTATGGGACCAACCGACTCACTCATGGCTTGGTACCAAATAGGCCCAAAGTGCACTGGGTCGGTCCCCCTAGGTCAGGAGTGTACTGGGTCGGTCCCCCTAGGTCAGGAGTGTAACTGGGTCGGTCCCCCTAGGTCAGGAGTGTACTGGGTCGGTCCCCCTAGGTCAGGAGTGTAACTGGGTCGGTCCCCCTAGGTCAGGAGTGTACTGGGTCGGTCCCCCTAGGTCAGGAGTGTACTGGGTCGCCCCCCCTAGGTCAGGAGTGTACTGGGTCGGTCCCCCTAGGTCAGGAGTGTAACTGGGTCGGCCCCCCTAGGTCAGGAGTGTAACTGGGTCGGTCCCCCTAGGTCAGGAGTGTACTGGGTCGGTCCCCCTAGGTCAGGAGTGTAACTGGGTCGGTCCTCCTAGGTCAGGAGTGCACTGGGTCGGCCCCCCTAGGTCAGGAGTGTACTGGGTCGGCCCCCCTAGGTCAGGAGTGTACTGGGTCGGTCCCCCTAGGTCAGGAGTGTACTGGGTCGGTCCCCCTAGGTCAGGAGTGTAACTGGGTCCGCCCCCCTAGGTCAGGAGTGTACTGGGTCGGCCCCCCTAGGTCAGGAGTGTACTGGGTCGGCCCCCCTAGGTCAGGAGTGTACTGGGTCGGTCCCCCTAGGTCAGGAGTGTACTGGGTCGGCCCCCCTAGGTCAGGAGTGTACTGGGTCGGCCCCCCTAGGTCAGGAGTGTACTGGGTCGCCCCCCCTAGGTCAGGAGTGTACTGGGTCGGTCCCCCTAGGTCAGGAGTGTAACTGGGTCGGCCCCCCTAGGTCAGGAGTGTAACTGGGTCGGTCCCCCTAGGTCAGGAGTGTAACTGGGTCGGTCCCCCTAAGCCAGTGCTGTCCAACTTCTACGGTGCCGAGGGCCGGAATTTCTCTAGCATACATGGTGGAAGGCCGCTAATGGAAGCCAGTTTTGACCACTCCCCTTTTTGAAACCACACCCACTTCAAACCACACCTATTTTATCACAATGGTGGTAGCACAGCAAAATCCCAAATGCTTGGTCCTTACTGTGGGGATATCAACCATCATTCATATGTGAAAGAATTATGTCATATTAAGATATACCCTTAAATTCCATATGCCTCCTCCTCCCCTGTGGATAGCACAGCAACCCCCAGTACATAATTACACACCTTAGGGGACCATTTAATGGCTATTTCCAACTGCTAACAAACTCCCACAACAAACCCCTGCCAGGTTCCCCTCCCACAAGCAGCATAGGGCAAGCAGAGTATGGCACACACAGGCAGCACTCTGCCTGTCCTATGCTGTCTGTGTGTGCCATACTCTACCTGCCCTACCCTGCCTGTGTGTGCCATACTCTGCCTGCCCTACCCTGCCTGTGTGTGCCATACTCTGCCTGCCATACCCTTCCTGTGTGTGCCATACCCTCCCTGGCCTATGCTGCCTGTGTGTGCCATACCCTCCCTGACCTATGCTGCCTGTGTGTGCCATACTCTACCTGCCCTATGCTGGCTGTATGTGCCATACTCTGCCTACAGTACCTATGTCTGAGGTGTGAATAAGTGAACAATGTGGGTGATTACAGTCTGAGCCTGAGGTGGGAACACTGCAGGGGTAGAACAATGCAGAGATTAAAAGGTGGAACAACACAGGGGATTACATGATTAAACAATACAGGGGGATTACAGCCTGAATCTGAGGTGAGAACCATGCAGGGGGGGCAGTTAATCTCAGTACTGATACCATTTAATGCTTACTCAAAGGTAAGCCATCAAAGCAGCCAGACAGGTGGGGGGCCACACAGAGGGGGGTCGCGGGCCGCATGCGGCCCGCGGGCCGCCAGTTGGACAGCACTGCCCTAAGCCATGATAGTCGCACTAAGTAGCTGGGAAAGCAGGGGGGCAGGGTCACGGGGAGTCGCTGGGGGGGCAGGGTCACGGGGAGTCGCTGGGGGGCCGGGTCACGGGGAGTCGCTGGGGGGGCAGGGTCACGGGGAGTCGCTGGGGGGGCAGGGTCACGGGGAGTCGCTGGGGGGGCAGGGTCACGGGGAGTCGCTGGGGGGGCAGGGTCACGGGGAGTCGCTGGGGGGGCAGGGTCACGGGGAGTCGCTGGGGGGCAGGGTCACGGGGAGTCGCTGGGGGGGCAGGGTCACGGGGAGTCGCTGGGGGGGCAGGGTCACGGGGAGTCGCTGGGGGGGCAGGGTCACGGGGAGTCGCTGGGGGGCCGGGTCACGGGGAGTCGCTGGGGGGGCGGGTCACGGGGAGTCGCTGGGGGGGCAGGGTCACGGGGAGTCGCTGGGGGGGCAGGGTCACGGGGAGTCGCTGGGGGGCAGGGTCACGGGGGGCGGGGGGGGGTCACGGGGAGTCGCTGGGGGGGCAGGGTCACGGGGAGTCGCTGGGGGGGGTGGGTCACGGGGAGTCGCTGGGGGGGGTGGGTCACTGGGGGGGCAGGGTCACGGGGAGTCGCTGGGGGGCTGGGTCACTTACACTCTAGGGATCTGTTATACAAATTGCATTTGCTCAATTATTTCCATTCGTTCCTTAATAAGAAACTCTTTTTGTTCTCAGGGCAAAACTGAAACTTATCTGGTTGCCAGGGTCCCTCGCCATAGCAACCAAGCCAGACACAAATGGCATGTGGAGAGGAATATAACAACATGAGCTGCAGTAGGGGCCTGGGGATTAATGTGGGGGAGGAGGGGGAGGAAGGGAGATGAGGGGAAAAGACGACCAAGTGCAATTCATGGCTCTGCTGCTTCCTTTGCCCCGCCCCCAAAGCATGATAACTATCAACTATTGTTATTCCCATGGGCTCCCAAGGGCCACATCATACGGGGCCACATCATACGGGGCCACATCATACGGGGCCCCACCGGACACCAAGGCTTTCATACACACATACAAACAGTCCCTGGGCTACTGCAATCTTCTCACTGGCTCTCTCAGTCAATTCGGTCGAGCTCACAGAACAGGGATTTATAGGAATTGTAGTGCGGAACGTTCTCCGATATACGCATGCAGAACACAAAAGAACTACATATCCCATAACACCCTGCGCGCTAATAAAAGCCGCCTTTCCCAGAATCCCAAACGGTTGATGTCAAGGCGGAGCCAATGACTATAAGAGATAGCCGCTGGTTAAGCCCAGCCATGTTTGGTGGGTCTGAGCAGGTAGTTACCTTGCGGGAGGTCGGCACTGGCGGAGTCCGGCCTGGAGAAAGTGGAACAACATGGCCTTACGGGGTCCAATCTGTCCGGGATCCCTGTGTGGTACCGGCAGGTCAGGCAGCCACTCCCCCTTGCCCGCCTCTGCCGTTCTGAGCCTTGATTGGCCAAGCTAGTCACCTGATACTACAGGCTAGACACATGGTACTCACTGGGATGGGGATTATAGTCCAACTCTTGCCTGATATACAGGGAATTCTGGGAATAGGGTGGGATATTGTGGCACAGGGAGTACTGGGAATGGGGCAGGATGGGATATTGTGGCACAGGGAGTACTGGGAATGGGGCAGGATGGGATATTGTGGCACAGGGAGTACTGGGAATGGGGCAGGATGGGATATTGTGGCACAGGGAGTACTGGGAATGGGGCAGGATGGGATATTGTGGCACAGGGAGTACTGGGAATGGGGCAGGATGGGATATTGGGGCACAGGGAGTACTGGGAATGGGGCAGGATGGGATATTGGGGCACAGGGAGTACTGGGAATGGGGCAGGATGGGATATTGTGGCACAGGGAGTACTGGGAATGGGGCAGGATGGGATATTGGGGCACAGGGAGTACTGGGAATGGGGCAGGATGGGATATTGGGGCACAGGGAGTACTGGGAATGGGGCAGGATGGGATATTGGGGCACAGGGAGTACTGGGAATGGGGCAGGGTGGGATATTGTGGCACAGGGAGTACTGGGAATGGGGCAGGGTGGGATATTGTGGCACAGGGAGTACTGGGAATGGGGCAGGATGGGATATTGTGGCACAGGGAGTACTGGGAATGGGGCAGGATGGGATATTGGGGCACAGGGAGTACTGGGAATAGGGTGGGATATTGTGGCACAGGGAGTACTGGGAATGGGGCAGGATGGGATATTGGGGCACAGGGAGTACTGGGAATGGGGCAGGATGGGATATTGTGGCACAGGGAGTACTGGGAATGGGGCAGGATGGGATATTGTGGCACAGGGAGTACTGGGAATGGGGCAGGATAGGATATTGGGGCACAGGGAGTACTGGGAATGGGGCAGGATGGAGTATTGTGGCACAGGGAGTACTGGGAATGGGGCAGGATGGGATATTGGGGCACAGGGAGTACTGGGAATGGGGCAGGATGGGGTATTGTGGCACAGGGAGTACTGGGAATAGGGTGGGATATTGTGGCACAGGGAGTACTGGGAATAGGGTGGGATATTGTGGCACAGGGAGTACTGGGAATGGGGCAGGATGGGATATTGGGGCACAGGGAGTACTGGGAATGGGGCAGGATGGGATATTGGGGCACAGGGAGTACTGGGAATGGGGCAGGATGGGATATTGTGGCACAGGGAGTACTGGGAATAGGGTGGGATATTGTGGCACAGGGAGTACTGGGAATGGGGCAGGATGGGATATTGGGGCACAGGGAGTACTGGGAATAGGGTGGGATATTGTGGCACAGGGAGTACTGGGAATGGGGCAGGATGGGATATTGTGGCACAGGGAGTACTGGGAATGGGGCAGGATGGGATATTGTGGCACAGGGAGTACTGGGAATGGGGCAGGATGGGATATTGTGGCACAGGGAGTACTGGGAATGGGGCAGGATAGGATATTGGGGCACAGGGAGTACTGGGAATGGGGCAGGATGGGGTATTGTGGCACAGGGAGTACTGGGAATGGGGCAGGATGGGATATTTGGGCACAGGGAGTACTGGGAATGGGGGCAGGATGGGATATTGGGGCACAGGTAGTACTGGGAATGGGGCAGGATGGGATATTGGGGCACAGGGAGTACTGGGAATGGGGCAGGATGGGATATTGGGGCACAGGGAGTAGTGGGAATGGGGCAGGGTGGGGTATTGTGGCACAGGGAGTACTGGGAATGGGGCAGGGTGGGATATTGTGGCACAGGGAGTACTGGGAATGGGGCAGGGTGGGGTATTGGGGCACAGGGAGTACTGGGAATGGGGCAGGGTGGGGTATTGTGGCACAGGGAGTACTGGGAATGGGGCAGGATAGGATATTGGGGCACAGGGAGTACTGGGAATGGGGCAGGATGGGATATTGTGGCACAGGGAGTACTGGGAATGGGGCAGGATGGGATATTGTGGCACAGGGAGTACTGGGAATGGGGCAGGGTGGGGTATTGTGGCACAGGTAGTACTGGGAATGGGGCAGGATGGGATATTGTGGCACAGGGAGTACCGGGAGTAATGATATCATTGGGTACAGTACCCCAGGGGTCTCACACTTACTGATATCATTGGGTACAGTACCCCGGGGGTCTCACACTTACTGATATCATTGGGTACAGTACCCCGGGGGTCTCACACTTACTGATATCATTGGGTACAGTACCCCGGGGGTCTCACACTTACTGATATCATTGGGTACAGTACCCCGGGGGTCTCACACTTACTGATATCATTGGGTACAGTACCCCGGGGGTCTCACACTTACTGATATCATTGGGTACAGTACCCCGGGGGTCTCACACTTACTGATATCATTGGGTACAGTACCCCGGGGGTCTCACACTTACTGATATCATTGGGTACAGTACCCCGGGGGTCTCACACTTACTGATATCATTGGGTACAGTACCCCGGGGGTCTCACACTTACTGATATCATTGGGTACAGTACCCCGGGGGTCTCACACTTACTGATATCATTGGGTACAGTACCCCGGGGGTCTCACACTTACTGATATCATTGGGTACAGTACCCCGGGGGTCTCACACTTACTGATATCATTGGGTACGGGCTCTATATATCCCTTTAATATACAGTCCCCCCGCCACCGGGCTCTATATATCCCTTTAATATACAGTCCCCCCGCCACCGGGCTCTATATATCCCTTTAATATACAGTCCCCCCGCCGCCGTACAGTACCCCGGGGGTCTCACACTTACTGATATCATTGGGTACAGTACCCCAGGGGGTCTCACACTTACTGATATCATTGGGTACAGTACCCCGGGGGTCTCACACTTACTGATATCATTGGGTACAGTACCCCGGGGGTCTCACACTTACTGATATCATTGGGTACAGTACCCCGGGGGTCTCACACTTACTGATATCATTGGGTACAGTACCCCGGGGGTCTCACACTTACTGATATCATTGGGTACAGTACCCCGGGGGTCTCACACTTACTGATATCATTGGGTACAGTACCCCGGGGGTATATATACATATACACATTGTATCCATGCCGGGGGCAGGTTATAGGTATATATACACATTGTACCCATGCCGGGGGCAGGTAATAGGTATATATACACATTGTATCCATGCCGGGGGCAGGTTATAGGTATATATACACATTGTATCCATGCCGGGGGCAGGTTATAGGTATATATACACATTGTACCGGGAATGGGGCAGGGTGGGGTATTGTGGCACAGGGAGTACTGGGAATGGGGCAGGATAGGATATTGGGGCACAGGGAGTACCGGGAATGGGGCAGGATGGGATATTGTGGCACAGGGAGTACTGGGAATGGGGCAGGATGGGATATTGTGGCACAGGGAGTACTGGGAATGGGGCAGGGTGGGGTATTGTGGCACAGGGAGTACAGGGAATGGGGCAGGATGGGATATTGTGGCACAGGGAGTACTGGGAATGGGGCAGGATGGGATATTGTGGCACAGGGAGTACTGGGAATGGGGCAGGATGGGATATTGTGGCACAGGGAGTACTTGGAATGGGGCAGGATGGGATATTGGGGCACAGGGAGTACTGGGAATGGGGCAGGATGGGATATTGTGGCACAGGGAGTACAGGGAATGTGGCAGGATGGGATATTGTGGCACAGGGAGTACTTGGAATGGGGCAGGATGGGATATTGTGGCACAGGGAGTACCGGGAATGGGGCAGGATGGGATATTGTGGCACAGGGAGTACCGGGAATGGGGCAGGATGGGATATTGTGGCACAGGGAGTACCGGGAATGGGGCAGGATGGGATATTGTGGCACAGGGAGTACCGGGAATGGGGCAGGATGGGATATTGTGGCACAGGGAGTACTGGGAATGGGGCAGGATGGGATATTGGGGCACAGGGAGTACTGGGAATGGGGGGCAGGATGGGATATTGTGGCACAGGGAGTACTGGGAATGGGGCAGGATGGGATATTGGGGCACAGGGAGTACTGGGAATGGGGCAGGATGGGATATTGTGGCACAGGGAGTACTGGGAATGGGGCAGGATGGGATATTGGGGCACAGGGAGTACTGGGAATGGGGCAGGATGGGATATAGTGGCACAGGGAGTACTGGGAATGGGGCAGGATGGGATATTGTGGCACAGGGAGTACTGGGAATGGGGCAGGATAGGATATTGGGGCACAGGGAGTACTGGGAATGGGGCAGGATGGGATATTGGGGCACAGGGAGTACTGGGAATGGGGCAGGATGGGATATTGTGGCACAGGGAGTACTGGGAATGGGGCAGGATGGGATATTGGGGCACAGGGAGTACTGGGAATGGGGCAGGATGGGATATTGTGGCACAGGGAGTACTGGGAATGGGGCAGGATGGGATATTGGGGCACAGGGAGTACTGGGAATGGGGCAGGATGGGATATAGTGGCACAGGGAGTACTGGGAATGGGGCAGGATGGGATATTGTGGCACAGGGAGTACTGGGAATGGGGCAGGATAGGATATTGGGGCACAGGGAGTACTGGGAATGGGGCAGGATGGGATATTGGGGCACAGGGAGTACTGGGAATGGGGCAGGATGGGATATTGTGGCACAGGGAGTACTGGGAATGGGGCAGGATGGGATATTGGGGCACAGGGAGTACTGGGAATGGGGCAGGATGGGATATTGTGGCACAGGGAGTACTGGGAATGGGGCAGGATGGGATATTGGGGCACAGGGAGTACTGGGAATGGGGCAGGTTAGGATATTGGGGCACAGGGAGTACTGGGAATGGGGGGCAGGATGGGATATTGTGGCACAGGGAGTACTGGGAATGGGGCAGGATGGGATATTGTGGCACAGGGAGTACTGGGAATGGGGCAGGATGGGATATTGTGGCACAGGGAGTACTGGGAATGGGGCAGGATGGGATACTGTGGCACAGGGAGTACCGGGAATGGGGCAGGATGGGATATTGTGGCACAGGGAGTACTGGGAATGGGGCAGGATGGGATATTGGGGCACAGGGAGTACTGGGAATGGGGCAGGATGGGATATTGGGGCACAGGGAGTACTGGGAATGGGGCAGGATGGGGTATTGTGGCACAGGGAGTACTGGGAATGGGGCAGGATGGGATATTGTGGCACAGGGAGTGCCGGGAATGGAGGGCAGGAAGCACTTTAATTGTTTATGGTTCAACCGCTGTAACCCCTAAGGGCAAAACAGAGATCAGACCAGATACCCTGGGGGCAGCCATGATCCAGTGATTGCAGTTATCCCCAGTTAGCTGCTATTCTCAGGGCTGTGCTGGGGGGGTCTCTCATTATCTGGCTACACCCCCCCCCCCATTAAACACCCTCATTAGGGTATTTGCTTCACCCATGTGTGCACTTGCCCTTTCACCCTTGGTTCAGTGTCAGCTTTGTCTGTGTGTCATGTGCTTAACTGCCCCCCCCCCCCCCCAGCAGTTACCCCTGTCCCACTGGCCGGGTAACAGTGTGGCCCCTTATTCACTCACAATATCTGTAGGGTGGCAATTACCTTCCCCTCAGTATTCACTCCTGCCCCTCCTTAGTACCCACCTTATTATAGTACCCCGGGGGCACTCCCTATCCTTCCTAAAGTACCCCGAGGGTCTCACACTTACTGATATCATTGGGTACAGTACCCCGGGGGTCTCACACTTACTGATATCATAGGGTACAGTACCCCGGGGGTCTCACACTTACTGATATCATTGGGTACAGTACCCCGGGGGTCTCACACTTACTGATATCATTGGGTACAGTACCCCGGGGGGTCTCACACTTACTGATATCATTGGGTACAGTACCCCGGGGGTCTCACACTTACTGATATCATTGGGTACAGTACCCCGGGGGTCTCACACTTACTGATATCATTGGGTACAGTACCCCGGGGGTCTCACACTTACTGATATCATTGGGTACAGTACCCCGGGGGTCTCACACTTACTGATATCATTGGGTACAGTACCCCGGGGGTCTCACACTTACTGATATCATTGGGTACAGTACCCCGGGGGTCTCACACTTACTGATATCATTGGGTACAGTACCCCGGGGGTCTCACACTTATTGATATCATTGGGTTCAGTGCCCCGGGGGTCTCACACTTACTGATATCATTGGGTACAGTACCCCGGGGGTCTCACACTTACTGATATCATTGGGTACGGGCTCTATATATCCCTTTAATATACAGTCCCCCCGCCACCGGGCTCTATATATCCCTTTAATATACAGTCCCCCCGCCACCGGGCTCTATATATCCCTTTAATATACAGTCCCCCCGCCACCGGGCTCTATATATCCCTTTAATATACAGTCCCCCCGCCACCGGGCTCTATATATCCCTTTAATATACAGTCCCCCCGCCACCGGGCTCTATATATCCCTTTAATATACAGTCCCCCCGCCACCGGGCTCTATATATCCCTTTAATATACAGTCCCCCCGCCGCCGTACAGTACCCCGGGGGTCTCACACTTACTGATATCATTGGGTACAGTACCCCAGGGGGTCTCACACTTACTGATATCATTGGGTACAGTACCCCGGGGGTCTCACACTTACTGATATCATTGGGTACAGTATCCCGGGGGTCTCACACTTACTGATATCATTGGGTACAGTACCCCGGGGGTCTCACACTGATATCATTGGGTACAGTACCCCGGGGGTCTCACACTTACTGATATCATTGGGTACAGTACCCCGGGGGTCTCACACTTACTGATATCATTGGGTACAGTACCCCAGGGGGTCTCACACTTACTGATATCATTGGGTACAGTACCCCGGGGGTATATATACATATACACATTGTATCCATGCCGGGGGCAGGTTATAGGTATATATACACATTGTACCCATGCCGGGGGCAGGTTATAGGTATATATACACATTGTATCCATGCCGGGGGCAGGTAATAGGTATATATACACATTGTATCCATGCCAAGCGCAGGTTATAGGTATATATACACATTGTATCCATGCCGGGGGCAGGTTATAGGTATATATACACATTGTACCCATGCCGGGGGCAGGTTATAGGTATATGTACACATTGTATCCATGCCGGGGGCAGGTTTAGGTATATATACACATTGTATCCATGCCGGGGGCAGGTTATAGGTATATATACACATTGTATCCATGCCGGGGGCAGGTTTAGGTATATATACACATTGTATCCATGCCGGGGGCAGGTTATAGGTATATATACACATTGTATCCATGCCGGGGGCAGGTTATAGGTATATATACACATTGTATCCATGCCGGGGGCAGGTTTAGGTATATATACACATTGTATCCATGCCGGGGGCAGGTTATAGGTATATATACACATTGTATCCATGCCGGGGGCAGGTTATAGGTATATATACACATTGTATCCATGCCGGGGGCAGGTTATAGGTATATATACACATTGTATCCATGCCGGGGGCAGGTTATAGGTATATATACACATTGTATCCATGCCGGGGGCAGGTTATAGGTATATATACACATTGTACCCATGCCGGGGGCAGGTTATAGGTATATATACACATTGTACCCATGCCGGGGGCAGGTTATAGGTATATATACACATTGTGCCCATGCCGGGGGCAGGTTATAGGTATATATACACATTGTGCCCATGCCGGGGGCAGGTTATAGGTATATGTACACATTGTACCCATGCCGGGGGCAGGTTATAGGTATATATACACATTGTATCCATGCCGGGGGCAGGTTTAGGTATATATACACATTGTATCCATGCCGGGGGCAGGTTTAGGTATATATACACATTGTATCCATGCCGGGGGCAGGTTATAGGTATATATACACATTGTATCCATGCCGGGGGCAGGTTATAGGTATATATACACATTGTGCCCATGCCGGGGGCAGGTTATAGGTATATGTACACATTGTGCCCATGCCGGGGGCAGGTTATAGGTATATATATATATACACATTGTGTCTGTGTGTGTTTGTGTTGCTGTGGCCCCGGGCTCCCTGGGAGGAGGGGCCTAAGGGCGGCTAGGGCAGGTGACAGCTGTAAATGGGAGGAGAGTTCAGAGGGGAATTGTCAGCGCCTGATCTTGCTCCCTCTGGCAGTGCAAGGGTTACAGTTTGCTGTGACAGACAAGGACCTTGCGTAACAGAAGGGAAGAGCCAATGGGAGGCCAGGAATTCTGTCTCCCCCCCCCCCCTACACTCTCTGCCCTCCTCCCTCTGCTGCTGCTGCTGCCCTAATCCCCCTGCCTGCCTGACTGCCAGCTGGGAAACACAATAGGCTGGAGAGACATTCCCTGGGCCCTGCAAGGAGAACTGCCTACTGGGGCCCTCAGCACAACTGCTGGGATCTACAGGGATCCAGAGAGAGAGAGATCAGACTGCTAGGATCCAGAGAGAGAGATCAGACTGCTAGGATCAAAAGAGAAGGATAAGACTGCTGGGATCCGCAGAGAGAGAGAGAGAGATCAGACTCCTAGGATCAAGAGAGAGAGATTAGACTGCTGGGATCCAGAGGGACAGAGATCAGACTGCTGGAACCCAAAGAGAGAAAGACAGGGATCAGAATTTTGGGATCTAGAGAGCCACGGGACAGACTGCCAGGATCCAGAGCAACAGAGCTCAGACTGCTGGGTTACAGAGAGCGAGAGAGAGATCAGACTGCTGGGTTACAGAGAGCGAGAGAGAGATCAGACTGCTGGGTTACAGAGAGAGAGTGTGAAGACAGACTGCTGGGATCCAGAGAGACACAGGGATCAGAATCGTGGGATCTAGAGGGCCACGGGACAGACTGCCAGGATCCAGAGCAACAGAGCTCAGACTGCTGGGTTACAGAGAGCGAGAGAGAGATCAGACTGCTGGGTTACAGAGAGAGAGAGTGTGAAGACAGACTGCTGGGATCCAGAGAGACACAGGGATCAGAATCGTGGGATCTAGAGGGCCACGGGACAGACTGCCAGGATCCACAGGAGTCTATTACCTGTACCCACTTGGATCCAAGGCTGAGACTTGCTGGTGGGTCACAGAGAGACATCCCTGTATGTCACTGTGGAAAGAGAGAGACTGCAGGATGGAGAGACCGTAGGATCCCAGGTGAGGGGGACAGAGAGAGGGGCCGGGGCAGCTGGGTTTGGTGCTGTCGGGCAGTTAGTGTCACATGGGAACACAAATATACACTTTCCCCCTGGAACTGACCCCTCCTGCGCTCCGTACCCAGCCGGGGAATCCAACCTGTATGTGGGGGCACCTGTCTATACAGGGAATTGGTCTTTTATATACTAATGGCCCCCCCTACACTCACTGCAAACCCGGCCCTGCTTGAGCCTGTCCCTCATACAGTGTAGTTAGGAGAGACCTGCTGACTGCAATGGTTTCTGTGCAGCCATGCAGAATCTAAACTAATTGCTAATTAGCCATGCAGCATGTGGGAGGGGGATTCTCTCATTTTATTTCTTTCTTTAATATACAGTCCCCGCACCACCGGGCTCTATATATCCCTTTAATATACAGTCCCCTCGCCGCCGGGCTCTATATATCCCTTTAATATACAGTCCCCTCGCCGCCGGGCTCTATATATCCCTTTAATATACAGTCCCCACGCCGCCGGGCTCTATATATCCCTTTAATATACAGTCCCCACGCCACCGGGCTCTATATATCCCTTTAATATACAGTCCCCTCGCCGCCGGGCTCTATATATCCCTTTAATATACAGTCCCCACGCCGCCGGGCTCTATATATCCCTTTAATATACAGTCCCCGCGCCGCCGGGCTCTATATATCCCTTTAATATACAGTCCCCACGCCACCGGGCTCTATATATCCCTTTAATATACAGTCCCCGCGCCGCCGGGCTCTATATATCCCTTTAATATACAGTCCCCGCGCCGCTGGGCTCTATATATCCCTTTAATATACAGTCCCCGCGCCGCCGGGCTCTATATATCCCTTTAATATACAGTCCCCCCGCCGCCGGGCTCTATATATCCCTTTAATATACAGTCCCCGCGCCGCCGGGCTCTATATATCCCTTTAATATACAGTCCTCGCGCCGCCGGGCTCTATATATCCTAATACAGTCCCCGCCGGCTTTTCCTTAATATACAGTCCCCACGCCGCCGGGCTCTATATATCCCTTTAATATACAGTCCCCGCGCCGCCGGGCTCTATATATCCCTTTAATATACAGTCCCGCGCCGCCGGGCTCTATATATCCCTTTAATATACAGTCCCCGCGCCGCCGGGCTCTATATATCCCTTTAATATACAGTCCCCGCGCCGCCGGGCTCTATATATCCCTTTAATATACAGTCCCCGTGCCGCCGGGCTCTATATATCCCTTTAATATACAGTCCCCACGCCGCCGGGCTCTATATATCCCTTTAATATACAGTCCCCGCACCGCCGGGCTCCTATATATCCCTTTAATATACAGTCCCCCCGCCGCCGGGCTCTATATATCCCTTTAATATACAGTCCCCCCGCCGCCGGGCTCTATATATCCCTTTAATATACAGTCCCTGCACCGCCGGGCTCTATATATCCCTTTAATATACAGTCCTCGCGCCGCCGGGCTCCTATATATCCCTTTAATATACAGTCCTCGCGCCGCCGGGCTCCTATATATCCCTTTAATATACAGTCCCCCCGCCGCCGGGCTCTATATATCCCTTTAATATACAGTCCCCGCGCCGCCGGGCTCTATATCACTATGCCACTGATTCAGGGGGGGGTCCCACAACTTCCCAGCCCCCCCTGTAACTCCCCTTCCTTGTACCTATCTAATGTATCTGCCAGTACCACTGATTCGGGGGGGGGGTCCCACAACTTCCCAGCCCCCCCCCTGTAACTCCCCTTCCTTGTACCTATCTAATGTATCTGCCAGTACCACTGATTCAGGGGGGGGGATCCCACAACTTCCCAGCCCCCCCTGTAACTCCCCTTCCTTGTACCTATCTAATGTATCTGCCAGTACCACTGATTCAGGGGGGGGGATCCCACAACTTCCCAGCCCCCCTGTAACTCCCCTTCCTTGTACCTATCTAATGTATCTGCCAGTACCACTGATTCAGGGGGGGGGGATCCCACAACTTCCCAGCCCCCCCCTGTAACTCCCCTTCCTTGTACCTATCTAATGTATCTGCCAGTACCACTGATTCAGGGGGGGGGATCCCACAACTTCCCAGCCCCCCCCTGTAACTCCCCTTCCTTGTACCTATCTAATGTATCTGCCAGTACCACTGATTCGGGGGGGGGGGGATCCCACAACTTCCCAGCCCCCCCTGTAACTCCCCTTCCTTGTACCTATCTAATGTATCTGCCAGTACCACTGATTCAGGGGGGGATCCCACAACTTCCCAGCCCCCCCTGTAACTCCCCTTCCTTGTACCTATCTAATGTATCTGCCAGTACCACTGATTCAGGGGGGGGGTCCCACAACTTCCCAGCCCCCCTGTAACTCCCCTTCCTTGTACCTATCTAATGTATCTGCCAGTACCACTGATTCAGGGGGGGGGGATCCCACAACTTCCCAGCCCCCCTGTAACTCCCCTTCCTTGTACCTATCTAATGTATCTGCCAGTACCACTGATTCAGGGGGGGGATCCCACAACTTCCCAGCCCCCCCTGTAACTCCCCTTCCTTGTACCTATCTAATGTATCTGCCAGTACCACTGATTCAGGGGGGGGTCCCACAACTTCCCAGCCCCCCTGTAACTCCCCTTCCTTGTACCTATCTAATGTATCTGCCAGTACCACTGATTCAGGGGGGGATCCCACAACTTCCCAGCCTCCCCTGTAACCCCCCTTCCTTGTACCTATCTAATGTATCTGCCAGTACCACTGATTCAGGGGGGGTCCCACAACTTCCCAGCCCCCCTGTAACTCCCCTTCCTTGTACCTATCTAATGTATCTGCCAGTACCACTGATTCAGGGGGGGGGGATCCCACAACTTCCCAGCCCCCCCTGTAACTCCCCTTCCTTGTACCTATCTAATGTATCTGCCAGTACCACTGATTCAGGGGGGGGGGATCCCACAACTTCCCAGCCCCCCCTGTAACTCCCCTTCCTTGTACCTATCTAATGTATCTGCCAGTACCACTGATTCAGGGGGGGATCCCACAACTTCCCAGCCCCCCCTGTAACCCCCCTTCCTTGTACCTATCTAATGTATCTGCCAGTACCACTGATTCAGGGGGGGGATCCCACAACTTCCCAGCCCCCCTGTAACTCCCCTTCCTTGTACCTATCTAATGTATCTGCCAGTACCACTGATTCAGGGGGGGGGATCCCACAACTTCCCAGCCCCCCTGTAACTCCCCTTCCTTGTACCTATCTAATGTATCTGCCAGTACCACTGATTCAGGGGGGGGTATCCCACAACTTCCCAGCCCCCCTGTAACTCCCCTTCCTTGTACCTATCTAATGTATCTGCCAGTACCACTGATTCAGGGGGGGGGTATCCCACAACTTCCCAGCCCCCCCATGTAACTCCCCTTCCTTGTACCTATCTAATGTATCTGCCAGTACCACTGATTCAGGGGGGGGGATCCCACAACTTCCCAGCCCCCCCTGTAACTCCCCTTCCTTGTACCTATCTAATGTATCTGCCAGTACCACTGATTCAGGGGGGGGGGATCCCACAACTTCCCAGCCCCCCCTGTAACTCCCCTTCCTTGTACCTATCTAATGTATCTGCCAGTACCACTGATTCAGGGGGGGGTATCCCACAACTTCCCAGCCCCCCTGTAACTCCCCTTCCTTGTACCTATCTAATGTATCTGCCAGTACCACTGATTCAGGGGGGGGGGGATCCCACAACTTCCCAGCCCCCCCTGTAACTCCCCTTCCTTGTACCTATCTAATGTATCTGCCAGTACCACTGATTCAGGGGGGGGGATCCCACAACTTCCCAGCCCCCCCTGTAACTCCCCTTCCTTGTACCTATCTAATGTATCTGCCAGTACCACTGATTCGGGGGGTGGGGGGTCCCTGCCACAGCCATAAAGCAGGGCAGATGTTACTGCTGAAAAGGAAGTAGTGATGGTCACATGAGTGCCAAGAAAAACTTCCCCATAAGTAAAGTATATTGGGGTCCCCCCTTGTTACCCACAATGCGGGCACAATGTGTATCCAGAGGAGGGGCCACACCGACTCATTACCCTAATTGGTTTTGATGTGGCCCTGCTGCATTTTTCTGGGTGGGGCCCATGAGTCAGGCACAAACTGCCACGGCATGTTTAAACCTTTCTGTGAGTGAATCCTGATTGCCAACTGGCTCGGCCGCTTATACACATGTCCCAGTATTGGTGCCCAGTCAGTCTGAGACATTATCCTGCGCCCAACACCGCTTCTGCACCCTGCTGCACCCAAGGTTTCCTGCGTCTGGCACCCACATGGCCAAGGTCTCACACTGGCCAATAACTCACAGGAAGTATCCATATTCTGACACTGGCCAATAACTCACAGGAAGTAGCCATATTCTGACACTGGCCAATAACTCACAGGAAGTATCCATATTCTGACACTGGCCAATAACTCACAGGAAGTAGCCATATTCTGACACTGGCCAATAACTCACAGGAAGTATCCATATTCTGACACTGGCCAATAACTCACAGGAAGTAGCCATATTCTGACACTGGCTGATGAGTCGCAGGAAGTAGCCATGTTCTCATACACTGGCCAATAACTCACAGGAAGTAGCCATGTTCTCACACACTGGCCAATAACTCACAGGAAGTAGCCATATTCTGACACTGGCCAGTGATTCACAGGAAGTAGCCATGTTCTCACACACTGGCCAATAACTCACAGGAAGTAGCCATGTTCTCACACACTGGCCGGTGACTCACAGGAAGTAGCCATGTTCTCACACACTGGCCAATAACTCACAGGAAGTAGCCATATTCTAACACTTTCCAGTGACAGAAAGTAGCCATAGTCTCCAGTGGAACTCACAGGAAGTAGCCATGTTTTCCATGGAACTCACAGGAAGTAGCCATGTTTTCCATGGAACTCACAGGAAGTAGCCATGTTCTCACACACTGGCCAATAACTCACACGAAGTAGCCATGTTTTCCATGGAACTCACAGGAAGTAGCCATGTTCTCACACACTGGCCAATAACTCACAGGAAGTAGCCATGTTTTCCATGGAACTCACAGGAAGTAGCCATGTTCTCACACACTGGCCAATAACTCACAGAAAGTAGCCATATTATCCAATGGAACTAACAGAAAGTAATCATTTTTCCCATGGAA
Organism: Xenopus tropicalis; assembly: GCF_000004195.4. Taxonomy (NCBI): domain Eukaryota; kingdom Metazoa; phylum Chordata; class Amphibia; order Anura; family Pipidae; genus Xenopus; species Xenopus tropicalis. Next base: position 1,414,872 of record NC_030682.2, read on the forward strand.
CTCACAGGAAGTAGCCATGTTTTCCCATGGAACTCACAGGAAGTTGTCATGGTGACACCCACGTTGTGTTGCTGGAGCCGTTTGCCTTGTTTACATGAGCCTGCACGTGGCACCCACACCAATAATAACCCTACTGGGCTGTGTGCCACTTGTCACGGGGGCAGAACACTCTGTGCAGTGCCGCGACTCTAGGAAATTATTTATAGAAAGGGAGTACATTCATTAGTCAGAATGGCCACTGAGAGGTTTAACAGCTGCCTGGTACAATGATGCCAGTGATGTGCCAATAGGGAGGAGAGGCAAGATCAGCAGAGGGGTTTCATAGCCACAAGTCCAGCTTTATTGGCAGGAGTTCAGTTCATGAGGCAGGAGTGGCTCGCAATAGAGAACATGTGGCTACCAGTTTATGCTGCTGGAAACCTTAGAGTCCATGGTCGGCTCCATCCCACCTTCAGCCCTGGGTTGGTCACAGTATCTCCCTGCCAGCCAATGCCTTTCTGGGGCTGCTGGGAGTAGTAGGGCAGAACCCTCCCAGGATTCCCCCTGCCTGGAATAACCATTTGCCCCCCCAATATAATTAAAAAGGGGTGTAATTAGCCGATGTACTCTCGTCCCCATGTCTCCCCCGGCCGCTAATTCCCATGCCAAGAAGTAGATCAAGGAGACTCACCACATCCATCTTCCTTGCCCAACAGCCTGGCGATAGGGAGGCCTGGGGGAGGATGCCCTGAGGATGGAGGAGCAGGAGCAGTTTCGCGAGTACCAGAGGCTGGAGGACTTTGAGGAGGACTCGCCACCTGGAGAAGATGATCCGCTGGTACATGTGCCCGACGCTGTTAAAGGTAGGGGTGTGGTCAAGGGGCAATCGGATGCACGGATAGACATGGGAGGAGAAGGGGGATCTGATCTCTATAGTTTCCCCCACTGGGTACCTGGTATATCTCCTGTCTATCCTGGATGTGCCCAATGGGTGACAGTGACCCTCAGAGCATGTAGCCAATCACAGGGCTGCACAATGTTCTAACGCTTCTGTCTTCTCTTCCACAGATTCCTGGCACCACATCAAGAACCTGGACAATTTCTTCACCAAAATATCCTTTCCCTGGGGAACATGCCAGGGCTGCTGGGAGTTACAGGGGGGCATTAACCAGATTAACCAGAGTTATAGGGCAGGTTGTAGAGTTATAGGGCTCTTGTTTATGCCAAATGGCATTATTCCCGGGGATACGGCCAATAGCCCCGGGGCACAAAAGCACAGCCAGAGCCCGGCTATAGGATCATTGCTGCACACTGGCAGGAATTCAGCTGGTTAATGAGATCTGGACACTGGGCATTATATTTGGGGTAAATGCTCGGGGTATATAAACCTTGCAATACACCTAGTGGAAGTAAGAAGTGCAGAGATGGTACCGTCATTGCCCACTAGGGGCACTAATGTGTGTAGCTGGCCTGAAACCTGCACCCCCATACCCCATGCACATAACTTCCTCTGAATTGGAGCAGTTGGTAACCATAGCGAGACCCACACAAGTGTAGGAATCTGAAAAGGAGATCAGGACCACCCCCCCGGCCAACCAATAATCCCCCAGAATCTTCCTTGACTGCTCAGCGCACATCTATCATTTCCACCAGAAGAATGGGTTCGCCTGCATGGTGCTGTCCGACTTCTTCGAGCTCATGTATGTAACATGTTTGTTTTGTACAACTGCCCCTCCCATATACATTCTAGGCCTCTCTGCCTACCCATAATAACCCTAATAGGAACCCCATCATTTTCCACCTGTGCCCTGTGGGATGCACCGTAGGGCCCACATAATTGCATGTTCTTTTGTTTATTACTGTTTGTAGCTGATGCCCATGTCTGTGGTTAAAGGTAAAAACTCAGTAAGCTACTGTATATCAGAAAGGTCTATATAAATACAGCCATAAGCACTAACAGAAACGCTGTCCTCTATCTAAAGTAACACAGGATTTCTTGTCTCCTTTTTTGTAAACATGTTCTTCTCTGTCAGACGTCCTGTTCTCATAAATATCCTTCAGGGCACGGCACGAGTCTGCTCAGTTTGCTCCTCTCTCCCCCTCCCTTCTCCTCCCTCCCTTCTCCTCTCTCCCCCTCCCTTCTCCTCCCTCCCCCTCCTAAGTGTGCTGTGTAATCTGAGCTACCAGCAGCCAGAGCTGCAGCACGGAAGCTTCCGAGACCAACCAAAATATAGCATTCTAGCTTGCACTATTGTGGTTAATCTAATGGCAATAAAATGCCTTTCCTTCTCCTTTAAGCAGAAGGGATTCTGTGTCGTTGGTGCCTGGCACCTCACATCCGTTCGGGGGTTCTGTGCACGGGGTCCGTTGGGAATGTAACGGGATGTTCTGTTTTGCAGCCAGTTCCTCTTCGTTGTCACCTTCACCACCTTCCTCTTCCACTGTGTGGAATATGATGTTCTCTTTGCCAACAAACCGGTTAACCACACACACTCAGGAGGTGCCCCCGAGCGCAATAAGGTGACCCTGGCTGACGCCATCTTACCTGCTCAACAATGTGCCCTCAGGTAACCACGGGTGGGGGTCAGTGGCTTTGGGGCCAGGGCAGATGTCTAAGGAAACATTTCATCTCAAAAGGTATCTCTGGTCCCCTCCCCCAGGATCCAGGAAAGTGGTTGGATCATCTTCCTGTTGGTCATGGCCGCCATCTTCTGGCTGTACCGCCTCATCAAGATGTTCTGCAGCCTCCTCAGCTACTGGGAGATCCGCAGGTTCTATATCCGAGCCCTAAAGATTCCCTCGGTAAGTGAGAGGCAGATGGGAGGTGGGTTGGGATCCAACGGCTGGGGTTTCTCTCAGTTCAAGGGCTGAAATGAAGGTTTGGGGCTCTTCGTGTCCAACCCAAACATAATGTGACTGAAACTGAACAGAAGTCACCTTTATGCCATTGTCCCCATTGCCCTCTGGGTTATTACCCGACCCTCCATGTTTCTTACCCTCTTTCTTTCTGACACATCCCCTCTGCCCCACTCATATGTGCCACCTTGTTGCCCCTGGTGCAGGACGAGCTGTGTAACTTCAGTTGGCAAGAAGTGCAGAGCCGCCTGATTTCCCTGCAGCGGGAGCAGCCCATGTGCGTGCACAAGAAGGAGCTGACGGAACTGGACATCTACCACCGAATCCTCCGCTTCAAGAACTACATGGTGGCCATGGTCAACAAGAGCCTTCTCCCTGTCCGCTTCCGCCTGCCTCTGATTGGCGAGGCCACCTTCCTAACCCAGGGCCTCAAGTACAACATGGAGTTCCTCTTCTTTTGGGGCCCTGGCTCCCTTTTCCAGAACAAATGGAACTTGCAGCCCAAGTATAAACGCCTGGGTCAGAGGCTGGAACTGGCCCAAGAGCTGAATCGGACCATTGTACTTCTGGGCTTGGCCAACCTTTTCCTCTGCCCCTTCATTCTGGTCTGGCAGATCCTTTATGCCTTCTTTAGCTACACTGAGGTCATCAAAAGGGAGCCGGGCAGCCTTGGTGCCAGGCGCTGGTCACTTTATGGGCGACTCTATTTGCGCCACTTTAATGAACTGACCCATGAACTTCAGGCTCGGCTAAGCAGAGGCTACAAGCCGGCCACCAAGTACATGAACTCCTTTGCCTCCCCGTTGCTGGCCATTGCGGCTAAGAACATTGCCTTCTTTGCTGGTTCCCTGCTGGCTGTTCTCATCGCACTGACTGTTTATGATGAAGATGTTCTGACTGTCCAGCACATCCTGACGGCCATCACTGTCCTGGGGGTAATGGTCACAGTAGCCAGGTAAGTGCCACATAAGGAATCATAAGAACTGATTAGTTGGCCAAGGGAGGGGGTATAATGAGAAAATATTAAGTGGCCTAGGGCAGAGCCTTGAGGAACCCCAACAGACAGAAGGAAGGCAGAAGGTGATGCCCCATTGTATGAGACACTGACAGAATAGTTCATGAAGTAAGAGGAAAGGGGGGTCTGGGGGAGGAGGGGCTGAAAGATCTAGGGGTATTAGTGGTGAGTGAGTAAGTGGGTTGGGCTTTTGCTGATTACAGATTATTAGTGAGTTGGGTCAGAGCAGTTTCTGTGGGATGTTGTAGCTGAGGATCCCAATGTAGGGGACCAGCAGGTTCTGGTTAGAGGGGAACAGGGTCAGCCAGTTGGATACTGAGCGCTCAGGTAGCTTAGAGATATAGGGGGCAGGGAGATGGGGCAGAGATCACTAAGGTTGGAGGGAGAGGGTCTTTACAGCATAGGGGGGCAAGGATATGATTGAGTTGGGAAAGAATTGATGGGGTTATGACTTGGCTTTGATTGGATGGGGATTGGCATGGCAGGGACATTTGGAAGGGATGCCACTGAGATTCACCTATTGCCCCTTTCCCTGCAGGTCCTTCATACCAGATGAGCACATGGTGTGGTGCCCCGAGCAGCTCCTGCAGTGCGTCCTGGCACATATACACTACATGCCTGACCACTGGCAGGGGCACGCGCACAAGTCCGAGACCCGGGATGAGTTGGCACAACTCTTCCAGTATAAGGCAGTAAGTGATGGGCCCTCACTTGGCACTGAAACCCTATGGGCAGATTTGTTTCCTATGTGTGTGCAGCCTTCCTCTGGGCACCTTGGTCTTCTACTGCCAACTGTATGCCCAGCCTATGCCGTCCTTGTCCCATAGGTTTTTATCTTGGAAGAACTCCTCAGTCCCATCATCACTCCATTCATCCTCATCTTCTCCTTGCGCCACAAGTCCTTGGAAATTATCGACTTCTTCCGCAACTTCTCGGTGGAGGTGGTGGGAGTCGGAGACATCTGCTCCTTCGCTCAGATGGACATCCGGAGACATGGGAACCCACAGGTAAAGAGACAGTCATGGAGTCTAAAAGCACTGGCTGTGCCATCAGGATGTTTTGTGAGACACTGGAACCCGTGAGCAGGGTCTGAGTCTAGAGCAGGAGAGCAGACATAGAGACTAGAACGTATGAGCAGTAACAGAGTCTGGAAAACTAGAACAATAGTTTTGGTAAGAACAATGATTGGGTCTAGAAAACAAGGGCAGATATATAGTCTAGAATATGAAAGAGAAGAGCAGGCAGAGTCTAGAAAAGGAGAGAGTTGAAGGGTCTAAGTGGAAGATGACATTAGAGGGTAGAAGGCACTTGCTATGAGTAGGAAGGAGAGGGCACATTTGGGGCAGGGAATGAAGAGTAGAGGAAGTGCCCCCCTGTACTGTAGAACCTAATAAGGATAAAGCCTTGTAGTTGGGGGGATCCCAACCTTGTGTCCATCTCACGCCTCGTTCCTTGTCTCCTGCAGTGGCTTTCAGAGGGCCAGACTCAGGCTTCCGTGTACCAGCAAGCAGAGAATGGCAAGACCGAACTGTCCCTGATGCATTTTGCCATCACAAACCCGCACTGGCAGCCCCCCCTGGAAAGCTCTGTCTTCATTGGGCACCTAAAGGAGAAGGTTCAGCAGGATGCGGCCAATGCTCCACCTGCCCAGCAGATTCTGTGTGATGCTCCCATTTGCAGCTCCTTCCTATCCAATGAGTCTGGGACAGCGGTCAGTACTTCCTTGTGTTCAGGCCACCTGGGGCATGGCTGCCCACAGTTACAGTTGTAATGGCCTTGGGGGACTGGGGTAATATATGGAATATTTGTGTTTAAGGGACTGGGCATGCTACTGTGCCATGGGGTTGCCTTGCCGTTATGGCTAACTCTCCCCAAATCCTGGTTATTTGTGTAGTCACAGTCTTCCTCCTTGTCTCTATGCAGCCAGATAACCTTTTGGCCAGTGTCCTCGTCCATCCAGTCTTAACTGCTAGTGGCCTGCCTACCAGAGACCGGCGCTTTGCCCAGCCAACCACAACAGCCTCAGCGGCGGCCAGCGTGCTTGCCTCCCTTTCCGGCTCACAGTTTTCTGGACGCCATCTTGGCGCAAATGCCCACAGCTCAATGTACCGCAGTGACCAGACCCTCCAGCAGGAGAGGTGAGATATTGACCTGGTCGGGTTCTCGGTCTTCTCATGAGCCTGACTTGCCGATTTCATTGGGTTCCAAGAATAAGAAAGACGTTTAGGGTTGTACGATGCAAATGGGGAGCCTCGGGGGGTTCAGTTCTTTCAGTTGATGGCTTGTGTGTCTCTCCTCAGCATGTCTCAGAGTGACTCCCAGCAGAAGAACATGTCTCGCTCCTCTCTCTTTGCCTCAGAGTTTGCCTCTGCTGAGATGAGTCTGCACGCCATATACATGCATGAGGTGAGCTTCCTCCAGGGGGCGCTGTAGGGGCCTCGGACCAATAACAGCCTTGGTGCTAGTCCTGCCGTCTCTGGGATTCGGGGGATGACTTTGAATTGACCTGGAAACGTTCTGAATGTTGTTCTTCTTTATTTATTGCACCCCATTGGCTGCTAGGTGCACCAGAATCAAGGAATCACTCAGCGCCCCCTAGGGATGTGGCAGGCTTCTGAGCTCTCACCCCATCAGAGGCAGCAGACAGGTAGGTCATGTGGGCACTGTACTTCCTGATTAACCCTTTCCCTGTAGGACTGCGAGTGGCGGATCATTATCCAGAACCTTCTGTCCACTAGAGATCCTACCGCTAACCTATGTCACAACAGAATCATTCCTACCCCATTATAATCTTTTCCAGCAACGAGATCGGGTTCTCGGTCCGGATATCGGGGTCTGCAACTCGGGGGTTGGGAAGAGGAGGAGCAGCTGCACAAGGTGGATGAGAGGAGCCCCCCCCAGGCACCTTCTGTGGGACCCAGCACAAGTGGCAGCAACAGCAGCTAATGTGCCTTACTGGGGCCTGGGTGAGTGGTGAGAGAGGACAGTATTCCATTGGGGGGTGCCAGGGGCATTACAGGGGGGCAGTGCAACAAATGGGCAGGTAAGTGTTTACTGACCCAGAGCTGATTATGAGAGTTCAACCTCTGCTTATTCCAGGCTTTTCTCTCTTTGGTTCTGTCCCACAAAGGTCCCTTGAATAAGAGCTGAAGTGGATCTGGACCGGGTCTCGGACATTCTGGGAGGAGGACCATAAAGACGACCTCTTTCCATTCTTGTTTTTGGGACATTTCTTGCTGCTGTGCTGCCATGTATATTGCCTTGCTGCTCATGGATTCACGGTTACTCATCGTTTTGGGGAGAATTCAGTGTTTTTTTGCAGTTCTTATTTACAGGATGAGGTGCAGTGCTGTCTCCCTGCCAGGAGGGGGTGCTGTGACCCACTTACTATTTTGCTAGAGGAGAGAGCGGCGCACAATAAGCTAATCCCCGTATGTAAAGGAAGAGTATTTATTTACAGTGTTATTTTTATTTACTTGCACTCATTGGGGATTGGAGGAAAGTGCAAGTTCTTCAGGGAACTTTGATTTGCTAGAATGTCATTAATATTTGGAATCAAGAAGCGATTGGTTCCCTAATCATAAAGCTCCGCCTTCTCACCTATGGTCCCTTCCAAGTGGGCACAGCCTGGTCACCGTGAGTGCAGTGACCCCTACAGGAGTGGTGAGGAACTGAGCTTACTGTGGGCCAAGGTGGCCCCGTGCTTCCTACAGGGAACCCCCCCTTGGCCTCTGCATATCATGGCGGCCCGTTCCACTGCACTAACTATAGGGGTGACTGGGAGGAGTGTGACGAGCCAGAGAAGTGCCTTTGGAACAAGAGAGAGTGGCCTTGGGGCACAAAGGAGTCAGGCTGTGGGCCATTGCGTTACCCCCCTAAGGTGTCATCAGCATTTTGGGGTGAAAAAAAACCCAAGTTAGACAGTTTGACCCACAGGCTGAGTTTGAAAATGGGGTTCAAAAAGGAACTTGGGTTCCAAGATGTGAAGGGCCCCGGGTTCCTTGAGAATGGCCTTAGAGTAATAAAAGTACTTATCACATTGGGTATGCTGAAATGCTGTTGTTGAACTAGAGCTCTCAGAAACCTTAAGGAACTGTCACTGCTGCCTGAAGAGCATTATGGGAAAATTATGAACCCAGATTACCAGTCACATGCACCTACTGCTGTCTCTGTTTAGGGTAGAACTCCTGGGTCGCTGGTACCACGCCCAGATTGTGGCCAATCCCTATTTATTCAGAAATGCCTGGAAATTGGAAGAACCCCAGAAGAACCTTATGGGTATGGGCAGGCTCTGTCCATTCACAGGTACTGTAGGAAGCAATGGCCTTTCATACTTGGACATATTGGTCGTACCATGGTCTGGTAACATTGCTGGGGCTCATTTACCCAAAACCTACACAGTTTCCCATAATTCCCATACTGGGAAGGCAGGGATCCATCCTACACCTGAGAATGAAATACAATCCCATGTGGACCATGTGCCCAAGAAACCCTGTGATTTTCCACCTTGTATTTGAAAGTGATAGAAACCCAACAGTGTGTAGGTTCCCATCCTTTGCCCCATGATGTTCTGTCCAGTAATCTTTGCACTTAATGACCATAATATGTAAGAACGTTCTAGATCCCAAGGAACACTCGCTGAGGAGCCATTCATGTTGGAAAGTCCAACTGGAGACCATTAGGATCCCAACTCTTTATCCTGAAGGCCAACAAAACCCACTCCCAATGGTACGTTGTCCCACCCTGGTGTCCATCAACACTCACCGAGTGACTACGTTCAATATGGCAGCTTCGTATCTGACCCATGTTCCGGATGCCCATAATCTGCCATCACCAACAATATGGTCTCTTTCTGCCAAACCCTAACAAGCACAAGAAGTCATGGACAACATCATATCTGGCCTGAAAGACTCATTGAGCCAATAATATATTCCTGTTGTTTCTGGAAGTTGACCAGTATTGAGCCAACATCGTGGTCCCCATAGACTCAAGGAGCTGACGTACCTCACCTGGGGGGGCAGTATCACATGTGCGGGGTGGGGTGCAGCAAGGAGCCGAGCACTATGCCCAGCGTGTTGCGTTGCTATGGGAATGTAGCTCTTGTTTCTCGGCCCAGTGAATGGACTTCCAGCGGAGGTGGACTTGGGACTCTAAAGCCAGAAACAGCTCTTAGTTTGTTTTTACATTCTGATAAATTATTGTCTGCTGGGGGGGGGGGTATTCTTATTACTTTGGTGCTTTGGAGCGAGGGCTGTACGGTTTCTTACGCTGAATCTGATTGGTTCAGAGTGTGACTGTTCCAGGTTGGTTTTCTGCATTTAAATATTGTGTTACGGAGAAACTGGTGCCAAACCCAACTCTTTCGGTGTAAATGTGGTTCAGTCTCTCCTTAGTCACCGGGCCGGCAAATACCATGGCTTTTGGGCCACAGGGTACCCACTGTACATCTTATTACTTGGCTAAGGTGTAGGAGAACCTCTGGGAGTACTGGTCTGTACAAAAGAATAGGAAATGAGTGGCATTAAGGGGCAACCTGGCAGAACCTTGGCATCGATCCTTCAGTAGAATGGTAGCAGTCAAAACTGCCCCAACAGTCCCCCTCAATAACAGTCCCTGGGGTGCCCTAAGGGCCAGGGAGAAGCATTTGCCCATATTTTTTATCCACACCATCAATAGGGGGAATGGTTATTTAGTAAGTCCTTGTGGAAGAAGCTGTTGTTCAAAATGGAGGCAGAAGGTAAGATGAAGGTCTGGGACTTAATTGGAAACTATAGAACAGAAAGTGGGGTAAATTCTCAAACATAATGACAGGGCCAGGTTCTGTAGAGGGCAGATAATATACAGCGGTGCTGGGACAGGGGTTAGGAGGTACCAGGAGGTTCCAATGGATCTAGTTAGAGGCCCAGGAGATCTGGACATTTAGAGAAGAAAGTAGGGAGAGGTAAAGCCAAGAGGTCGGCCTGCAGAGGGCAGTAGGAAACATATCCGCCATATTTTCTGTCTGGGGGTAGCAGATGGAGGTGCCCTAACCCCACAAACCTTGCTGTGGGCAGGGTGCCCCCTGTGTGCCCATTGTGTTGGGGTGCACTACAGTTCCGGGCCCCAGCCTGGCTCATTTGCAATAAATGTTTACATACTTGTAAGAAATGAGTCTTGTGTTATTTGCATCTATCTGCCCCACTACGGGCAATTTGCCCCTTCCCCTGCTTCCTTGGCAGCGACACTTGGAGATTCTCATCCCTAGGGCATGTTGTGTAGATCTGAGCTTCCCAAGATCAACAGATCCGGTAACTTTATTCCATCCCTCTCCCAGGCCAATTACTCCTCTTATTACCCCCATAGTGTGGGGCATGTTCCTGACCCCAAGCCCCTCTGTGCTTTAAAGGGCAAGTAGCACCTCGACTTGAAAGTATATGTATATATGTGAATATAATGTTCCACCGCAGAGGGTTACATGGACATGGGGATGTGCCTATCTATCTGCATGGAGTCTGTATGGTGGTCCTGTGTGTGAGTAGGGGGGTCCTGTGTGTGAGTAGGGGGGTCCTGTGTGTGAGTGGGGGGATCCTGTGTGTGAGTAGGGGGGTCCTGTGTGTGAGTAGGGGGGTCCTGTGTGTGAGTGGGGGGGGTCCTGTGTGTGAGTGGGGGGGGGGTCCTGTGTGTGAGTGGGGGGATCCTGTGTGTGAGTAGGGGGGTCCTGTGTGTGAGTGGGGGGGTCCTGTGTGTGAGTAGGGGGGTCCTGTGTGTGAGTAGGGGGGTCCTGTGTGTGAGTGGGGGGGGGTCCTGTGTGTGAGTAGGTGGGTCCTGTGTGTGAGTGGGGGGGTCCTGTGTGTGAGTGGGGGGGGTCCTGTGTGTGAGTAGAGGGGCCTGTGTGTGAGTGGGGGGGGGGTCCTGTGTGTGAGTAGAGGGGCCTGTGTGTGAGTGGGGGGGGGGTCCTGTGTGTGAGTAGGGGGGTCCTGTGTGTGAGTAGAGGGGCCTGTGTGTGAGTAGGGGGGTCCTGTGTGTGAGTGGGGGGGGGTCCTGTGTGTGAGTAGGGGGGCCTGTGTGTGAGTGGGGGGGGTCCTGTGTGTGAGTAGGGGGGCCTGTGTGTGAGTAGGGGGGCCTGTGTGTGAGTGGGGGGGGTCCTGTGTGTGAGTGGGGGGGTCCTGTGTGTGAGTAGGGGGGCCTGTGTGTGAGTGGGGGGGGGATCCTGTGTGTGAGTGGGGGGGTCCTGTGTGTGAGTAGGGGGGTCCTATTCCATTCTGTACTGGGAGTAGGTAGGGTCAATATGCCGAAGGGAGAGGCAGAGCCCTAACAATTACACCTCATGTCAATATTTAATCATTTTTAGTGTTTACTTAAGGGATGTCCAACCAACCAACTGCAACTCCCAGCATCCTTGCTAAACCCCCAGCAGCAGAATTACGGCCAAGGCCTGTCAGTCAGGAGGTGCTTGGGAATCCTCCCAATCAGAGTGGCCCATTTATTGACACTGTGCCCCCCAGGCAGGGCTGCTCCCAATAAAAGAGACCACTTGCAAGGCTGCTCCATGTTCCTGGGTTCAATACATTCAGGCATTTTGGGGCTGCCCATTATTATTCGTTTTCCCATGAATCTGAGCCCCGGGGGGGGGGGGGCACAGGGCATTGTTCTTATGTATCTGTCCTTCCCAGCAGCTTCCATCATTTCTCTCTCCGCTCCTGTAGGGACATGGACTGGCACCGCACCCTTGTGGTCACTTCCTGGGTCCTAAGTGTGATGCCAAAGATGTCCTCGTGGTATCTGTTCTGGTCCTGTGGGGGCAACAGAGGAATTAGGAGGGTGCGGAGGTATTAGCTGTCCTGGTACATCAGTCCCACCACACTAACCATCTGTAGGTACTTGGCTACTTACCCTCAGTTCCCCAATAAACTCTCCGGCCTCCACGATGCTCATGTCCCCCTGAGACACAAGGATCAGCTGAACTGTTTGCAGAACATCTGTGGCCATTGTGACGTCGCCACATATATACATGTGGCCCCCGCTCTGACACAGAACGTCATACACCTCACACGCCAGTTGTGTGCGCAAAATATCCTGCACGTAGGTCTGATGGGGGAGAAGCAGAACATACACCCAGTGTGTAATTATTCCTGGGAGCTGGGGCACAACACCATAATACCCAGGGATACAGACTGATACAAGAACTGCAAGGGACCCTAGGCACAGGCGAGGGAAATCTAGGTGTGAACAAAGGATTATGGGTACAGCAGAAGGAAAGATCCCCAAAGACTTCATTATGATACCCAACCCCTATGGTAAAAGATGGAAGGAAGCCCAATCAGAAGGGAAGAACGTACAAACATTAGATCAGAGAGAGCTGAGCAAGGAAGGACAAAGTCTTGTGTAGATGCCAGAAGATGGCCCGTTTGGTCTTACCTTGGGCATGCCAGGCTCCCGGGAGAAGGCCGTGTAGATGTCACTCAGGGCTCCTTTGTTTTTGGCTTCTTGGGTCTCCTCTTTGTAGATGTGATCAAGTTCTGCACATCGGCAGCCGAAGACCAGGGTCATGTTGCCGGGCACTTGATCTGAAACAGAAGGCTATGAGATGGTAGCCCCTTGGTGTCTTCTTGGCTCACACTGATCAGTCAGTAGATATCAGTCGGATATTTATCTACAACCCTATAACCATACCCTCCCTCTGCCAACACCACCTATGCCAACCTCCATTAGAGGGTGCATTCATTAGTCCCACCCTTTCCAACCCTTCCCAATCTCCCTTGGCCTTGGCCCTACTATTAGACATGGGAAGTGAGGGATCAATTGAGGTCACTAAGGCCAGTTGGAAGAGGCAGGTCTCATACATGGGACCTGGACCTGCCCTTATGTTTAGTGATATCAAAACTCAATCTCCAATCATTTAATACCCAGTTAGCCCCCCCCACCCAGCATTATTATTACAATATTTATATCCCAAAAGAACTTCATTATTGATTAAGTGCTAAAGAATCGTTACTCGGAATAAGGTATTCATTAAATAAGGAGATCCATGGGGAATTTTGTCCTCCAGTGTCTATAAACTGGGAGTGGCCAAGAGATCCATCTGGAAATAACTAGGTGAAACTAGCCAATGAAGCGATGCTTCCAATAAGTGTCCCCCATGGAAGTTCTGGAAATGAGATCCAATAGGTGCCCCCCATGGAAGTTCTGGAAATGAGATCCAATAGGTGCCCCCCATGGATGCTCTGGGAATTAGATCCAATAGGTGCCCCCCATGGATGCTCTGGGAATTAGATCCAATTGGTGCCCCCCATGGATGCTCTGGGAATTAGATCCAATAGGTGCCCCCCATGGATGCTCTGGGAATTAGATGCAATATGTGCCCCCCATGGATGCTCTGGGAATTAGATCCAATAGGTGCCCCCTGTGGATGTTCTGGGAATTAGATCCAATAGGTGCCCCCGTGGATGTTCTGGGAATTAGATCCAATAGGTGCCCCCATGGATGTTCTGGGAATTAGATCCAATAGGTGCCCCTGTGGATGTTCTGGGAATTAGATCCAATAGGTGCCCCCATGGATGTTCTGGGAATTAGATCCAATAGGTGCCCCCATGGATGTTCTGGGAATTAGATCCAATAGGTGCCCCCATGGATGTTCCGGGAATTAGATCCAATAGGTGCCCCCATGGATTTTCTGGGAATTAGATCCAATAGGTGCCCCCATGGATGTTCTGGGAATTAGATCCAATAGGTGCCCGTGGATGTTCTGGGAATAAGATCCAATAGGTGCCCCCCGTGGATGTTCTGGGAATTAGATCCAATAGGTGCCCCCATGGATGTTCTGGGAATTAGATCCAATAGGTGCCCCCATGGATGTTCTGGGAATAAGATCCAATAGGTGCCCCCCGTGGATGTTCTGGGAATTAGATCCAATAGGTGCCCCCATGGATGTTCTGGGAATTAGATCCAATAGGTGCCCCCCGTGGATGTTCTGGGAATTAGATCCAATAGGTGCCCCCGTGGATGTTCTGGGAATTAGATCCATTAGGTGCCCCCATGGATGTTCTGGGAATTAGATCCAATAGGTGCCCCCCGTGGATGTTCTGGGAATTAGATCCAATAGGTGCCCCCCGTGGATGTTCTGGGAATTAGATCCAATAGGTGCCCCCCGTGGATGTTCTGGGAATTAGATCCATTAGGTGCCCCCATGGATGTTCTGGGAATTAGATCCAATAGGTGCCCCCCATGGATGTTCACAGCCAGATAGAGCGTGGCGCACATTGAGGGCACCAGGGCTAAGATAACTTACTCACTAGAGGGCGCTACTAAGCCATCACACCAGGTGTAGGAGGTTATACACCAACTTACCATTATTTTCAATTTCATAAAGTTGCTGCTGCCAGAAGCCCCGGAATGGGGCAATTCCAGTGCCAGGACCCACCAGAATGCATGGGGCAGTTTTGTCAGATGGCAAATGAAATGTTGGAGCTCTGTGGGGAGACTAAAAGTAAGTACATGGGCACCCCAAAATCATCTAGCAATCACTATGGAACAAGCAGGGGAGACAGTCCAACAATGGAGTCACTGGAGATAGTGGGTGGAACAATGGGCTCTGGGGCCCTCAAGAGTCATCATCTTGATTCTATATCCCCTGTACCTGGTGGCCCCATTGAATGGTGGGCTCTGGGCCCGTCTGTACGAGATGCCCCATTGAATGGTGGGCTCTGGGCCCGTCTGTACGAGATGCCCCATTGAATGGTGGGCTCTGGGCCCGTCTGAACGAGATGCCCCATTGAATGGTGGGCTCTGGGCCCGTCTGTATGAGATGAACCCATTGAATGGTGGGCTCTGGGCCCGTCTGTACGAGATGCCCCATTGAATGGTGGGCTCCTGTACGAGATGCCCCATTGAATGGTGGGCTCCTGTATGAGATGACCATTGAATGGTGGGCTCTGGGCCCCATTGAATGGTGGGCTGGGTCTGTAGATGCCCATTGAATGGTGGGCTCTGGGCCCGTCTGGGGCCCATCTGTACGAGATGAACTATTGAATGCCCCATTGAATGGTGGGCTCTGGCCCGTCTGTACGAGATGCCCCATTGAATGGTGGGCTCTGGGCCCAGTCTGTACGTGATGCCCCATTGAATGGTGGGCTCTGGGCCCGTCTGTATTAGATGAACCATTGAATGGTGGGCTCTGGGCCAGTCTGTATGAGATGCCCCATTGAATGGTGGGCTCTGGTTCAGTCTGTACGAGATGCCCCATTGAATGGTGGGCTCTGGGCCCGTCTGTATGAGATGCACCATTGAATGGTGGGCTCTGGGCCTGTCTGTACGAGATGCCCCATTGAATGGTGGGCTCTGGGCCAGTCTGTACGAGATGCCCCATTGAATGGTGGGCTCTGGGCCCGTCAGTACGAGATGCCCCATTGAATGGTGGGCTCTGGGCCAGTCTGTACGAGATGCCCCATTGAATGGTGGGCTCTGGGCCCGTCTTTATGAGATGAACCATTGAATGGTGGGCTCTGGGCCCGTCTGTATGAGATGAACCATTGAATGGTGGGCTCTGGGCCCGTCTGTACGAGATGCCCCATTGAATGGTGGGCTCTGGGCCCGTCTGTACGAGATGAACCATTGAATGGTGGGCTCTGGGCCAGTCTGTACGAGATGCCCCATTGAATGGTGGGCTCTGGGCCCGTCTGTATGAGATGAACCATTGAATGGTGGGCTCTGGGCCCGTCTGTATGAGATGAACCATTGAATGGTGGGCTCTGGGCCCGTCTGTATGAGATGAACCATTGAATGGTGGGCTCTGGGCCCGTCTGTACGAGATGCCCCAATGGGAGCTCTTCAATAAGGGGTGAGATTTGGGGTTGCGTGGGGAAGGGGGTAACAGATATAAAGCAGAGATATCTTAGAACCAAATGGGCACTGGAAGAGTAGGGGTTTGCTATACAGAAGGCTAAAGGTCTGGGAAAGCTGCAATAACCCAGGAAGGGGAGGCTGAGGGCAAATATAGGGCTTTAATTGAAGAAGGAATATCTGGGAAACTGCTGTAATTTCATAGAATAAGGCAGTGGGGTATAATTTTTTCACATCTTTAAATGGACTGGGCAGTAGCAGGACAGAGGGGGCAACTTACCCACGGACAAAACATGGCACAGAGTCCCCGGCAGCCAACTGGTCCAGCCAAGTAGAGCAGACGCCATAGTGCAGGGGCCCTTTATTGTCTGCCATGGAGAGACAGCAGTGATTATTAGTGTGAGACCCCGGATGTACATCTACATGAGACATGAAATGCCCCATGTGTGGTACCTACCCTGCGTATGATAGGACACCACAGCCACAGTGAGGTGGATCTGCCCTGGGCAAACGTCCGAGGAGGAGCTGATGGAGTAGTAGCGCGGCTGCAGGAGGGGCAGTTGGGTCAGTAGCAGGGAGCTGGGGAGACTCACCGATGGAAACTCCTCCAGAACCTCCACCAAAGTGGGACACCGAAACCACTTCCACTCCTCGTACAGCCTGGAATCCTGAGAGTCAAAGAATATGGAGACGTGACAGTGGGTACTTACAGGTTAGTATTAGATTTACCCACATCTAGTAACCCATAGCAACCAATAAGATATTTCTTTTCAAACAGCCTCCCAGAAAATGCTGCCTATTCATTGGTTGTTGAGGCTTGCTAGACAAGTGGAAAATTTAAGACCATTTATTACATAACCTTCTATAGACTGAGGATCCCCAACCTGGGCTGATGTCTCCCATATCCTAATGTTGCCTATCCTGTGTCCCCCGTCCCCTCCTGTACCCGCCATAGTGCAAGACTGTCCTGTATTTCTATTCCCTCTGTAGTCCAGACAAAAAGCCCCATCTTGGGCTACAATCTCAACTCAACTCTACTGAGAGTCATCATCTTGATTCTGTATCTCCTGTACCCAACTGGTGACCCCTTCTGGTTCTCTATACCCTATGCCTGACTACTGTCCCAATCCTGTCTGGCTCTGTCTTTATTCTCTATCATCACCTGTACCTGACTAGTTGCCCTTTCTTGGTTCTGTATCCACTACCAGACTGGTGGCCCCATCCTGATTCTTTATCTCCCACCTAACTGGTGACCCCACCTGGATCTCTCTCTCCCTTGTGATTCATGACCCCAACCGATGACTCCAACCTGAGCCTCCATTTCCCATACTGGACTAGTGACCCCATTCTAGTTCTCCACAACCTGCAGTTGATTGGTGGCCCCATGTTACCTCTACCTGTATTTGGGTGGTGGCCCAATCCTGCTTCCCCATCCCCTGTACCTGACTAGTTGCCCTATCCTGGTTCTGCTGGTTCTGTATCTACTACCAGACTGGTGGCCCCATCCTGATTCTTTATCTCCCACCTAACTGGTGACCCCACCTGGATCTCTCTCTCCCTTGTGATTTATGACCCCAACTGATGACTCCAGCCTGAGCCTCCATTTCCCATACTGGACTAGTGACCCCATTCTTGTTCTCTACAACCTGCAGTTGATTGGTGGCCCAGTGCTACCTCTACCTGTATTTGGGTGGTGGCCCAATCCTGCTTCCCCATCCCCTGTACCTGACTGAGAGTTTCCATTCTCCGTTTCTCCTCTAGATCCTCGCACAGCACACTGAGGAGCTGCAACAGCTGAGGTGTAGGAGGGGTAGTAATATCCAGATAATTGGTAAGTGCCTGCTTCAGGGTACAGGGAGGTATTCTAGTGTCTGAGAGCCATTTCATCTTCTGACTGGTGCCAAACCCTGTGGGCAGAATTGGCATTTGAGAGGCAGTCAGTACAGAGTATTGGCCAATAGGGAGGTAGTCAATATACAGTACTGGCTATAGACAACTGGGCAAGAAGCACAGGCAATTAGGGGGCTGAACAGATCCAAATGGGGGGTTTAGTGCATACACATTTGACCAGACGGAGAATTGTGAGAAGAAGACTCTTACTGTTATTTTGATCAGTGTTGAGTGTCTCCACCTGTATCGTGTCATTGGAAGGAGGAGGATCTTCCACTCTCTCCAACAAAGCCACCACCAGTTCCTCTCGGTTACATGGGAAGATCCCCAGGTGATCCCCAGGGCAGTAACTCAGTTCCGGCTGCTCCTCAATGCTGAGCTTAACCAAGATGGTGGAACGGCTGTGTGGAAGGAAAGTACACAAATTCAAATTGCTTTCAGAAGCTGGAGAACCAGCCTTGATCTGGTGGAGTCATCGGCTCACCTGGACTTCTCGCTCTGCAAGTTCTCCCTAGAAATGAATTTGGCCTCCGAGACTTTCCTTCTGTGAACCTGGCTGAGGCCTAGAGAGATCAACCAAGAGCGAAAAAATACATTATTATTGGTACCTCCATCCCCTAATGCCCCAGGGTGAGTGGGTATCTCTGTACCGGGAGTGGGATCGTTATACCTTTTAATGACACGGGGTGAGTGGTTATAGCGGGAGGTAGTTGCTGAGACAAGGGCCATAAGGGGGATAAAGGATGATGGACACAGAAGATATTTCAGCAAGGAAACATTTCACTCTTTTATCCATGACCTCTTTTCCTCACTTTGCCCCATTTATATAGAACATTGGTAGCCTTTGCTATAGTATCGCTGACATTGGCAGGTCCAGATTGGCAAATGACACTGTAATACCCTGCTATATTCTGGTGGCAGCTATTGGATTTTTATGGTTTGGCCTTGTTGGATTTGGAGTTCTCCATGAGGGTCTTGTTGGACTTGGAGTTCTCCATGGGGGACTTGTTGGAATTGGAGTTCTCCATGGGGGACTTGTTGGATTCGGAGTTCTCCATGGGGGACTTGTTGGACTTGGAGTTCTCCATGGGGGACTTGCTGGAGTTGGAGTTCTCCATGGGGGACTTGCTGGAGTTGGAGTTCTCCATGGGGGACTTGTTGGACTTGGAGTTCTCCATGGGGGACTTGCTGGAGTTGGAGTTCTCCATGGGGGATTTGTTGGACTTGGAGTTCTCCATGGGGGACTTGTTGGATGTGGAGTTCTCCATGGGGGACTTGTTGGACTTGGAGTTCTCCATGGGGGACTTGTTGGACTTGGAGTTCTCCATGGGGGATTTGCTGGAGTTGGAGTTCTCCATGGGGGACTTGCTGGAGTTGGAGTTCTCCATGGGGGACTTGCTGGAGTTGGAGTTCTCCATGGGGGGGCTTGTTGGGCTTGGCGTTCTCCTTGAGGGGCTCCTTGTTGGAGTTGGACTTCTGGGGATATGCCAAGATGTATCCAAACTAAAGTAGAGTTCAATGGACCAGTGCAATCTAAGTGTAAGATGAATAAATGTCAGTGTATGAAATTTTTGGGGTATGTATAGTGGGTACCTGTGATGAGGTCGGGCGCTGAGACCTGGATGGACAGCCGGTGCTGGGACCTCTTCCAGTTGCCTTTGGCTTGGAACAAGTCATTGACTATAAGGTCTGGGTCATCTCCAACGCAGAAGGTGTCGCAGGCAGCCTGGGGTGGGGCAGAGGGAACAGAGGGGAAATTGCGTTCGTTATAGGGTTTAATTATCAGGCTCCTGCACAGCGCTGTAAGGAAATTAGCAATACGGATATCTCGTTATGGGATCCCTGCCATGTTTATTCATTCCACAAGTTGGTGGCAACCGGCCATATTTATATAACGACTTGCACTTAGTCATAGGCACTGCCCTCGGCTCTTTCTAGCAACCCAGGGCGGGGGGCTCAGCAGGTGGTTCCAGTGGGGGGGCACAGCTGTGTTTTTAATAAGGACCCCTCCCTCCTTATCTATTTCCACTTCCCCCTCTCTGGTGCTGGAAATGCAAGGGATTGTGGGAGGGTAACAGGTCTGACCTTTGTAATGTTTACCCAGCAGAGACCCTCCCAAGCCCATGGCAGGGGGGACGACATGATAGGGCTCAGAATGTTCCAGAAGAACATAATTACACACCAGGCAACAATGCCTCACCCCTTTAATACCGGCAACATAATGAATCCACACCCTACATGGCTCAGCACCCATGTTCAAAATCAGCAGGCAAGAATTCCAGATCACCCATATAAAGTATCCTCCAGGGGCTGATGGTAGTTCCCCACACAACTCTGGGGCAGGGTTGGAGGATCTCTGAAGATCTCTGCAGATGGAAATTAACTGAGGAGCAGTGAGAGCTTGCTGAACCCCAACTCCCTCTAGGATTTCTCTCTTGGAATCAAGTAAATTGAGGATCCCAAGGTCTACTAACCTACGGCATCAAAGGTGAGAAGATCAGATGAGCTGCTCTCCTTCCATGGGATGCTTTGTGCAACCTGGAAGATCTATAGAACATGGATCTGTAGATCTGGGGTGGGAATGCCTTCAGGTGTTGGGAAACGCTTCTCCCACACAGGAATGTAGGTGAGGGGCAGGTTTTGAGGCAGAGGAGGTCAGCAGGTAGGTTTGGACCCCTCCCACTATTAACCCTGAAATTCATTTACTGATTTATCACAAAGCAGAAAACTTTATTGTCTCTGAGCAAATATTTGTCTAATTCAGTTGATTCCACCAAAGCCCACCAGACCAGGGGCATCTCTCGCAACTTCAGAGTACAGTGCCCGCCCAGTAACTGCCCCAGAGATATACTAGAGTTTTTGGATCTATTTCTCCCAGCTGCTCTCCTGTTTGGATTTCAGGTGGTCTGACGTGCATTGGCTTTGCATCTGACCAATTTCCCCCCCCCCCCCTTGCTAAATGCCCAAAACTTTCTCAGTGGACATCAGGACCAGGAACACCTTCTCACCTTGAATACAGCTTTGGCCCAAATTCTAAAGGAGTCCTCCTGTCCACAGAGCTCGTCGCCTTCTCCCATCTCCATGATCCTCTCTCCCCCGAGTTCTTCCAGCCTCGTGTCCACAGCATGGCCAAATGCACAGAAATGGGGGTAGGCCCGGGACCCCAAGCCAAAAACTGAGAACCTGTTAGCAGAGGGAGTAAATACACTGCAGGCGTTATGACCCGCAGGGAATGCTGGGAGTTGCAGTACAGCTACATGCTATGTTCCTCTTAGCTAGTTTGCATTCCATGTACTATGAGCACCCCAGTATTTTATTTGTACTTGCAGTGAGACATTGGTTTCCCCCAGTGCTGTGTGTATGAGGGTACCTGAGGGTGCCCAGGGGCCCCGCGCTGTCTGTGTTACTAGATTCTTTCCTTTTATTCTTCCAGGAGGAGACGAGCTGGTCCCCTTGGGACACACTGTTAAACCGGATCTTGTAGCTCCTACAACAACACAACAGTTATAGGTCATTGAACTGGAAATATGGATGCTAAGGTCCTCCAATCAGATCTTTGCTTGTTATTAATATGCATTTCTATTGATTTGGGGGAGAAGTAGGAAAAACAACATACCAGTAACCCCTTTACACTCACATATTAAATCTGAACTTCTACTGGGCATTTTGGCTGAAGGGAATGGTAGGTAAGTTGCCTAATGAGTTGTTTTTGGAAAGGCAGATTCAATTTAAGGTGGGGTCCCCCCCCAACTTAGTAACTTGCGTGGTGTCGGGGAGAGACAAACCGAGGAAGGTCCTAATGGGAGAAGATAGGAGAAGGATGAAATTGAATATGAAGAAAGAACAAGGGGCAATAGATAATATACAGCCCCCATGTCTGACAAGTGGCAATGCTAGGAAGATATTGTAGTAGTAGAACATGAGAGAAGAGAGAAGAAGGCAGTAATGGGTTAAAAATAAACTGGGACAGAAAAGAAGCAGGGACTGAAACAGTCCATTCAAGAATAGGGGAAGATGAACTTATGATATATTGTGGTGGTATACTGGAGGGGCAGGAGAAAAAATGGAGATGAAGAACGGTTAGGAAAGACGAGAGTATGAAGATATCAAGAAGTACTGCAGTAGGAGATGGGAGAAGATGGAGGAGAAAATAAGAGGTGAGGGGGAAAATGATGCACCTAAACACGAGGCAGAAGACTGGGAAAGTGAAAAAGAAAACAAGGGAAAGCAAAGGATGAAATGATTGCAAGAATATACCCAAGAATGGGGTCAGGGCAAAGTGGGAGATGGGAGAAGATAAGGCCAAGGAATGAGAAGAGAGGTAACTGATAAAGCGGGTTGCCCTAGAGTTGCCCTAGAATATTATTGTTGTAGAAGACAGGAAAGCCAAGGAGACGGGAGATAAAGGCAGCCATTCCCAGTAAGTTGGTGGAGAAATAAAAGAAATGAGAGAGTAAAAGAAAAGAAAAAGAGACAGTCCTCACCCAGTCCTACAAAGAGATGTTGCTGATAAATGATGGGAGAAAAGAGAGTGGAAGAAAAGGGAAAAAAATATGGAAAATGCCAGTGGAAGGCAATAACCAGCCTTACACCCCTGCCACACAAGCCCTACTATTGTCCAGTTGTACACCAGGTATATACTGAATAAGCCTCAGGTCATGGTGAGACAGTCACTATTTGGGGGCAATAACTGCTCCGAGTCTATAAAGCACTTACTTCTGCTGTTCTGGAGCCAGGGCCAATGTGCTGGGGGAGGTCATCTCCATCAGTTCCCGAGCAAAAGCCTACAGAGAAACAGGGAAGGACAATAGAGATTGGTCTCAGGTTGGTGCCACATACAGTCTGGGGAACCGACTGTCTCTAAAGCTTAGGGACAGCAATGGAGCTAACAAGATGGTGGGTCATACAGGACTAGTCTGGCACAATGATCAGATTCTATAGGGGCCCATGCAAGGCAGATTGACCCCCACAGTTTAGGGAGACCATTTACCATTGGTGTTATACTTGGGAAGAGCAAACACAAACCCATCAAATAATCTGACACAGCGGTGAATCGTCTTGTGCACCTGGGAAGGAATCCGCTTAACTTGGTCACTGCCAGTCTATTCCAGCCAACCCAAGGCCCCAGCAGAACTGGCTCATGTAGAGGGACCTACAAGGACATACACGTACCTCCCCATTTTCTGCCAACCCAAGGCCCCCAGCAGAACTGGCTCATGTAGAGGGACCTACAAGGACATACACGTACCTCCCCATTTTCTGCCAACCCAAGGCCCCCAGCAGGACTGGCTCATGTAGAGGGACCTACAAGGACATACATGTACCTCCCCATTTTCTGCCAACCCAAGGCCCCCAGCAGAACTGGCTCATGTAGAGGGACCTACAAGGACATACACGTACCTCCCCATTTTCTGCCAACCCAAGGGCCCCAGCAGAACTGGCTCATGTAGAGGGACCTACAAGGACATACACGTACCTCCCCATTTTCTGCCAACCCAAGGCCCCCAGCAGAACTGGCTCATGTAGCCGGACCTACAAGGACATACACGTACCCCCCCATTTTCTGCCAACCCAAGGCCCCCAGCAGAACTGGCTCATGTAGCCGGACCTACAAGGACATACACGTACCTCCCCATTTTCTGCCAACCCAACGCCCCCAGCAGAACTGGCTCATGTAGAGGGACCTACAAGGACATACACGTACCTCCCCATTTTCTGCCATCCCAAGGCCCCAGCAGAACTGGCTCATGTAGAGGGACCTACAAGGACATACATGTACCTCCCCATTTTCTGCCAACCCAAGGGCCCCAGCAGAACTGGCTCATGTAGAGGGACCTACAAGGACATACACGTACCTCCCCATTTTCTGCCAACCCAAGGCCCCCAGCAGAACTGGCTCATGTAGCCGGACCTACAAGGACATACACGTACCTCCCCATTTTCTGGAGGGTCCCCATTACCAAATGTGCTGGTGACCACAAGAACCAGAGTCTCGTGCTCCAAGTTGACAATATCATACTGGTCCATGCAGATCACCTGTTCAGACAGAAAAGGGTGTTTACTGGTTTTATTGGGTGGGGGTCTCCTCATACTAAATGCAATTTACTGGTCTTGAACAACGGCAAGATGATGGCACCAAAGCCACTGGTCAGCCATTCCGCTATTGGTCACTGTGAGGCGCTATAGAGAAAGGTTCCTTCCTGTCTACCCTACGTTTGCTTTCCCTTATCTCATAACCTCCTCCTCACCTTGGGGTCGAACGCGTAGCTGAATATCTTGCAGAGCTTCTGGGCGTAGGTCTCAGACCTGCCGGTTTCCGTGGCATAGAGAATAGTGGCTTTCACTCGGCGTGCCATGGCTTTTCCCATCAGTTTGGCCGAAAATTTTACTGCGCTACAGTTGGAAGATGTAACAATCAGAACACACAAATAGAAGGCATATGAGAGGATGACCATGATCCATGACCATGATCTGCCCACTTTATGGCACAATTATGATGTGTATTGGTGCCTCTCTTGCACCTTGTGGGGGGCTGACAATCTTGGGTCCAGCATTCTGGGGATTGTGCAATCTAAGCACTTTGTACCTTACCTCCTGTAAATAAATAGTCCCTTAGTGTCCTTATAGGTTCTGAGGGCAACCAGTGCTACTTGGGACTGAGAGGCAACAAATCCAGAAAATTGAACCACAGTACTCTGGGAGTACTAAGTATTAATAATGCCAGCCACAGAATTCATGCTGGAGAACCATCTTAATCAGATATCCCCAACCTTTTATACCTGTGAGCCACATGAGCCACATTCAAATGGAAAAAGTGTTGGGGAGCAACACAAGCATGGAGAAAGTTCCTGGGGTGCAAATAAGAGATATGATTGGCTATTTGGTAGCCCCTATGGGGACTGGCAGCCTATAGGAGGCTCTGTTTGGCTTTACACTGGGTTTTATGCCACCAAAACTTGCCCCCAAGCCAGGAATTCAAGAATGAGCCCCTAATTTGAGGCCCCTGGAAGCCACATCCAAGGGGTCATGGAGCAACATGTTCCCCCCAAACCACTGGTTGGGGATCATCTTTTATTGTTTAATGCACAACATGTTTCAGATCCAGTGATCCTTACCTCATGGTGCACTTTTGACTGATTACCTAATGAAGGATCATTGGATCAAAAACATGCTGTGCGTTAAACAATAAAAGATGACTGGATGATTTACATGGTTCTCCAGAATGAAATCTGTTGCTGAGTTTGAAGGCCTGAAGGTACTTCTACTCTGGTCTGGACTGATCTGGACTAATATACAGGACTGATGGGGGAACACATCACCGATTATCCATTCATACTACTCGATAATGCCCCCTACCTAAATGCTTCTTACTGCTCTATAAACATCTTACTTGGCCACTTCCTTGAATGTTCTTCTTCTGGTGATGGTGCTCTGAGATCCCTTCCAGACATGGTGTTTCCATGGGTCCGGCTGCAACATACAGAAGGGAGATTAAGCAAAGACAAACAGGTAAGGTCCAAGTTGAAATCTCTTTGCATGCCAATTCATCTCCAGTTTTTTAGCCTCAATATCATATCAATTTGTAGGGGATGGAGTAGCTGGTTAGAAGGCATGGAGTCATATCCCTAAGAGAAGTCAATCTCCTAGTCTGTGTCTTTGGGTACCTGATAGAGGAAAGAGGGAGACAGATAGTAATTGGCCATTTCCTGGTGAAACACAGGTGTGAGGCTTGCGGATGTGGGTGGTACTATCCAAACCCAGTCAGCTGGACATCCCCCTCTCTGACGGATCTCATGTTCCATATGCTTCATGAAAGACTCCGTAGCTGCATGATGGTCCACAATGGTGATTTTGTCAGCCTAGGTGAGAAACATGATCAGGATTAAATGTAGGAATAGACACAGATTAAGATTATGCTCAGTGTCAATTTGTTTCTGTTGCAGTAACAGAGGTTACTGTTATAGGTGAGATGGTTCCAAGTATGGAGATAGCTGTCCTATCAAGTCAGAAAATGGTTCTTTTACCAAGTGTTGGGAGGGTTGTCCTACAACATATGGAAAAGGTTGTCCTACCAAGTATGGGGATAATTGTACAATAAAGTATGGGCATGGTTCTCTTTCCAAGTATGGAGATATTTGTCCTATCAAGTAAGAAAATGGTTCTTTTACCAAGTGTTGGAAGGGTTGTCCTACAACATATGGAAAAGGTTGTCCTACCAAGTATGGGGATAATTGTACAATAAAGTATTGACATGGTTCTCTTTCCAAGTATGGAGATATTTGTCCTATCAAGTAAGAAAATGGTTCTTTTACCAAGTGTTGGAAGGGTTGTCCTACCAAGTATAGGGATGATTGTACAATAAAGTATGGACATGGTTCTTCTTCCAA
This sequence comes from Xenopus tropicalis, assembly GCF_000004195.4. NCBI lineage: Eukaryota > Metazoa > Chordata > Amphibia > Anura > Pipidae > Xenopus > Xenopus tropicalis. The sequence goes on from NC_030682.2 coordinate 1,440,816, forward strand.
GTAGGGAGAAGGTTGTCCTATAAAGTCAGAAAATGGTTCTTTTGTTGGGAGGGTTGTCCAACCAAGTATGAAAAAGGTTGTCCTACCAAGTATGGAGATGGTTGTCCTTGGTTCTTTTACCAAGTGTTGGCAAGGTTGTCCTACCACTTATGAAAAGGTTGTCCTACCAAGTATGGGGATGATTGTACGATAAAGTCTGGACATGGTTCTCCTTCCAAGTAGGGAGATGGTTCTTCTACCAACTATGGAGAGGGTTCTCTTACCAAGGTTCTCCTGACAATTATTGAGATGATTGTCTTACCAAGTATGGAGAGGGTTGCTCTGGTAATTATACTAAATGTTGATGCTCTATTCCCTTACTGTACTCTATGGAGATACTTGGTTGTACCAGTTAAATCACCAGCAGGAGATATCTGCCATACCTGGTAACTGTACAAGACAGCAATGTTGACTTCAAGGGCAGCTCTGTCTTTCCATAGAGAGGAAGTTTTCTTGGTGTCAAGTCCCAGCCGCTTGGCTACTTCCTGTGTTGAGATATTAAAGGCAAAGGGAAAATTAGATTTAATTAGTGAACTGGGGCTGGAAGCAAATCTCTGGTTGCTACGAACGACTGCAAATTTGCTCAATTTTGCAGAAAGACCAACAGTGACCAGAGAGTGCGGCACATTGTTCTGCTGATCCATAGAAGCTCACACTAAGGGGTCCATATGTCCCTCTCCCCAGGGATCAGATCAGACCTACACAATCGGATACAATTAACCTCATCGCTTCCTCCCTGTCATTGGCCACCGCCATCCCATAGCCCCGGCCCCGCACTCTATGTGCTATTATTGACTCCTGGACCCCGGCCAAAGGTTTCCTATTGTTGTGGCTCAGCAGCTGCCCCTTCCCAGCCTTTGTCCTGTCCCGAGTCCAGTTGGCTCTGATGCTCAGCGGCCTAATTGCTCCAGCACATGGAGGCTCACAATTAAAAGGGGCAATCACCGTATCTCTTGGCACCGTATCATGAGGCGTTTCCGCAGGATCTCCCACTAGGCTTGACTTGACCTTTAGCGTTGGACAGCCGGACAGATAAGATCAAGTACAAGAAATAAATAGTAATTGTCAGTTCTTGGGACTCACCTCGGCTATATTGTATCTGTAGGAGTCGCACAGATTGCGCATGCCAATTTCGGTGCCCATGTACCATCCGTTGAAGGGTACGGCGGGAAACTCCAGCCCGCCAATCTCCAGCAGTAGGTTGCTAACGGCGGGTAGGGCGTACCATTTCAGGCCCAAATCTGCAAACCATTCGTACCTGGGGGCACAGGGAGGGGCAGTTGAAAGGATACAAGCGCCATTACATTTGGGCCCATTAATAAAGGGCAAGAGTACTAACTGCCGCCTCTTAGTGCCACTTCTTGTCTACTTTCTCCTGCCATAGGTCAGATTCAGACTATCCGAAGTCTATGGAGACAAACTGCCCCAAGGTACTTTATTATCTGTAGGTGGGGGCAGATGGTGAGAGGGTTCCAGTAATGTTTGGGGCCTTTGCAGTAATTCTATTTAATAAAGATTTTAGCCAACAACAAGTCCCTCACATGGAAACGGCCCATTCCTGAGTCAAGTCCATATGGAACCTGTCTCTACTGTAATGTCATTGCCCAGACCAGGGACCCTCCCTTCTCCCCTGGTAGCCACGGTACCAAGCATGAGTAGGATAGCACCCTTGGCTGCCCCTGATTGGCCACGAGAAGGTTGTTCTTACGTGGGGTGCCGGAGTGGTACTTCCAATATCAGCTCAGGTGGAATCTCGAAGAGTTTTGGATCATCCCCGTTGGCCTGGAGCAGTAACGGTAACACGTCGAACCTCCCACCTTTGGGTTTCCAACCCAGCTGGATGCAAAGCTACGAGAAGAGGACAATTCATGTTACTACATGGGGCAGGTTGTGCTTGGTGGCACTGTATTCATGAGGGACGCTTGCAAGGGGGTCAACGTTGGCCACCCAAGCTCTTCCCTAACGTGCATGTCATTCAGTCACTATGGGGCCTTGTACATACCCCAGTACTGGCCAGACCTTGGGCACCGAGGGGGTTCTCTCTTGTGCCCCTAGTACATTAATTGCCATGAATGAGCCCAATTACTGGCTGAGACCCCCATCTGACCTCAGTGATATCGGCGTTGGCTGGGTCCCCCACCACCGTGTCGTCCGCTTGCCTGTACCCCGCATAGCGAATAAACTGGCTGTTCCAGATCTTGAAATCTGAGGCTCCGTCAGTCCTTTGTGGGAAGATGGTGATGGCGGATCTGGGCAGGCAAGACATATAAGGGTTAAATGAGCACGGCTTGGGGCTCCACCGCCCCAGCAGGAAGGGAGGACATGTCTTTATGTGATTGTATGTGATTGTATGTGATTGTATGTGATTGTATGTGATTGTATGTGATTGTATGCGATTGTATGCGATTGTATGTGAATCAAGAACCTGCGGTTGTGACTACAAACCAGGGGTAATGGCTCCTTATGTGTATGTGTCACATGATATAGGGTTGTGCCCAGTCGTGGTGCCCAGTAACTCACCAGCTAGAGGCGGGGCAAGTATTTCAAATTTACTGGCAATGTACTTGTTTAACCTGCCAGACTCCGCCCTTTGAAGCATCAAGCCCCTCCCACTGCTTGAATTCTCCAACCTTCACCATATCTGCCCTTGTCCCACCCTCTGATGTCACAGATTAAGAATTAAGAGTCCAATGGAAAGGTGGCAACCCCTGGGTAGAACTAATGAGGGCAAATACCCCTAGGTATGATATACACTTCCTATTGCCCCTCTCCCTCTGTAGTTGCCCCTTACTCCTTACCTGATGTTACCCCTGTTGGTGGCATATTTGATATGGTTACAGATGTGGGTGTACATTTCATGTGCTGTCCTGCAGTCCCGAGCATCGAACACCTGGGGGGGGGGGGGATACATCATGTTATACAGAAGGACCCTGCCCAAAGGCTTACTGCCCCATTCACATACCTCCCAACATCTGAAAAATGCAAAGAGGGGCAAAAAGAAATGTCATGAAGAAAATATGTGCAGGGAACATTTTTGAACCATGCAGGGGGCGAGTATTCTCTGCCAAAAGTCCCCTTATCTTATTACATTTGGGAAACTTTGTATCTTTTTTGGCGCTCAGTGCAGGAGATGAAAGGGAAATGACAATTAGGCCGGAGCTGTTAAATCCCGACTGTCCAACCAAAATCTGATAGTTGGGGGGTATTTATTCATCCTTAGTTGCCCCTCAAAAGCCATACTTCTCCAGATCTCCCTCTTTCCTTAGTACCCCTCCAAGTGTCCATTGCTCCTCTGTACTACTCCAGAGCTCCACCCTAGTACCCCTCCAAGTGTCCCCCCCTACTCAGTGCTACTCCAGATCTCCACCCCACCCTAGTACCCCTCCAAGTGTCCCCCCCTACTCAGTGCTACTCCAGAGCTCCATCCCACCCTAGTACCCCTCCAAGTGTCCCTTTCTCCTCTGTATTGCTCCAGAGCTCCACCCTAGTACCCCTCCAAGTGTCCTCCCCTACTCAGTGCTACTCCAGAGCTCCACCCCACCCTAGTACCCCTCCAAGTGTCCTCCCCTACTCAGTGCTACACCAGAGCTCCACCCCACCCTAGTACCCCTCCAAGTGTCCTCCCCTACTCAGTGCTACTCCAGATCTCCACCCCACCCTAGTACCCCTCCAAGTGTCCTCCCATACTCAGTGCTACTCCAGAGCTCCACCCCACCCTAGTACCCCTCCAAGTGTCCTCCCCTACTCAGTGCTACTCCAGAGCTCCACCCCACCCTAGTACCCCTCCAAGTGTCCTCCCCTACTCAGTGCTACTCCAGAGCTCCACCCCACCCTAGTACCCCTCCAAGTGTCCTCCCCTACTCAGTGCTACTCCAGAGCTCCACCCAGGAACCAAACCTTCATGAACCAAACCTCCATGAACCAAACCTCCATGAACCAAACCTCCATGAACCAAACCTCCATGAACCAAACCTCTCAGAGAAGGCTCCAAATATCTAACTTCTATCTTTTAATACCTAACCTCCCTCTCCCTTTAGTACCGTCACAAATGTCCTTCTATCCTTACTCCTCCCCATCTCTATCTCTTCTCAGTAGTCCTACAAAATACCATTTTCTCCCCAGCTTTCAGCCAAGGGTGCCTTTTTCTCCCCACCCTTCCAGACCCTCACAAATGCCCAGCCACGTCTGAAACTATTTGACACCCAACCCAGCACCCCCTTATTCCTCAGCTTCTGGCAGTTTTGGTTGAAGAATTAATTTTAGTATTTTGGAGTTGGTGTGAAGAATGATGGAGCTCTGGAGGAGTGGAAGGGGGGGATCAGGAATGACTGATTGATGATGGATTATTTTTGGTAGGAAGAGAGCTGAGCAGTGAGAGACCATTGGAGTAGAGACACTTTGGATGAAGAGATGATTTATGAGAGGGAGGCAGATACACATGGAGGTTTTATGGAGAGTGGATGGTGGAGGCTGAAGGAAGAGGTTTTTAGTGTGAAGAGGAGGACATTTTTGGGTAAGTTCTGAGGAACAAGGCAAAATAAGGAGACAATGAGATTTGAAGAAGTGACAGTCACTGAGGATGAGGAGGAGGAGGAAGGTGCCACCATACCTGTAGCTTTGACCACTGTATCCGGCCCACACAGCGGGAGGCGTTCCTCCAGGCCTGTTTGGCACCAAATATCAGTTCATTCTGCTTCAGCTGGTACGTTCCTGAGGATACAATCTCCTCTTCCACCTCCTTCAGTCTCTCCAGGTGAGATTTAGATTGGGCCCTGAAATGACCACCAGATATTTGGGGGAACAATATTAATACTGGGTAGGAAGCCCCCACACAGAGTAACAACCTGCTAACTCGCTATGTACATTACTTCACCCAGACCTTCTGGACCAAACTGGTGGCCCAAAGCTACTAGGGGAACGGTCAATATCGATATCAATTCCCTGGAAGGAAGCAACTTGTAGGGTCACTCTTGAGATGTGAGAGTCTGGCACAGACCTTGGCCCTTATGCTAAACCAACAGCCCTCAGCGTGGCATTGCCAATATTGTGTATTGCAGCCAAAACTAAGCCAAGGCCTACTCAGTAAGCCAAGGGCTACTCAATAAGCCAAGGGCTACTCACCTCTTGATGGAGCTGTAATATTGGTTGATAAAATCCTTGGCTTTGGGTAGCAGCTCCTCCGGGCTCTTTGGTCCTTCTGGTAATGGGCAGGTCAGCTGGGAGGGGTAAACAACGGAACCCAGGCACCGGGACTTGGTGCAGGGAACATCCTGTAGGAGACACATGAACCCAAGGGGAGAACATTAAGTACTGCGCACACCTGGGCTTCACATTTACTCTGGATCCAATGGAAACTCTGGGTTTTTTTTGGACCCAACCCAGACTTTCTCCACATTAGTTTCTTGGTTCCTCGCTCACCAAGTGCTCCCCCTACTGCTTGAGCCCATATTATTGTAATATAATAAAACCCACATTTCTATCAAAGACCATCTGTCTTTAGCCGTAGACTAAACTTGCCCGACCAGCTAGGAAACTAGCGCAATGCAAGGGAGAAGGGGGCATCTCGTGCCGGTTGGGGAAAGGGGGTTCTTTATAGAATATGGAACTTACCTTCTCTGTCTGCACATTCAGGGTATCGTAAGAGAGGGTTCTGTTTTCCCAGTTCCGGACTCGAATACATTTCTGGGTCTGAGCTTGGCCCCCATTGGTGGAGCTGAGGGTAGGAGAGAGAGGGGGCAATCATGCTGAGTTCTGGGAAACTCCATTGGGCAGCGCAGCTGGCAAGGGGCAGGTTGGCACAAGTGCAGTAAAGCTTTATATTAGGGCCCTGGTTAGTCTGTCGGGGGATTGTGGGAGATGTAGTTCAGTACCAGCTGAAGAGATGTAGGTTCAGTTACAGACAATGGGGCCCCACACACCTCCCCACCACTATAGACCTACCCTACTCACTATGCGCTGGGCTCTGGGCCAAGGAAACTTAATGAATAGACACTTGACACATGGAAAGGATCTGATTGGCTGCCAGCTGAACAAGCAACACTGCTGAGGTCACTTCCTGGAATGAACAATAGGAACCCCCCATGGCAGCCGGCCATTACTCACTGTGGCTTCACGCTCAGGGCCAGGGGAAGCTGTCACTTACGGGGCCCCGGGGGCCCTGGGTCTCATTATATTTATATAGATATATCCGCCATGTTACTGTAATGGGCCTGTATTCCAGGATCCGTGAGTCAGTGGCCCTTTCCCATTCCTCTCTCAGTGCCACCATTAGATTGTAAGCTCTGTGGGGCAGAACTGAATTAATACCAGTACCATTGGGTTTGTAGGCAGTTGTCTCTTGGCAAGCGCTGGTATGGGGACCTGAAACGTGTCTTTAGCCCCAATTGGGCAGTAAGTTCCGAGGCCCAACTCTCAGTACAGCAACCAATCAGATGCTTGCTTTCATTACTTTATTACTTTATAATCTTGACCAATGTAATTGGTTGTTGACTGGGGCAGAATTTATTGCTCATTGACCAATACTACAGGCACTAAGGGGTTACAGAATTGCTTCCCTTAGGGCCCATACAGGCAGTACTTGGGGCAGTACCTGGGGCAGGGGCAAGTTGGGTTCTGTAGGGCCCATACAGGCAGTACCTGGGGCAGGGGCAAGTTGGGTTCTGTAGGGCCCATACAGGCAGTACCTGGGGCAGTACTTGGGGCAGTACCTGGGGCAGGGGCAAGTTGGGTTCTGTAGGGCCCATACAGGCAGTACCTGGGGCAGGGGCAAGTTGGGTTCTGCAGGGCCCATACAGGCAGTACCTGGGGCAGTACCTGGGGCAGGGGCAAGTTGGGTTCTGTAGGGCCCATACAGGCAGTACCTGGGGCAGGGGCAAGTTGGGTTCTGTAGGGCCCATATAGACATAACACGTTCCTTTAGCACCTTGTTTCCATGGGCCCAACTGGACTGTGCCAAGTACCCATAATAAACATATTCTCAAAGAGCAAAAGAGCTTACACTCTAATTCCCACACAGCAGGAAAGGAGGGTTCTTATTGGCTCCTGGTACTCACAGAAAGCAAAAGGTTAATCAGATTCAGAGACATGGGCCCAAATGCTCCAAACTGTGAAACAGATCCAGTCCCAGTCAGTACCAGAGGGTTTATGGGAAATGTGAACCCAGTGTTGGAACCAAACCAGAACCTTCAGTCCAACCACTAAATCCCAAGCAAAACACTGAGAGTGTCAGAAACGTAACCCAATCTCTTCCCAAATGGGGGGGGGGGCGAGACAGACGGGGGGGGGGGGGGTCAGAGAGACAGACAGGGGGGGGGAGACAGACAGGGGGGGAGAGACAGACTGAGGGGGAAGACATAGAGAAAAGAGAGAGATATGCTGAGGGGGAGAGAGAGACAGAGGGGAGAGAGAGACAGAGGGGAGAGAGAGACAGAGGGGAGAGAGAGACAGAGGGGAGAGAGAGACAGAGGAGAAAGACATAGAAAAAAAGAGAGAGATATGCTGAGGGGGAGAGAGAGACAGAGGGGAGAGAGAGACAGAGGGGAGAGAGAGACAGAGGGGAGAGAGAGACAGAGGGGAGTCAGACGTGGGTTTGTCCCTTCTGTTTCCGGAGTTGGAAGGAGAGTTTCCTCTGTATGTGAGAGTTTGTGTGGGAGTGAGAGGGGCACATCCCTGGGGCTATTCTGGGGCAGCATAGGGTTAACATATGTGTTAGCTGTGCCAGGGAGAGTGCCCGTCCTGCCAGGGAGAGCGCTAGACTTGCCCGAGGGACTGCTAGCCATGCCAGGGAGTTAGCCAGGCTAGTGAGGGTGTTCTTACGGCACTTCAAGAGAGTGGGCATAAACCTCACCGAATTCACCCACAGGAGGTTGGCAATTCTATACTAAGAAAAGATGGGGACAGTAGGGCAAGATGGAGACAGTAGGGCAAGATGGGGACAGTAGGGCAAGATGGAGACAATAGGGCAAGATGGAGACAGTAGGGCAAGATGGAGACAGTAGGGCAAGATGGAGACAGTAGGGCAAGATGGGGACAGTAGGGCAAGATGGGGACAGTAGGGCAAGATGGAGACAGTAGGGCAAGATGGAGACAGTAGGGCAAGATGGGGACAGTAGGGCAAGATGGAGACAATAGGGCAAGATGGGGACAGTAGGGCAAGATGGAGACAGTAGGGCAAGATGGAGACAGTAGGGCAAGATGGAGACAGTAGGACAAGATGGAGACAGTAGGACAAGATGGAGACAGTAGGGCAAGATGGGGACAGTAGGGCAAGATGGGGACAGTAGGGCAAGATGGAGACAGTAGGACAAGATGGAGACAGTAGGACAAGATGGAGACAGTAGGGCAAGATGGAGACAGTAGGGCAAGATGGAGACAGTAGGGCAAGATGGAGACAGTAGGACAAGATGGAGACAGTAGGGCAAGATGGGGACAGTAGGGCAAGATGGAGACAGTAGGGCAAGATGGGGACAGTAGGGCAAGATGGGGACAGTAGGACAAGATGGGGACAGTAGGGCAAGATGGGGACAGTAGGATAAGATGGAGACAGTAGGACAAGATGGGGACAGTAGGGCAAGATGGGGACAGTAGGGCAAGATGGGGACAGTAGGGCAAGATGGGGACAGTAGGGCAAGATGGGGACAGTAGGGCAAGATGGAGACAGTTGGGCAAGATGGAGATAGTTGGGCAAGATGGAAACAGTAGGGCAAGATGGGGACAGTAGGGCAAGATGGAGACAGTAGGGCAAGATGGAGACAGTAGGGCAAGATGGGGACAGTAGGGCAAGATGTAGACAGTAGGGCAAGATGGAGACAGTTGGGCAAGATGGAGACAGTAGGGCAAGATGGGGACAGTAGGGCAAGATGGAGACAGTAGGGCAAGATGGGGACAGTAGGGCAAGATGGAGACAGTAGGGCAAGATGGAGACAGTAGGGCAAGATGGAGACAGTTGGGCAAGATGGAGACAGTTGGGCAAGATGGAGACAGTAGGGCAAGATGGGGACAGTAGGGCAAGATGGGGACAGTAGGGCAAGATGGGGACAGTAGGGCAAGATGGGGACAGTAGGGCAAGATGGAGACAGTAGGGCAAGATGGGGACAGTAGGGCAAGATGGAGACAGTAGGGCAAGATGGAGACAGTAGGGCAAGATGGAGACAGTTGGGCAAGATGGAGACAGTAGGGCAAGATGGAGACAGTTGGGCAAGATGGAGACAGTAGGGCAAGATGGAGACAGTAGGGCAAGATGGGGACAGTAGGGCAAGATGGAGACAGTTGGGCAAGATGGAGACAGTAGGGCAAGATGGGGACAGTAGGGCAAGATGGGGACAGTAGGGCAAGATGGAGACAGTTGGGCAAGATGGAGATAGTTGGGCAAGATGGAGACAGTAGGGCAAGATGGAGACAGTTGGGCAAGATGGAGATAGTTGGGCAAGATGGAGATAGTTGGGCAAGATGGAGACAGTAGGGCAAGATGGGGACAGTAGGGCAAGATGGGGACAGTAGGGCAAGATGGAGACAGTAGGGCAAGATGGGGACAGTAGGGCAAGATGGAGACAGTAGGGCAAGATGGAGACAGTTGGGCAAGATGGAGATAGTTGGGCAAGATGGAGACAGTAGGGCAAGATGGGGACAGTAGGGCAAGATGGAGACAGTAGGGCAAGATGGAGACAGTAGGGCAAGATGGAGAGATCTCCCAGCAGCCCCTCTAGGAACAGGACCAGTCACTTACTGGGATGTAGGAGCCAATAACATCCAATAATCAGATTTACTAATCAGCCATGTGACTCCTGTGCCCTCACTGCCTGCCATTGGTTTAATCATTTCCCATACCCCCTCCAGCAGCCCAGAGCCCACTGAGCATGTGCGGTGCCACTGACACACAAATGGCGGCCTAATACTTGGCTAATACTGATGGGAAACTGTAGCACAAATAATGAGCAATAAGGGGATCTGTATCATGGATAATGGGGTGCGGCTGCATATCTGGGGGGGCCCTACTGATAAGGACAGGGCAGGGGTCACACACAGCCTGGGGGGTACACACTAGGGGCCCCTATATTGTTATATTATACTCAGGCACCGGGTGAGTGTAATAGAGATGCACCATGTGGGGAGTATAATATGGGGGTACCCAGGGCACGTGTGGGGGCAATAGAGAGACAATAGGGGGGCTCGGGGGGGTCATTATACAATAATACAGTAAGTGGCAGAAAGTTACCGTATTGCTCTCTTTTTGTCAGGAAGGTTCATGTGAAGCAGAAATGAGACCGTCACCTTGTGGCACCAACGAGCCGAGACTGCGAGAGAGACTGATCCATTAGGGGACTGCACCCCACCCTGACCCGAGGGGACCTACATACAGCGATGGCACCGAGAGGGACCCCTGCCCTAATGTGACTCTCTCTGCCCGACCCCTGAGTCTCTCTGCCCGACCCCCGCATCTCTCTGCCTGACCCCCGGGTCTCTCTGCCCGACCCCCGGGTCTCTCTGCCCGACCCCCGCGTCTCTCTGCCCGACCCCCGCATCTCTCTGCCCGACCCCCGGGTCTCTCTGCCCGACCCCCGGGTCTCTCTGCCCGACCCCCGCGTCTCTCTGCCCGACCCCCGTGTCTCTTTGCCCGACCCCCCGCGTCTCTCTGCCCGACCCCCGCGTCTCTCTGCCCGACCCCCGCGTCTCTCTGCCCGACCCCCGCGTCTCTCTGCCCGACCCCCGCGTCTCTCTGCCCGACCCCCGCTTCTCTCTGCCCGACCCCCGCGTCTCTCTGCCCGACCCCCGCGTCTCTCTGCCCGACCCCCGCGTCTCTCTGCCCGACCCCCGCGTCTCTCTGCCCGACCCCCGCATATCTCTGCCCGACCCCCGCGTCAGACAGTCACTATTTATTGGGCTACTAATGGGCCCCCCCATCCCATATATCTATAAGTCTCTTACCCCATTTATTATTCTGTCACCCCCATAAAGTTTCCCCTCTCTCCCCCCCCAGTGCTGTCTCTTTCTCCCCCGGAAACTCTCACCGTAAGTCTCTGTCTCTGCAGCTTCCTCATTCCCTGTCTCTCTCTCTCTCTGACCTTCCCTCCCCGGCACTGCCCCCCGACACCCGATCCCCCCGCATTATTAGCATTGGTGTGTGGGCTAAATCTGTACCCCTGTCAGCCCACGTGTCCCCCCCCCGCCCCCCCCCCGGGGCCGTAACTGCCTACTGACTGCTGTGCCTGCAACTATAGCAGGGTGACTGTTACCCCAATGTTTCTATATATCTGTAACCTTGTTATGGGCTAAGGGGGCCCAGCCTGAAGGCCAGTTAGGGGGGGATTTGGGGTGAGTGCTTATTTGTGCCCTGGGTACCCCTGGAACTATAGCGGGGTGACTGTTACCCCAATGTTTCTATATATCTGTAACCTTGTTATGGGCTAAGGGGGCCCAGCCTGAAGGCCAGTTAGGGGGGGATTTGGGGTGAGTGCTTATTTGTGCCCTGGGTACCCCTGGAACTATAGCAGGGTGACTGTTACCCCAATGTTTCTATATATCTGTAACCTTGTTATGGGCTAAGGGGGCCCAGCCTGAAGGCCAGTTAGGGGGGGATTTGGGGTGAGTGCTTATTTGTGCCCTGGGTACCCCTGGAACTATAGCGGGGTGACTGTTACCCCAATGTTTCTATATATCTGTAACCTTGTTATGGGCTAAGGGGGCCCAGCCTGAAGGCCAGTTAGGGGGGGATTTGGGGTGCTTATTTGTGCCCTGGGTACCCCTGGAACTATAGCGGGGTGACTGTTACCCCAATGTTTCTATATATCTGTAACCTTGTTATGGGCTAAGGGGGCCCAGCCTGAAGGCCAGTTAGGGGGGGATTTGGGGTGAGTGCTTATTTGTGCCCTGGGTACCCCTGGAACTATAGCGGGGTGACTGTTACCCCAATGTTTCTATATATCTGTAACCTTGTTATGGGCTAAGGGGGCCCAGCCTGAAGGCCAGTTAGGGGGGGATTTGGGGTGAGTGCTTATTTGTGCCCTGGGTACCCCTGGAACTATAGCAGGGTGACTGTTACCCCAATGTTTCTATATATCTGTAACCTTGTTATGGGCTAAGGGGGCCCAGCCTGAAGGCCAGTTAGGGGGGGATTTGGGGTGAGTGCTTATTTGTGCCCTGGGTACCCCTGGAACTATAGCGGGGTGACTGTTACCCCAATGTTTCTATATATCTGTAACCTTGTTATGGGCTAAGGGGGCCCAGCCTGAAGGCCAGTTAGGGGGGGATTTGGGGTGAGTGCTTATTTGTGCCCTGGGTACCCCTGGAACTATAGCGGGGTGACTGTTACCCCAATGTTTCTATATATCTGTAACCTTGTTATGGGCTAAGGGGGCCCAGCCTGAAGGCCAGTTAGGGGGGGATTTGGGGTGAGTGCTTATTTGTGCCCTGGGTACCCCTGGAACTATAGCGGGGTGACTGTTACCCCAATGTTTCTATATATCTGTAACCTTGTTATGGGCTAAGGGGGCCCAGCCTGAAGGCCAGTTAGGGGGGGATTTGGGGTGAGTGCTTGTGCCCTGGGTACCCCTGGAACTATAGCGGGGTGACTGTTACCCCAATGTTTCTATATATCTGTAACCTTGTTATGGGCTAAGGGGGCCCAGCCTGAAGGCCAGTTAGGGGGGGATTTGGGGTGAGTGCTTATTTGTGCCCTGGGTACCCCTGGAACTATAGCGGGGTGACTGTTACCCCAATGTTTCTATATATCTGTAACCTTGTTATGGGCTAAGGGGGCCCAGCCTGAAGGCCAGTTAGGGGGGGATTTGGGGTGAGTGCTTATTTGTGCCCTGGGTACCCCTGGAACTATAGCGGGGTGACTGTTACCCCAATGTTTCTATATATCTGTAACCTTGTTATGGGCTAAGGGGGCCCAGCCTGAAGGCCAGTTAGGGGGGGATTTGGGGTAAGTGCTTATTTGTGCCCTGGGTACCCCTGGAACTATAGCGGGGTGACTGTTACCCCAATGTTTCTATATATCTGTAACCTTGTTATGGGCTAAGGGGGCCCAGCCTGAAGGCCAGTTAGGGGGGGATTTGGGGTGAGTGCTTATTTGTGCCCTGGGTACCCCTGGAACTATAGCGGGGTGACTGTTACCCCAATGTTTCTATATATCTGTAACCTTGTTATGGGCTAAGGGGGCCCAGCCTGAAGGCCAGTTAGGGGGGGATTTGGGGTGAGTGCTTATTTGTGCCCTGGGTACCCCTGGAACTATAGCGGGGTGACTGTTACCCCAATGTTTCTATTTATCTGTAACCTTGTTATGGGCTAAGGGGGCCCAGCCTGAAGGCCAGTTAGGGGGGGATTTGGGGTAAGTGCTTATTTGTGCCCTGGGTACCCCTGGAACTATAGCAGGGTGACTGTTACCCCAATGTTTCTATATATCAGTAACCTTGTTATGGGCTAAGGGGGCCCAGCCTGAAGGCCAGTTAGGGGGGGATTTGGGGTAAGTGCTTATTTGTGCCCTGGGTACCCCTGGAACTATAGCGGGGTGACTGTTACCCCAATGTTTCTATATATCTGTAACCTTGTTATGGGCTAAGGGGGCCCAGCCTGAAGGCCAGTTAGGGGGGGATTTGGGGTGAGTGCTTATTTGTGCCCTGGGTACCCCTGGAACTATAGCGGGGTGACTGTTACCCCAATGTTTCTATATATCTGTAACCTTGTTATGGGCTAAGGGGGCCCAGCCTGAAGGCCAGTTAGGGGGGGATTTGGGGTGAGTGCTTATTTGTGCCCTGGGTACCCCTGGAACTATAGCAGGGTGACTGTTACCCCAATGTTTCTATATATCTGTAACCTTGTTATGGGCTAAGGGGGCCCAGCCTGAAGGCCAGTTAGGGGGGGATTTGGGGTGAGTGCTTATTTGTGCCCTGGGTACCCCTGGAACTATAGCGGGGTGACTGTTACCCCAATGTTTCTATATATCTGTAACCTTGTTATGGGCTAAGGGGGCCCAGCCTGAAGGCCAGTTAGGGGGGGATTTGGGGTGAGTGCTTATTTGTGCCCTGGGTACCCCTGGAACTATAGCGGGGTGACTGTTACCCCAATGTTTCTATATATCTGTAACCTTGTTATGGGCTAAGGGGGCCCAGCCTGAAGGCCAGTTAGGGGGGGATTTGGGGTGAGTGCTTATTTGTGCCCTGGGTACCCCTGCAACTATAGCGGGGTGACTGTTACCCCAATGTTTCTATATATCTGTAACCTTGTTATGGGCTAAGGGGGCCCAGCCTGAAGGCCAGTTAGGGGGGGATTTGGGGTGAGTGCTTATTTGTGCCCTGGGTACCCCTGGAACTATAGCGGGGTGACTGTTACCCCAATGTTTCTATATATCTGTAACCTTGTTATGGGCTAAGGGGGCCCAGCCTGAAGGCCAGTTAGGGGGGGATTTGGGGTGAGTGCTTATTTGTGCCCTGGGTACCCCTGGAACTATAGCAGGGTGACTGTTACCCCAATGTTTCTATATATCTGTAACCTTGTTATGGGCTAAGGGGGCCCAGCCTGAAGGCCAGTTAGGGGGGGATTTGGGGTGAGTGCTTATTTGTGCCCTGGGTACCCCTGGAACTATAGCGGGGTGACTGTTACCCCAATGTTTCTATATATCTGTAACCTTGTTATGGGCTAAGGGGGCCCAGCCTGAAGGCCAGTTAGGGGGGATTTGGGGTGAGTGCTTATTTGTGCCCTGGGTACCCCTGGAACTATAGCGGGGTGACTGTTACCCCAATGTCTCTATATATCTGTAACCTTGTTATGGGCTAAGGGGGCCCAGCCTGAAGGCCAGTTAGGGGGGGATTTGGGGTGAGTGCTTATTTGTGCCTAGGTACCCCTGGAACTATAGCGGGGTGACTGTTACCCCAATGTCTCTATATATCTGTAACCTTGTTATGGGCTAAGGGGGCCCAGCCTGAAGGCCAGTTAGGGGGGGATTTGGGGTGAGTGCTTATTTGTGCCCTGGGTACCCCTGGAACTATAGCGGGGTGACTGTTACCCCAATGTTTCTATATATCTGTAACCTTGTTATGGGCTAAGGGGGCCCAGCCTGAAGGCCAGTTAGGGGGGGATTTGGGGTGCTTATTTGTGCCCCTGGGTACCCCTGGAACTATAGCGGGGTGACTGTTACCCCAATGTTTCTATATATCTGTAACCTTGTTATGGGCTAAGGGGGCCCAGCCTGAAGGCCAGTTAGGGGGGGGGGGTAAGTGCTTATTTGTGCCCTGGGTACCCCTGGAACTATAGTGGGGTGACTGTTACCCCAATGTCTCTATATATCTGTAACCTTGTTATGGGCTAAGGGGGCCCAGCCTGAAGGCCAGTTAGGGGGGGATTTGGGGTGAGTGCTTATTTGTGCCTAGGTACCCCTGGAACTATAGCGGGGTGACTGTTACCCCAATGTCTCTATATATCTGTAACCTTGTTATGGGCTAAGGGGGCCCAGCCTGAAGGCCAGTTAGGGGGGGATTTGGGGTGAGTGCTTATTTGTGCCCTGGGTACCCCTGGAACTATAGCGGGGTGACTGTTACCCCAATGTTTCTATATATCGGTAACCTTGTTATGGGCTAAGGGGGCCCAGCCTGAAGGCCAGTTAGGGGGGGATTTGGGGTGAGTGCTTATTTGTGCCCTGGGTACCCCTGGAACTATAGCAGGGTGACTGTTACCCCAATGTTTCTATATATCTGTAACCTTGTTATGGGCTAAGGGGGCCCAGCCTGAAGGCCAGTTAGGGGGGGATTTGGGGTGAGTGCTTATTTGTGCCCTGGGTACCCCTGGAACTATAGCGGGGTGACTGTTACCCCAATGTTTCTATAATATAATGAATATAACAAGGGGGGGTAACAGAGTTTTGCCGGTGAATCTGAGGACAATAACAGATTTATCAGACTATATGGGCTGTAAATGTGGCCCCAGACCCCACGGCACACAAACTACTCATGGAGTCTGATGCTACTGACCCCCCTGCGTCCCCCCCAACCCTTGCTGTGCTAGTGGCCATAGGGGCCCCGTCCCTCACCCAATGAACTAATAAGGGGTGCACTAGAGGAGCCCCAGGAGCAGCTCACTACACAGGGTGGGGGGTACAGATTTTCTCAGTGGGGGTAGAAAGATAGAATAAGGTTGGGCCCAGAGAGACCCAGAGCCACAGGGGGAATCCATTGCCCCCCCCCCCCCTGTGCAATTGCCCCAAACACAAGTACAAACCCCCCTGTGGGTGCAAAGCCTGAGCCCAATCAGTGCCCTCGGGAGAGTCCAGTTGCCCCCCAGCCCACAGGCACTTACCCCTCACTCTCCCTGTCCGTCAGTGCCCCCTCCTCCTCGTCGGGCAGGGTCCCCTCTTTGCGGCAGAAGTTTAGGGAGAGGGGGGCGCGCAGGCCCTTGAGGCTACTGGCCGAGCTCCCCATCTGTCCTGTGTGACTTTCTCTCTCCTTGGGCAGGAAGGGACACTCAGTCAGGCAGGAACTGCCTTTTCCTTTTCCCTTAAGTAACAATGCTAAGGAGGTGCCCCCAGTGCCCACCGGCCCCAGATAACCATGCCCCCCCTCCCTCCTGCCCTGGGGGTCTATTGCCTGTCTGTGCTGCCCCCTTACAGAGGCTCATTTATGTATCAGCTGCCCAGTAGGGGCAAATTCACTAAGGTGCAGTTACCCATGTGTGGGGGCTACATGGGCAGGGGGTACATGTACTATATGCCACAGAGCGAAGAGTTCATTCTATATACCCCCTCCTATATATGCCCCAGCCCCTCCCCCACCCAGTGGGGCAAACAAACGGAGACAAGTTGCCAGTTAAAGGGGAAGTACAGGGGCTAACGGCCCGAGGGTGTGAGCACACACCTTGCACAACAGCCATTGGCCAACCTGGGTGTCACCTCCCCAAACCTATTCTCTGCCCTCCCACCCCTAGCCTGTCCTTGTACTACAATTCCTATAAAAATATAGCTTACCTAGGCACATAGTTTGCGATAAAGGAAACAATTTAGCAACTATGTAATATGATCTTCTGAGTTCCTCTCATGGGCAGATAACTGTAACGAATTGCAACCAATTTACAACAGCAGATACAATACAAAGTGTCAGCCCAGTGAAAAAGAAGAGATCTGAGAATTTTATCTTTTCCTACTTTTTTCTTTGTTCTTAATGCAAATAGGGATTTTAAGTGATTAAATAAAGTAGTTTTTAACTTCTAGAATGTAGGTGTGCCAAAAAAGGTTTTCCTGGTGTGTCCTTTTCTTTCTTTATGAACTTATCTAGATTCTGTACCACACACTGTGCACCCTGAAAACTATTGTGCAGGATTATCTTCTTTTTGGTAGCTAAATGTACTACAATTCCCAGCATCCCCAGCTACTCCCGGGATATAGAAAGAGAAGTGCGGAACATCACAATTATTATTACTATTATTATTATTAGTATTATTATTATTATTATTACTATTATTATTGTTATTATTGTTATTACTATTATTATTACACACAGTGAGACCTGTATGGGTCGTGCCGCAGCCTGTAGCGATTTCTGTTGAAAGAAGCAGATCTGTGACATAACGGCGGCACCGCAGCGCTGAGCTGCAGTCAGTTCCCGGGGGGCTCATTCCCCTCCATGTGAACCCCAAACCCCCAGATTTCTGTGATTGATTAAGGCAGTGGCCAGGGATTTCTCTATAGCTTGGCCCAGAATTACCAATAGTGACCAATAATGACTAGTAGTGACTAATAATGACTAGTAGTGACTAGTAGTGACTAATAGTGACCAATAGTGACTAATAGTGACCAACAGTGACAGTGATGATTAATAGTGACCAATAGTGACTAAAAGTGACAATAATGACTAGTAGTGACTAATAGTGATCAATAGTGACTAATAGTGACCAACAGTGACAGTGATGACTAATAGTGACCAACAGTGACAGTGATGACTAATAGTGACCAATAATGACTAATAGTGACTAATAGTGACCAATAATGACTAATAGTGACCAATAGTGACAGTAATGACTAGTAGTGACCAATAGTGACAGTAATGACTAATAGTGATCAATAGTGACTAATAGTGACCAACAGTGACGGTAATGACTAATAGTGACCAATAGTGACCAATAATGACTAGTAGTGACTAATAATGAATAGTAGTGACCAACAGTGACAGTGATGACTAATAGTGACTAATAGTGACCAATAATGACTAATAGTGATCAATAGTGACCAACAGTGACAGTGATGACTAATAGTGACTAATAGTGACCAATAATGACTAATAGTGACCAATAGTGACTAATAGTGACCAATAATGACTAGTAGTGACCAACAGTGACAGTGATGACTAATAGTGACCAATAATGACTAGTAGTGTCTAATAGTTACCAATAGTGACCAATAGTGACAGTAATGACTAATAGTGATCAATAGTGACTAATAGTGACCAACAGTGACAGTGATGACTAATAGTGACCAATAGTGACAGTAATGACTAATAGTGATCAATAGTGACTAAAAGTGACAATAATGACTAGTAGTGACCAATAATGAATAGTAGTGACCAATAATGAATAGTAGTGACTAATAGTGATCAATAGTGACTAATAGTGACCAACAGTGACAGTGATGACTAATAGTGACCAATAGTGACTAAAAGTGACCAATAATGACTAGTAGTGACCAATAATGAATAGTAGTGACCAATAATAAATAGTAGTGACTAATAGTGATCAATAGTGACTAATAGTGACCAACAGTGACAGTGATGACTAATAGTGACCAATAATGACTAATAGTGACTAATAGTGACCAATAATGACTAGTAGTGACCAATAGTGACAGTAATGACTAATAGTGATCAATAGTGACTAATAGTGAGCAACAGTGACAGTAATGACTAATAGTGACCAATAATGACTAGTAGTGACTAATAATGAATAGTAGTGACTAATAGTGATCAATAGTGACCAACAGTGATGACTAATAGTGACTAATAGTGACTAATAGTGACCAATAGTGACTAATAGTGACCAATAATGACTAGTAGTGACCAATAATGACTAGTAGTGACTAATATTGATCAAGAGTGAGTAATAGTGACCAACAGTGACAGTGATGACTAATAGTGACCAACAGTGACAGTGATGACTAATAGTGACCAATAGTGACTAAAAGTGACCAATAATGACTAGTAGTGACCAATAATGACTAGTAGTGACTAATAGTGATCAATTGTGAGTAATAGTGACCAACAGTGACAGTGATGACTAATAGTGACCAACAGTGACAGTGATGACTAATAGTGACCAATAGTGACTAAAAGTGACCAATAATGACTAGTAGTGTCTAATAGTTACCAATAGTGAGTAATAGTGACCAACAGTGACAGTGATGACTAATAGTTACCAATAGTGACTAATAGTGACCAATAATGACTAGTAGTGACCAATAGTGACAGTAATGACTAATAGTGGTCAATAGTGACTAATAGTGACCAACAGTGACAGTAATGACCAATAGTGACCAATAGTGACCAATAGTGACCAACAGTGACAGTAATGACTAATAGTGACCAATAGTGACTAGTAGTGACCAATTGTGACAGTAATGACTAATAGTGACCAATAATGAATAGTAGTGACCAATAGTGATAAAGCAGATCGGGCGCTGCCATTGGCCGCCCAGAGCCGTAGCCTTACTGAGGGGCACACAGCGCTGATCAATGGCCGGCTCCCAAAACTGACTTTAACCCTTCTCTTACCATTGTGCAGCTTCGCATTCTCAACTGAAAAGAGATTTCAGCAGAACTGGGGGGGGGGGGGGGGGGGCAGCGCCAGGATTCGAGTTTAACCATTTCAATTAAGAACGTTTTTGGGTCATTACAAGGGTTCTGGCTTGTTGGGGAAACAAAGGTCACAAATTCTGGGGAATGGAGATGGGGGGCATCATCCTACTAATGGGAAGGGGCTATGGGAGTGGGGGCTAGGGGTGGGCAGGAAAGGTACCTACCTGCCCCCCCCCCCCCCCCATCGTTGCCTTTTCTGCCCACCCCTAGTTCTGCCCCTGGGGCCCAGCTGAGGATCTGACGCTAAGGGCCCCCCCACATACTTGTGTAAGCCCATGTGGCTGCAGTGCCTATGGAACAGATGGGCCATAGAGAGACTGGGGGGGGGCAATAGGATGTGGGTTATGCGGTGCAGTGGGGAGGGGCTGTTGCAAATAACAGGGTGTCTCAATATTATATGGGTCCTAGGGGTTTATTATATATATATAAATGTTATGTCATGGCCTCTTTAGCATGTTAACCCCCCGTGGGATATTTCCTTATTCATCATGAGCATTGCATTAACCCCATACATGCCAGTAAGATCAGTGAAGAAATTGGATTCAGAACATTGCATTAACCCCAGACATGCCAGTAAGGACACTGCAGAAAGCAGATTTAAAGCAGTGCATTAACCCCAGACATGCCAGTAAGATCAGTGAAGAAATTGGATTCAGAACATTGCATTAACCCCAGACATGCCAGTAAGGACACTGCAGAAAGCAGATTTAAAGCAGTGCATTAACCCCATACATGCCAGTAAGATCAGTGAAGAAAATGGATTCAGAGCATTGCATTAACCCCAGACATGCCAGTAAGGACACTGCAGAAAGCAGATTTAAAGCAGTGCATTAACCCCATACATGCCAGTAAGATCAGTGAAGAAAATGGATTCAGAGCATTGCATTAACCCCAGACATGCCAGTAAGGACACTGCAGAAAGCAGATTTAAAGCAGTGCATTAACCCCATACATGCCAAGCTTCCCAGTTGCTCCCAGTTTTTATTTGCTGGTAAAGATGCACAAGTGTCTCCTATAGGAAGGTGCTGCCCCGGTGCCGGTCTGTTCTGTTCTCCCCGTAGTAGGTTTGTGATGGGAAAGTCTGAGGAGGGAGGCACCGCCCCTACACTGTATAGGGAATAGCGATGGTTGGAGCCAGGGTCACTATTGGGAGGCGGCCATTGCTCAGCGCTATGTGCCCCTCTGTGAGGCTTCAGCTCTGGGCAGCCAATGGCAGCGCCAGCTCTTCTTTATCACCCATTGGACTTGTTATTGGACAGTTTTACTTTCTGGACACCATCGAACAGAATATCAAGGCTTTTTGTGCTTGAACTTTCCAGTGACACTGTTGGTCACTATCGGTCACTATTAGTAACTATTGGTCACTATCGGTCACTATCAGTAACTATTGGTCACTATCGGTCACTATCAGTAACTATTGGTCACTAACTATTGGTCACTATTAGTAACTATTGTTCACTATCAGTAACTATTGGTCACTATCGGTCACTATTAGTAACTATTGGTAACTATTGGGCACTATTAGTCCCTATTGGTCACTATCAGTAACTATTGGTCACTATCAGTAACTATTGGTCACTATCGGTCACTATTAGTAACTATTGGTAACTATTGGGCACTATTAGTCCCTATTGGTCACTATCAGTAACTATTGGTCACTATCAGTAACTATTGGTCACTATTAGTAACTATTGGTCACTATCAGTAACTATTGGTCACTATTAGTAACTATTGGTCACTATTAGTAACTATTGATCACTATCAGTAACTATTGGTCACTATTAGTAACTATTGGTCACTATTAGTAACTACTGCTCACTATTAGTAACTATTGGTCACTATTAGTAACTACTGCTCACTATTAGTAACTATTGATCACTATCAGTAACTATTGGTCACTATCAGTAACTATTGGTCACTATCAGTAACTATTGGTCACTATTAGTAACTATTGGTCACTATTAGTAACTATTGGTCACTATTAGTAACTATTGGTCACTATCAGTAACTATTGGTCACTATTAGTAACTACTGGTCACTATTAGTAACTATTGGTCACTATTGGGGACCTGTTCAAGACTTTGCCCCATTTAACCCCTTGCTCTCAGTATCAGGTCCTGATCCAATGATGGATCTAGTAACCCGAGTGGGTTCCGTTACTGGACAGTGACCCCCACCATATCCTGCAATATTCCCAGTACAATGTTCCCATTCTGTGTAACTGGGAAATCCCAGCTTCACCATTCCAGTCACTGGGGGCCCCACTGTCCTCTGGGGTAGGAAGGCCCCCTGCTGAGACTTCCCGAGCTGGTGAGCAGGTAACACCCTGTGCCAACGGCACCACCCTCACCCCCTGGCACCGGCCCTGTCTCCTTACCCTACAGACTGTGGGAACTTACCCCCCAGTAACTGCCACGTATTATATCTGGGCCTCGGCACGTGGAAATGCCCCATTCTTCTCTCTTTCACAGTATCCGAGTATCCGAGGGGCGATTGCAAGCTTTTGGGATCAGGGCCCCCAACCCCCCTGTGCGCCAAACTGGTTGTAATGTTATTATACAGCAGCGCTGCAGGGCCCCCTGTTATTGTATTGTTATAGTTCTACTAACTCTGCCCGGGGGGTTTCTCACATGACAGTTGGGAAGTGGCAGCTCCTCATGGGCGGAGGCTTTACTGATGGGTTTGTGCAACTGGCGGTTTCCCCACTGACAGTCTGACCCGGGGGCTGGGGGTCAATATTCCCTATTTTCCCTCATTATTGGGTCCTTTTCCCTTATATAGAGGGAACTTGCTGATATATATACAGTATTGGGGCCACACAGGAGCCAGGGGGGCAGTTAGAAGTCCCCGGGGATGATGGGCGGGGCCTACACTGAGTGGGAGGGGAGAGACAGGACACTGAGGGCGGAACCTGCTGGGGGCCCTCCTGCCGACTATGGGAAACGCAGAGGAAATTTCCTTTTACTGTGGATTTAATATTGGGGTTCCAGAAGGGCCCAATGGGGGTGCTGGGAGTTCTGACTCCCTGCAGTTTATAAGATGTCATGGTGCAGTCTGGGCCCGGGCGGTACCGACCCATTCTGTGTGAATCTCACTGACCTGTAGGGACCCCCTGCCCGGGGTTAGTGCCCAACTGGGAGGTGTGATTGCTGGGGCAGGGGGTGCACCCTCGGGCACACAGGGCATATGCTCAGTAGATTAAAGGGGAAGCAAACTGGCAGACTGCATTATAACCAATGCCTGAAGGAGCGTTTTTCCTGGTTGCTGGGCACGGGGACCTTAGCAACCAGCTGGGCAGGGCACATGGGTAGGGGGGCACAGGGACCTCAGCAACCAGCTGGGCATGGCACATGGGTACGGGGGCACACGGGTAGGGGGGCACATGGGTAGGCGGGCACAGGGACCTTAGCAACCAGCTGGGCATGGCACATGGGTAGGGGGGCACACGGGTAGGGGGGCACATGGGTAGGGGGGCACAGGGACCTCAGCAACCAGCTGGGCATGGCACATGGGTAGGGGGGCACACGGGTAGGGGGGCACATGGGTAGGGGGGCACAGGGACCTCAGCAACCAGCTGGGCAGGGCACAGGGGTAGGGGGGCACATGGGAAGGGGGGCACAGGGACCTCAGCAACCAGCTGGGCAGGGCACAGGGGTAGGGGGGCACACGGGTAGGTGGGCACATGGGTAGGGGGGCACATGGGTAGGGGGGCACAGGGACCTCAGCAACCAGCTGGGCAGGGCACAGGGGTAGGGGGGCACAGGGGTAGGGGGGCACATGGGAAGGGGGGCACAGGGACCTCAGCAACCAGCTGGGCAGGGCACATGGGTAGGGGGGCACAGGGGTAGGGGGGCACATGGGTAGGGGGGCACATGGGTAGGGGGGCACAGGGGTAGGGGGCACAGGGGTAGGGGGACACAGGGGTAGGGGGGCACATGGGTAGGGGGGCACATGGGTAGGGGGGCACAGGGGTAGGGGGCACAGGGGTAGGGGGGCACAGGGGTAGGGGGGCACAGGGGAGAGGAGGAATAGAAGGCAAATAAATCTCTGCTCACACTGAGGCTTCATTGTTTATTATTTCCAGTTATTTCAATTCTGCCATTTGGAAAGTGATATTTGTCTGCCACCTACTGGGGCACCGGAGAATTGCATCCCTGCAGGAGGGGGGGACGTACCAC